>NC_062285.1:81436780-81738685 GCF_902655055.1 Lutra lutra | reverse complement strand
TTTCCATACCCAGCATGGAGCCCAATGTGGAGCTTGAACTCACAACCCTGAAATCAAGACCTGAGCCGAGATCAAGAGTTGGAGCCACCCAGGTACCCCTCAGATTTCTTTGAAGTATACCTAATGTTATTCTGGAAGGGAACAGCTATCTAATGTCCAATTTATTAGTTTTTTTTACATTTTTGCAAATTTAAGGACAAGCTGTGTGTGTGTGTGTGTGTGTGTGTGTGTGTGTGTGTTTATAACATAGATCTGGAATTAACGAAAACAATGCAATTCAATCTAGGCTGTTTTGAAATATCGTTCATGGACTATTCATTACATAAAATATCCCAAGATGAAACTGACTTTCCCAGCTTTCCCAGGCTATTACAAAGTGGTCAAATAAGGGGGGAAAGGCATATTTTAAGTGAGATATTTAGGGGTGGTTTTTTTTTGCCATTATTTTGACAATTTGAGGGGGAAGAAAAGATTGCCATAGTTACTATCTTGGTCACACAGCTGAGAAACTTCCTTTTGAATAATGGTGGCTGTGGAGTCAGCTAGTGGAAGAGGCCATGCTCTTTTCCCTGGCTCGTTTCTCTATAAGCATGGAATATAATTGATATAACAGATAACACTGTTCTTAAAATTGGGACATGGTGGTCCAATACAAGTTTTTAAAATATCTAATCCTCTCCTTTTGATCATCCATACATAATATCATTTATTCTCCCATTCCCTTCTATTTTGTTTTCTTTTTGAAGTTGCAAAGAAAAATAACCAAGACTAGTTTGAGCAATCCAAGCTACCTCCTCTTACCTTGGTTAGCATATGTCTCCTTATTACCCTGCCCTCCTCATTCCAGCATTGTTGGGGACCACTATATCCGTACTGCCGGCCCTGAATCACTCTCTTTCCCCAAACACCCACTCCCCTCTCTCTCTCTTATTTTACCTAGTGGCAGTCCTCTCCCATTAGAAACCTCCCTGTTATCCTTGACACCATCCTACTCATTTTCATATTTAATTTAGTGGCTGCTTTGGCTTCCCAGGCAGCTTCTGTTCCTCACTGACATCAGTCTTGGAATAGATCCTAACACTTCTATTTTCTCTCTTAAAAAAAAAAAAAAATCCAGGAACACACATCATACAACAGTGAGATAGAGTACATCACATTTTCTTGGGAAGCATGGAGGGAAAGAGAGGGGACCTTTCACAGTGCAACAGAACTTATTTAAAACTCTGGCTATGTATCTTTATCTTTCTCAAAACTTGGCCTCACATGTTTTCCCTTGCCCCCCTTACTCTTCAGTCCTCCCCTGTGAGAGGAAATGCCCCTGTTGCTGTAGCTGTCACTACTGAGCCTGCATCCACAATAAATAAGATGTAGAGGTTTGAAACTTGACCCAGCTGCAGTCTGAAACAGCGAAGCCCAGCCAACCTGCAGAGCCTTGAACAAAAAAATCAACCACGGACCACGGGTTAGAAATACATGTTTGTGATACGAGGACTCGGAAATACAGGGCTGTTTTTGGCATCATCTGACTAACACAATAACATGGGCTTAAAAATGGATCTGAACATGAACAAGCATCAGATTAAGTAAAATGAGAAAAGTTAGAAAGTTGGAAGCAGAGAACAAGGGGGAGGAAAGATAAAACTTCCCAGTATTCTAAGCCATTTTATGTATTTTATCTCCTTTTTATTCTCACTAATCTTTTGGTACATTTATTTTTATCTGCAACTTATACATGAAGAGACAAAAGGATATAACCAATCCTAGCAGTAATTACCTCTTAGAAATGTGTTAGAGGTACAGGTGTCTGTGGACACTGCTGAACTTTCTTATTTTATTTATGTGCTTATAGGTATTTTTTTCCATTAGAATGTAATGATCTTAAAATATGTATTTCTAGGGGCGCCTGAGTGGCTCAGTGGGTTAGAGCCTCTGCCTTCGGCTCAGGTCATGATCCCAGGGTCCTGGGATCGAGCCCCCGCATCGGGCTCTCTGCTTAGCGGGGAGCCTGCTTCCTCCTCTCCCTCCGGCCTGCCTCTCTGACTACTTGTGATCTCTGTCTATCAAATTAAAAAAAAAAAAAAAAATTCTCTCTCCCTTTCTCTCTGCCCCCTGCCTGTTCTTTCTTAAAAAAAAAAAAAAATATGTATTTCTAAATTTTAAGAATGGAAATGGGGAGCCTCAGGCTGTGTGGAGTTGAGTGACTTTCCTAAGGTTACATAGACAGTGAGGAGCAGAACCACATAGTCAGTCTACATCTACTTGTGCACATTCAGCCCAATTCTGCCCTTATTTATCTATCAGGGCTTGATCTCATGACCCTGAGACCAGGACCTGAGGTGAGATCAAGAGTCAGATGCTCAACTGACTGAGTCCCCCAGGTGCCCCAGTTCCACCTTTAAATCATAGCTGTAGACTGGACAAAGAGATGAATAAGCAGCTGTCAATCACTTTCCTGTCCCTCGCATGACTCACCTCTTTCCCCCATCCTATCCCCATCTCCTCTTCCCATAGAAAATCTTGTTCTGCAACCAAAGGTGTGCTACCCATTACTCTGGTTTATTAAGGTGGAGAACAGCAACATCACTCATGCTTCACATATCAGAGAGTTTGCTAGAGTCCCAGGGGCAGATATGCTGAGATGTTCACTGCTCCAGCATCTGGGCTGCACATGACCCCCCAAGAAGGTGCTATCTGACCATTGGAAGACTCCAGAGTGGAATAAACATGGTTAATGGAGCTTTGTTCCAGTCACTCCCTTGCTGTTAAGGACCTCGACCCTGTTTTTGTTCACAGTTCTGCCATGGAATTTATATTCCACATCTTGCTTGTTAACATCTAAGAATAGAATTAGTGTATTAGCAAGACTGAGAGTGTTTTCTTAGTCCACTTACTGAGAATATATAGAGTGTGAAGATGAACAGAATGTATTTTCTTGTAATATCCTCCTCCTGTAAACAAACCTGGAGATTAAAACCATTCTTTTAGGCTTTCATCTCCTAACTTCAGAAAGAATTTTTGACATCGCCACCATTAAAGCAGCAAATATAGGCTTATCCTAATACACGAATTAAATCAGAAGCATCTGAAGAAGGAAGAAGACAGCATCGGCTAGAATATGTCACATCATCCAACATAAATATTTGATTCTTCCTTCCAATGACAGAAGAACTAGACCCAAAACATCATGCCTCTGGTAACAATCTCCCACAGGCTTTACGTGACCAAAGGCACAATGACGCTAATGAAGGCACAATTTATTTGCTCCTGCTACAAGACCACAGAGTACATGAAAACTAACTTGCTGGATCTGTGATACTCAGAGCACTATAAGTGATAACCGGGACTTTTGGAATTTAAATGATAACTATATCCCAGAGAACTGCTTTTGGCTATCCAAAAGGGTTTTAGCAACTTTATAGGCTTTGGTGATTAATTATTTTAATATGGTGGTGATTGCAAGCTTGGCTTGAAAGGTGCAACAGAAGAGCATTCCCAAATATTTATACACATTGAGCCAAGTTTTAGTAAAAAAAAAAAAAAAAAAAAAGTGTAACTTTCCACTTGGGAGCATGACTACACAGGCAGATTTATTTGCAACATCTTTTTGTGTACATAGTCATTTAACAATAATCTTAACAAATGATACCAAATAACTAAAGAATTCATATTTTACTTTGGAATTCAGAACAAGAATATATTACCTCCTTGCTTTTGCATTATACAATCTATCTTTGTAACAAAAAGAAAGGTTTTACAGTGAAAAATAGTCCAGTTGCATCTTCTCTTCCAGCGTGTTGTCAAATAGAGACAAGTGTAGAAAGTTCTTCTTCCTGAACAACTCTAGTGTGCTGCTAAGTTCTGCTAACCTACAGAAGGAATGAGATTGAAGAATTGGCATGAATCCCATTTGGTGTGATTTGTGTTAATAACTGACTAGGAAGTTTTTTCAAATATTGTATTTATTTTTTTGAGAGAGAGAGAGAGAGAACAAACAGGGGGGAGAGGGAGAAGCAGATTCCCCACTGAGCAGGGAGCCTGATACAGGGCTTGATTCCAAAACCCTGAAATCATGACCTGAGCCAAAGGCAGACCACACAGGTGCCCCTGAAATGTTGATAATAAAGTCAAATGACTTTATGCAGATTTACCCCATATGCCAAGATACTATTCACATGATTTCCCAGTAGTATTGACAATGTGTTAAATGTGTTATGCCAATGAAAGTACAAGTACATAGTTTGATACAAACCACAAACATTGTGTTTTGTGTAATTATTTTGAAGGATAATATGTGATTTGGGTCATTTCTCTCAGCAGTACCACAAGATGAGAAGCACAGACATATAGAGTTCTACAGATAAAAGAAGCAAAATTTCCCAATAATAGAAATTGAGAAAGCTTCTTAAAGAATTAAAAAAAAAAAAAGAAATTTTCTCTCTCTCTGAGGGGTGTACATTAATTGCTAATTAATGGAGAAGAAACAAAGTGTTAAATATGCTATTAACTATCTAAGCCTTATATTTTATACAGGTACAAGAATTTGTGTTATCTTTTATTCCTTTGTTTATAGTGACCCAGTGAATAACATCTTATGTATTTGTGTAGAGCTGATTTATATAACTGATTTTATAATTTATATTATTATAATGTCAATGCCTTAGATAGAAGCTTGTTGATTCTCCTTTTACTTTTTTTTTTTTTTTTTTTTGAAAGAGAGAGGGAGAGAGAGAATGTTAAGCAGGCTCCATACCCAGCATAGACCCCATGCAGGGCTTGATCTCATGACCCTGAGGACATGACCTGAGCTGAAATCAAGAGTAGGACACTTAACTGAGCCACCCAGGTGCCCCTCCTATTATCTTTCTTACTAATAGTTCAAATTATTGAAATGCCTCTTCTTAAGCAACATGTGTATATTTAATTCATAAGACTTAATGGAATATTCTCTAAAGCTAATATTTTTTTAAAATCACCTATTAATTTTAATATCTACTGAAAGAAGAGAAGTTTGGGGGAAAGCATATGTATAAGGGTATATTTAAAATCTTCAGTCACTTGGAGACATTTCAAGATGATTTGCCCTTAGACCTGTGCCGCTCATAGCCCATGAAATAGGTCCAGGACCAAGACCTATGTAGACACAACAAGCAGATCATAACATATTTAAAGGGGGAGAAATCCTAAGGGAGTGTTTAAAAGATGGAACAGTTTGCTTCTAAAAGTGAAATTTTCCACAAAAGGAACTATTAGAGCAGCTAACAGTCAGTCAACAGAGATGTTGCCAAAAACCTATCATTTCCCCCCTTTTGGAGCATTTGAGGTGAAAAGTGATGTTTGTCAAGGCCTAGGAAGCTAGCAGCCTCAAATAGATTCCAGGATTTGGGTCTACTGCATCCTTCTGAAGTTGAAGTCCACATTACACTTCTGCCTTCTGAGAAGTGATCCCCAGTGTTAAATTATTTAGAAATGTCACTGATTATGACCTCTTCCAGAAGGCTCAGCGAAGAGTATAAATCACATTGAAACATCAGTATAGAATAGAAGTCAGATCAAACAAATCATCATCTATCTGCAGCCTATTAAAATTAATGAGTTCATGGGAATGGCAATCTTTTGATAATTGATAAGGAATGCTGAACAAAAGAGAGCTGGACTATGACAGACTTCTCAGGGTTTATTGAACATCGTATAAAGGAGAGAAAGAACATCTCAAGTATTGGTACATATAGCAAGCTCATTTAAGG
Organism: Lutra lutra; assembly: GCF_902655055.1. Lineage (NCBI taxonomy): Eukaryota > Metazoa > Chordata > Mammalia > Carnivora > Mustelidae > Lutra > Lutra lutra. The sequence continues at coordinate 81,732,941 of NC_062285.1, read as the reverse complement.
ATAAGATATACTTATATCTCAGCTCAAGCACAGGACTGTAGATTGCACAAACTGACTTCTGAGTAGGCAGATTTTTAAAAGGCATTCTCTCTGGAGAGATGGATCAGAATAAGGTACCTGGCTCATGGCTAGCCATCTGACTGGAAGCAGCGTATGGTGAACAGAGCACAGGCCAAATTTCAGACCCTAATTGTCCCTTGTCTTAGTACCTTTGGATGTTATACAAATTGTACATCAACATATGTTGAATAAATTAATGAGCAAATGAGTAGATAAGTAAAAGAAGACATATAGGACATCCTATCATTTTATTGTTTCTCGAAAGAAGAAATATGAGGATAAGTTTCAGTCTGGATAAATGAGCCCCAGAAGACTATAGAGATTGTGTTTCCCTGATTCAGTGAACATCAAAATACTTTCTGAATAATTATTTGGTTTTCACTTACCCTGATCTTGGGAGCCCTGTAAAGCAATGTACTGCTTGCTATAAAGTTATATTCCATAGACACATAAATCAATATCTTTTTCTCTGTTCTGTGACTTTCAGGAGGGCATTGCATCTCCCATGAGTACAATATTACCTTGTGTACTGCAGTATTCTGTATAATGTATTAAATAAATGTAGGAAATAATTTGATCAGGCGTTTAAGGATTTGGTTAATATCAGTGAGTTCCCCCAAAGAGTCAATGCCTTTAGAGACCAAAACCAGAGTTAAAGTATGTGTAAAACTAGCCTCTGCCCTGGAATTCCGTGGCAAGGGAATGCTACCTTGTGAGGCTCTCTGCCTAAAAACATCAGCTAATCAGTCCTGCACAACTACAGGCAAATTCGTTTTATCTGGAAGGCTTGCCTATCAAAAAATGCAAGAGGAATTCAGGAAAAGGAAGGCAAAGGCACCTGAGAGGACAATGTCAATGACACAAAAACCCTTTGTTAAAGCTCAGGTCCATTACTCAAAATCATAACCTGTTAGGTTTTTAATCTCTTGGTGCCCAACAGCAGACAGACACAGTCAAAACAAAAATATAACAGCTGAAAGTGTAACCTTCTGCAAAGGAGTGACCTCTTGAAAAATTATTTTTTTTGAAATCAGGCACCATCACTCAAAAGGCCATTTAATGTATAAGCAACAAGCCTAGAATCTCTCCGTGTCCTATGAGAGCATCTCTGTCTTGTTGGAGAATCCTACCAACGTTCTGATCATCATGATGATGCAGGAAAATATCACATTCTGTGTATTTTTACTTCTTTTGAACATATATCAAGGAGAGTTGCGGGTCATATAGTGACTTTGTGTGTACTCATTCAAGGAACCGCCAGACTATACCATTTTGCATTCTCATGAGCAGTGTATGAAGGTTCTAGTTTCTCCATGTCCTTGTTAATACTCGTTACTTTTTGATTCTTTGATTTTAGCCACTTTTGTGGGTGTGAGATGGTTTCTCTCCTTCTGGTTTTGATTTGCTTTCCCTGGTTACTAATGATGTTGAGCATCTTTTTAGGTGCTTATTAGTCATTTGAGTATCTTTCTTGAAGTGTCTATTCAGATTCTTTTCTCATTTTTGAGTTAGGTTATTTGTCTTTTTATTATTGAATTATAAGAGTTCTTCATATATTCTGTATACAAGCCCCTTACAAATATATGATTTGCAAATATTTTCTGCCATTCCTTGGGTTGTTTTTTCACTTTCTTGATGGTGTCCTTTGAAGCACAAACATGTTACATTTTGATGAAACCCAAATTATTTTTTTTTCTTTTTCTCATCCTGTTTTTGGTATATCTAAGAATCTGTTTCTGAATTATTACAATACTAAGCATTCCAACTCATGAATATAAGGTGTTTATTAATTCATTCATTTCTTACACTACCCTATAAAGTGGGTACTCCTGCAAAACTTGTTTATTCTTAACTCCTATGCTATATCCCATTCATATAAGATTACATGCTTATTTCTGTATTTATGTTAATGGATAGAAAGATTTCCCCCAGTGTGTGAGTTGAGGTTACCTCTAGGTGGTGGGATTTTCATGATTTTCACTTCTTCCCATTTTTGAACTGCTTGCTTTTTATTTTTTAAAACAATGAGCATCTATCAAGGCTAGAAAGAGCATCTAAAAATCCTACTGCAATTCAGCAGGCAGGAGCAAAGCAAAGCTCTTTGTGATAAGTGATGTCTAGTGTCTAGTGACCAGGTAATTAACTTGACTCTTTGTATTAGACTATGGGAAACTTGCTCTGATTTACATGGTATGTTTTCCTATGTAGAAACCAGAAATCAGTCAAAATATGTTCTATTAAATAACTATCATTTGTATGAAATGTATTGGGGAGAATTCTGTCCTATGCACTTGTTTCTCTGATTTTTCAAGACAGATCAAAGCTCTGGTGCTGAAGTCAGAAGCACATATCACAATTTACCTTGCAGTTGATACTGAACTTTCAAACTTAATTTCTGGAAGGGAACATTCACCCTTCTAGGGGATTCCTTGCTCTCAATGTAATGTCAAACATCAGGCCCTTCCTCAGTGGCTGAGGAAGGTGAGCTCTCTAATGCTTGTTTTTATCCCTTTCAAATAAGACTGTAGTTTTATTAAGCAAGAAAGAAAAAGTAGAGTAGCTTCCACTTATATTTGTAAATTCCAGGTTAATTCCTTAAGTCTAAAATACTTCCTAATGCTTCTCTTCTGAGTAGGGTGGCCCCCAAAACAATATTTGCATTAATTTTGTTTGTACTGAGTGATGAGCATTGAAGTTGCCTTGCTTTACGGTGTTACAATTTAAATTTTTATTGCTTATTTTAATTAAAATGTACTTTATTCTATATAGAGAATAAACTGATGGTTACCAGAGGGGTGGGGTTGGGGGGTTGGGTGAAATAGGTGAGGGGATTAAGAGTACACTTATCATCATGAGCCCTAAGTAACGTACAGAATTGTTGAATGACTATATTGCGCACCTGACACTAATATAACACAGTATGTTAACTATGCTGGAATTTTAAAAAAAAACTTACTTTATTCTCAGAAAAAAAATGAGAAAAATAAAGATAAATTACATGTCTTCTGTATAGACCACAAAAATATACTGTTGTTTTTCCCCCCTTTTCTAGGTACTAAAAAGATAACTAAAGTATAGTTTTGCTCTAGGAGAAGGAGACAAAATGCCATTTGACTTCAAGTAATCTCCAAATGTGGAATAAGGTAAAATGAAAAAAACTTTTCAATTTTCTAATAACTGAGCTAAAGCTACTTAAGAATATAATGACGGTTTTTTTTATAATGACAGTTTTAAATACAAGCATATCAATGAGTATTTCAGATACAAGTAATTTTTCTTGATTTCTCATTCTCTCCTTAATTGGCCAATCTTCTTTTTGCTAATGTGAAAAAGAACTTGAACATATTTAATTTATGTCAAAGTAGATGCCTGTGATCCCGGCCTAAATATAAAGGTTAAGCTGTATGAGTGCTCATATATTATTAGAATGCTGGCCCCAAGGAAAATATTTAGATTAAGCCTAAACTGAAAAATGGGATTAATAATTTATCAGCTGCCTGTTTTAAATTTTTGAGTGATGAGAACTCTGAAATACAAACTAGGGTATAAATCCTAAAATAATGTGCAAGCAATCAGGCTTTGGTAATGTGACCCAGATGCATAATACAGCGCTAAAGATTTTAATCAGCCAAAAAGAAAATATTTCTAAGAGAAAAATACTAAATGAAATTTTGTAATTTCATCCATATATTTCAGAACTGATAGTCCTAGCTTTTTAATGAACTTCTTTTCCCCCAAATTTATCACTAATTGTCTAAACCCACATAGTCATAAAGTTGTAGAACTAGGCTTCCAACCAAAGACTGTTTATATAAGAATGAAAATGTTGAAAACAACCTAACTGTTCAATGCCAGAGGCTTGGCTAAATAGTAAAAGATAAAAATCATATGGTGCAATATTATCTCACTCTTAAAGGCATTCTATAGACATAGACATAGTGGAAAAATAAGTTTTAAATTATATCTAGTAAAATTACATTTTTGTTTTAAAAACAGCCATATATATGCACCAAATAGTATATAAAAGGATATACTTGAATATTGTAACCACAGCTTATTTAGGTAATTACATGTTTTCTTCATTGTCTTTTTTTTTTTTCTGTGCCCCCCCCCCCCCCCCCCGCACACACACAGTTGAATCCATTTGCTAGGGCTACTATAACAAAATGTCACAAACTGATTGGCTTAAACAACAGAAATATGTTTTCTCACAGTTCTGGAGGTCAGAAGCCTGAGACTGAGGAGTGGGCAGTTGGTTTCTTTTAAGGTCTCTCTTCTTGGCTTATGGACAGCTGTTTTCTCCTTGTTGTGTCCAAATGGTCTGTGTCCAAATTTTCTCTTCTTATAAGGATACCAGTCATATTGGATGAGTGCCCACCAAAATTATCTCACTTTAACATAATTACCTTTTAAAGACAGTCTCCAAATACTATACAGTCACATTCCAAGGTACGAGGCCTGGAACTCTAACATAAGAATTTGGGAGCAGGGGAGGGACACAATTCAGCCCATAACAAAGATGTTCATATATCACTTTTAAAGAGAAATACAGGAACTTCATCTTGACAAGATAAAGAGGGTGGAAAAACTGACCCTTTCTCTCCATATTCCTACTCTAAATTAGTTAACTGGTCTTTTGTTTATAAATCGATCTATTTGGGGTTTGGTTACTGTGAGTCTGTCCTTCCAAATCCTGATCCACTCTGTGTAACTATTAAAGCTTCAGCCAAGATTTTGTGTAGCGATGACACCATCAGATACTTGTGAGGTACTTCCTCAGGCAGCTGACTAGTTTATTTTGGGTTAGTTCTTGAGCTGTGACAGCTTCCTTAGCCTCTTGTTTCGGCTTACTTGATATATGGAAAGACTTTTAATGTTAGGGAAGCAACAATTCCAATTTGAAATGTACAAAAAACCAATAGTCCTGTTTTCCAGACCACAGCAAGTAAAAGGAAAAATGAAATCAAAGAAAATTTTTCTGAAACCAATCCAGAAACATTCTTTCTCTTCCCTGGTTTCTCTTAATACTGTGCTGTCTGGATACCACTAACAGTGGGACCCTGAGAAAAAGAGGGAAAGATTCCTATAATCATAAAAATCTAGAATCTTCTGGACCATAAATCTCTCTTCTGGAAGATGTTTCCTACTTCTGTTAAGAAAAAAGGTGGGAGATTGTCCAAGGCAGTCTGGAGGAGCAGCAGGGAACACCAAGAAAACTAATAACACGGAAACTTGAAATGGAAGAGGATTCAGATTGACTTGCTATCATCAAAGAACACTGGACCAGATTTATTTGCATATGCTCTGATATAAGTTTGAAATAAAGGTCTGATATAGACAACCAAAGAACATGTGTTTATATAAATTCATAAAATCCATTTTTTATTATGCATCTTTCAAAAGGGTATGGTATTTTGAGCCAAATAAATAGGAAAATATTTTTATAATACTCCATCAAAATCTTTGTTTCCTCTCTTATTTTATATTTTTAAGATTTTATTTATTTATTTATTTGTCAGAGAGAGAGAGGCAGACAGAGGGAGAAGAAGGCTCTCTGCAGAGCAAGGATCCCAATGTAGGACTTGATCCCAGGACCCTGGGATAATGACCTAAGCCAAAGGCAGATGCTTAAAGGACTGAGCCACTCAGACGTATCTGTGTTTCCTCTTTTAATGCTGCATGATTTCAAGGTCTTCTTTTTCAGTGGAGTTAACTTGTCCAAATTGTAGGTGAAGAGATTTTAAGGGTTAGGAAAAGTGATTATACGAGACTAAACCATGGCTTCTCATTAACTTCATCTATGCTTATAACAGTTGTTTTGTTGTTGTTCTCAGGAATAAAATAGTTTCTAAAAATATATACATGTTACCAATGGGTTTTATATTTATACAGATATAAGTTTGTAATTTATACTGTTGACTGAATTCAAGTGAACTTGTGATAACTAAAACATATTTGACAACTTAAAAACATCATGGGAAAATAAAAACATTAATCAAAAAATCATGGGAGTGTGAATTTAATATTTACTGCTCAAGTTAGAAAATATTCAAGATTAAAATGTTAAATATAAATCTGCCTTCATAGAGAAATATCCACCTATGACAAAGTCACTGAGCATAAACATAAAAAGAGAGCAGATATATCTAAAAAATAATTCTAATATCTAATATCTTTTTAAATATTTCAAATGCTGCAGATCTTTGTGTGTGTGTGTAAATCTGGAAAAGCAAATCTCATAATTTGCTTTTTTTCCCACATGTACACAAGGTGAACATTTTGTTCATTGCTCTAGAAAGAGCACAACTCTCATTTAAATGTTTCTCTCTCCCTGGTAATACATTCAATTGTTTGAATGGGTGGGAAAAAAAAAAAAAAAGCCCCAACTAAACAACAATGACTGTCTCAGCTCTGACCTCCCCAGTGCCTAAGGAAGCATTTGTCATCCAAAACAGGAGACAGGAGACAGATCTTTGCATCTTTAGGAGTAAATTTCGTTTGAAAAACTCATTAAAGCCACACTCACAAAGCAGTGGGTGGGGGACAACATAGACTCTTTCCCAATTGAAAAAGGAACTGGGTAACTTTGGTACTTCTCCTGTCCCAGAAGTATTACTTGGCAAGGATTATGGTGAGAAACAAATCACTTAAAGTTAATTGCAGCCTCATGATGACCCCAGTTAGCTGAGGAGACTAGTCTCTGTAAGGCTTTAGAACTACCTTTCTTAAAGAACTGGGAAATTTGCAAATGAATAAGAAAGTCCCGCCCACCCCCCCCACTCCACCCCCAGGCAGGATCAAAACGCCTTCCTTCATCTGGTGTGAAATTCTTTCCATGGTGGCTCCTAATTATTACACCACAATACAATTCTAATTTGTGGCATATTTCTGGACAATTATAATGAGATAATTCCAGAATGTGCTGTGGTTGTTGAAACTGAGAGTAGCTGAGTGAGGCAACAGGGTGGCCTTAAGAATTAGTGAAATGAAAAAAGGGGAGTTGGGGGAGGGTTGGCAGGGGAAAACATGGATTGTCCAGATGCTAAGTGTTGCGTGGGGGAAAGTCGGGAAAGCTGAGAAAGTGAGAGGCTGAATATGAAAACAGGCTCTGAATTCTTCTGGAAAGGAAATTATTACGTTAAGCTCTATCTTTTAGTCCTTAGAAAGGTCAGCAATAGAAGCACTTTTAACCAAGGATAAAACAAGAGGCCTTTCCATTTCCTTTTTGGTATCTATTAAATGTCTAGAGTATTTCTGAACATTCCATAGAGGCTCAGTACTTCACTGGGGAAGGATTTTATGATTTTAAATGTAAAGATGATAAGATTCTGCTCCAATTTCCTCTGACAACTGTCTCTTTGGTGATTTGTGTGTATTGCTTCCTAGCGTTTGGATGAACATTTAGGCGAGCCAGTTTCAGAATCCATTTCTTACACTGCATTCACTTATCTTAAACTCATCTGAATAGAATGTTCCACAAGAGCTCAGTTTTGCTTGTTTGCTCTTTACTCTTTACCCAGCACTTAGAACAGTGCCTGACACAGGGTAGCTGCTTAACCTTTTGTTGAGTGAATACACAGAAGCATAATTCCTATGGTCTGTGCAAATCGAATGTTTCTAAAGTTAGTCAGCCAATTATTACCATGCACTCACTCTACTGACGGCACAGGTTGTTTTAACTGATGTCAACCTGTCAATGGCTTAAAATCTAATAGAAGAGACATGGCCTGCACATAGGCCATGATTCGATCACGATTTGCTCTCAGTGGAAGGAATTGTCTGATCTGTAGTCATGATATTGTAGTGTTCTGAAAGCCAGGAGAAATGACAATGCCAAGAAAAGTTGGGTTGCCTGCAGAACAAATATTGCAGAAAGGTGAAAGGAGATGGAGAAGAGGCAGTGGGCGTAGGAGAGTCAGTGGGAGACCTCATAACACACAGTGACCGAGAGCCTTTACTCTGGAATCAGCTGCTTATGAAGTTCAAGCCCCATCTCACTGCTCAGTAACTCTGTGTCTGCTCCATGTTTCAGTTTCTTCATCCACAAGAAGAAGATCATCGTAACACGACCTAAGCCATAGGGCACTTATAAATGATTGAATGAGCTAAAGTATTTGTGGGGCATTTAGAACAGTGCCTGCCATGTTGTATATACTATTATTCCGTGTTAGAACTGGCAGTGATCGTTACCAAACCTGTGAGGAAAGGATCCAGATTTTAAGAGTTTAGAAGAAGAGGATAGTGAAGCCTCTCAGTCCTGACCTTTGACCCCACACCCTCTCACCAGAAGTGACTTCCACACAGCTCCTTCAGACATGTAAGTCTAAGGGAAACAAGGTACATGATACTTACTGACACAGCCTGCTTTGTTAGTCAACTTCTGGAAAGACTTTCAATGATACCCTCATCATGGAATTCATGCCTGTGTGCAATCCTCTGCCCTGAAGGGGGGCTGGACCTAGTAGCCACTTTCTCACAAATAGAATATGACAACAGTAGTAGGATGTCACTTCTGTGATGAATTTTCAAAAAACTATGACTTCCATCTTACAAGCTCTCTGTAGTGCTGAAGCTCTCCCTTGCCCTCTTATTCTGTCGCTTATTCTGTCTCTGTGAAGCAAGTTGCCATGTTGGGAGGTGCTCTGTGGAGAGGCCTATGTGGCAAGAAGCTGGAGGCCTCCAGACAACCATGCGTAAGGAACTATGGCTTCAGTCCAATAGCCTAGAAGAAACTGAATTCTGTCAACAACCAGGTGAGTGAACTGGGACACAAATACCTCCAGTGAAGAGTTGTGAGAGACCCAGAGTCAGGGGACACAGCTAAGGCATGCCTGGATTTCTGACTCACAGAAGCTGGGAGATGATAAATAAATATTGGTATTTTAATCTACTACATTTGGAGTCATTTGTTACATAACAATAGATTCCTAAGGTGTGACCATAAAACATTCATCTTATATTGTAACTTAGCATGCATGTATACACATACAGACACTGGTACACACAGTGATGTAGCTACAGCATGAGCTTCTTAAAAATATTTACCCTTACCATGTATAATATAATATAGTTCACAAACTGGTTTTAACAAAGTTTGGAAAATGTTGGTTAAGAATATTGCCCCTGAGATTCATCAAGATGTTAAAAATAGAATTACCTTATGATTCAGAAATTGCCCTACTGGATATTTACCCAAATTATATAAGAACATTTAATCAAAGGGATACATGCACCCTGATGTTTATAGTGGCATTATCTATAATAGCCAAGGTATGAAAATAGCCCAAGTGTCCATCGTCTGATGACATATTCCATTATATATATATAATTATATTACATATTATATATGTTGTTATATATTATATACAATTATATTATTTGGCCATAAAAAGAATGCGATCTTGCCATTTGCAACAACATGGATTCATCTAGAGAGAATAATGCTAAGTGAAATAAATCAAAGACAAATACCATATGATTTCACTCATATGTGAGATTTAAGAAACAAAAGAAATGAGCACAGTGGGGGAAAAAGTGAGAGAGGCAAACCAAGAAACAGATTCTTAACTCTAGGGAACAAACTGATGGTTACCAGAGGGGAAATGGATGGAAATGGATTAAATAGGTGATGGGGATTAAGGAATGAACTTGTTGTGATGAGCCAGGTCGATGTATGAAAGTGCTGAGTCGCTATATTATATGCCTGAAAGTAACATAACAAAATGTGTTAACTAACTGGAATTAAAATAAAAATTTAAGAAAAAAAGAAATAGATTTATATTCAAGTTGGTGAGATAAACTGATACACATACCACTATTAAAGGGGTGATAAACTGTAATAAAATGTAACATATACTCAGAACATTCTTTAGTAATCGGTGAGGTCATTATCAACTTGACTTCTAAAGTTCTGCTTATCAAATATATAGACGTTAAAATAGATAGGAAAAAAAGAGAATCTTGTTCCTGGAATGAAATTTCCTCAGTTTATGATTTGACTCTACCACTTAGTACTTGGGTAACCCTGGCAAAGTTACAAAGCCTTACTGTCATCAGTTTCCTAATCTACAAAATGAGAAAACTAATAGAAAACTAATAGAAATGAGAAAACTAATAGAATCCAGGATGGTCTTGAAGATTAGATCAGATAACGTGCACAAAGATTTTGTTACAGAACTTCAAAAAGAAAAAAGCTAACCAGTCTTAGCTAATACATTTTTTTATTGTAATGAACCCTTCCTAGATATTCCCTTATTCCTGGGATAGAATTGCTAATTCAATCTACTCATGTTGCCTGCTGATTACTATAGCATCTTTTACATTCTATTATAATTATTTTTCTATCATTTTATCTCCCACACCCACTCCATTCCTACTAAGTGATGAGCTCGTGGGGAAAAGGTAGAATTTCTAGTTCTTTTCTCTAATATTCACACAAACTTGACACAGCATAAGCATTCAGTAGCTATTGAATTGTAAGTGAATTAGTAATGAAGGAATAAATGCTCACCATCACAAGACAGCCCATTCAGTTTTCAACGTCTATATTTAGTAAAAAGTTGTACCTTAAAGCAAGCTAAAATATGCATTCTGTAAACTCTTTTTCCTGTCAGATTTGGCTCTTTATAAGTCTATTTCCTTTCTCATAACACTTCTATTTTCTCTCACTTTCCATATAGAAACACTGTCAGATGGGAGAAAAGGACTTATAATTCCAAATAATCTCTGAGCAAAAAAGTCCCCAAAGTCTCTCTTTTCTAGATGTATCACACTTTGCTAGTGTTTCTATTGGAATTTGACATCTGCATCAGAGCAGCTGAGGGCCGGCAAATATGACATAGAACTCTCATTGTCCTGCTCTGACGTTATCATTGCACCACTGTGTTCTAAATTATTTTGGACTTCTCTGATAAAAAATGTAATGCTTATTCTTTTTTTTTTAAGATTTTATTTATTTTTATTTATTTGACAGAGAGAGAGAGAGAGAGAGATCACAAGCAGCAGAGAGGCAGGCAGAGAGAGAGGGAGGCAAGCTCCCTGCTGAGCAGAGAGCCCAAAGCTGGGCTGTATCCCAGGACCCTGAGATCATTACCTAAGCTGAAGGCAGAGGCTTAATTCACTGAGTCACCCAGGCTCCCTGAAATGCTTATTCTTATAAAAATACATACTCAATTATTTTTTAGATGTAGGTTCACATTTTTATTTTTATTCTTTGTAAATTTATGTCTTGCTGTTTACATTTTTAGAAAACATTTAGGATCCTGATTTTCTCACACTGAATTAGCCAGATTTCTAAATTTCACATCACTGAAAAATGTAGCAAACATGCCTTCTGAGCTGTGGTAAAGAAACTGACAAACTTATTGAATAGGACTGGGCAAAGTCATGTCTCTGGACACTACAGGGTAGGTTGATACTCAGCTCTGTTAATCCACACTCTGGCTAGAATTCAATCAGGACAAATTATTTTATAGTTAATAATATCATACATGTTCAAAAAGTCATTATGAGAATTATTTTGATTTGATCTGGATATCCTAAGTCTAGAGCATGACCAGAGAACTTCTATTTTCTACCTGTGTGGTCAGGCTATTAAAAAGCAAATGAGTTTTCTGTGACATAGCTTGTTCTTAGTTAACTTAGCTTGAATTCTAGGCCTTACCTTTTACAAGAGCGGGAAAGCAACTTATAATCCATAAGAGAATTTTAAAAAGGACTGAAATGAAAGCTCAATGGTCTGCATTTTGGGGAAGTATTTTTTATGTTCTTTCTAACTACTGGAAGAATACTTCCTATATTCAAGTAACTACTACCTCTTTTTTTAATTCTGTGGAGATAGGACAGAAAGGAACGTGTAAATTCCTTTGAATAATTCCATGAAAGAATGTCACTCAGCTAAGTTATTTGTGTTTATTCACTGCATTTATTGATATCAAATATCTTTCAGATAACAACTTCTACTTTCAGTTAAAGTAGAGTTGTTTTATAGCAGAACAGTGTTCCTGCGAAGAGCAAACTCAAAAAAAGAGACATATATATCACATACCATGACATATATGATACATATGTGATCTCAGAGAGGAGGAAACCACAAAGCACAAAATGGCGAAGAGATAAGGCTGCAAGCATAAATATTTTTTCTTCAGGGCATTTGCCAACTACTTACTTGGTAAAGTGTCAGGAATTGTAACAGAGGGCCACCACTAAGATGAAGAGAAGCCGTTGGAGTTTTCTGCAATTTTCCAGTGTTCCAAATGGTGAAGAAAAAAAGGAATTCTAGGATGCTAGGAAGGTAGAAATTGAAGGGGATAGATCCTAGTAAGAAGGGAAGTGCAGAGAAGTTGGCATGACCAATGGTCAATTGGTAGTTTTTTTTTTATTTTTTGTTTTTTAATTTGACAGAGAGAGAGAGATCACAAGTAGGCAGAGAGGCAGGCAGAGGGAGAGGGGAAGCAGACTCCCCACTGAGCAGAGAGCCCAATGTGGGGTTGGATCCCAGGACCCTGAGCTCACGACCCGAGCCGAAAGCAGAGGCTTAACCCACTGAGCCACCCAGGTGCCCCAAACATTAGTAGTTTTTTTTAAAGCAGAAGAAAATTTACAGTGGTCGTTCAGTGATGAATGAAGAAACAAATTGTATGGGACAGCCAAGTTGAAACTCTTGGTGGGAACCTATGAAGAAAATAACACTTTATAAAAACTGCATCCTAACTGTGTGTGTCAGGTCAGCCCCAAACTAGATGAAGATGCCCTGTTCCCACTTTCTCTGTATACGGGTAATAGCGGGCCCTCCCTGGCAAAAGATTTCATCACCATAACATGACTTACTGGAGTTAATGAGAAATGGACTATAATTGTGAGTACCATATTCAAGAAATAATTGAAAAGGTAGAGAATTTTACTAATGTTGGGGTTCAGTTTTTAAAAGAACCAAATGAGAATAGTAGATTTTTTTAAATTGCATTCCAAACTTGAAGAATGACTCTAGTATCAGATTTAACACAACAAATAAAATAAAGGTTTAGGTTCACTAGGACAAGTCTGTAAAATGTATTTGGCTAAAACATGGGGAACAAGGGTACCTGACTTGGGTTAAGTGTCCAGCTCTTGGTTTCAGCTCAGGTCATGACTTCAAGGTGGTGAGATTGAGCCCCATGTCCAGCTTCGTGCTCAGCATGGAGTCTGCTTGTCCCTCCCCCTTTGCTCCTCCTCCTCCTCTCTCTCTCTCAAATAAATACATAAAATCTAAAAAAAATAAAATAAAACAGGGAAAAACAGCAACAAAATGACAAATACAACAAATAACATAAGATAAACATGGAATATGATGAAAAGCTTTATCATGTAAAATTGAAAGCCAAGTTTTTCCAAAATCATCTTGAGAAAGAGGAATGAAGCTCAAGTACTTACACAACCAGATATTAACACTTATTTTTAAAAAGCTATGGTAATTAAGACTATGTGGTATTTATATGAGGAATACACAAATACATAAAAAGATAGGAAGGGAAAAAGGGAAAATCATTTAGAAATAAAGCTACCATATACAATCTCTTGTTTGTTTTGTTTCTTTTATTTGTTTGTTAGAATACATGCCTGCATGCACACTGGCAGGAGGTAGGGGAGGAGCAGAGGGAGAGGGAGAGAGAGAATCTGAAGCAGGATCCATGATGCCCAGAACAGAGCCCATTGTTGGGCTTGATCCCTCAATCCAGAGATCATGCCCCGAGCTGAAATCAAAGTCAGACACTCACCTGATTGGGTCACCCAGGTGCACCAACAATCTCTTGTTTTATGATAAAAATAATCTTTATTGCAGAAGGTAAGGGGAATTTTTTTTTTAATGACTGGTGTTGGATCAAATACTTTGTATAGCTAAAATTTTAATGAGATGGGTTATAATATTTATATATTTCGATAGTGAAATCATAATTTTTAGCAGGAAAATGGTGAAAATAATCATGGATTTGGAATATTTGACATTTTAAAAATAGAAAACCATGAATATAAAACAAATCAATAAATTGGACTGCTACTCTGTTCATCAGAAGACATGCATTAGAGAGTGAAAAACAAGCCATAGAAAGAGTGACAGCATTTGTAATACATATATCCAATCAAGATTTCATATCCATGATATCCGGAATATATAAAGAACTCTTGAAAATCAGTAAGAAAAAAATAGACAATCTAATAGAAAAATGTTCAAAAAATATGATAAAAGAGGCCTAAAATATATGAAAAGTCCCTCAATTTAATTATATATCAGACTAATAAGAATTAACAGCATGATAAGTTATACTATAAACCTACCAGAACTGCTAAAATTACAAAAAAAAAAAACCCAAAACAAAAAACATACAAGCCTAAGTGCTGGTATAGACATGCATCAATCAGTATAGAAAAAGTATCGTTCGTGACCATTGAGACTATACATTGGTGGAAACATTTTGAAAAGTTGTTTGGTAGTATCTATACAGTTTGAACATAAGAACACCCTGTGAGCCAGGATATAGGACTATCAAAAATGCAAGTAAAGAGTGTTCATCAGGCATTATTTTGTATACTGGACACAACCCATATGTCCCTTAAAAATATAAAGGATAAGTAAATTTTAATATATTCATAAAATAGAATCCAGTAATGAAAATGAATAGACTTCTACACATCATGTAAATGTGTGATATTGGATCCAATAAGAAATATATATACTTAATCTTTGTCCAGATTCCTGGCACAAGGGCTTCTAAAACTCTTGGAATTTCCCAATAAGTAGGATTGAAAGGAGTATCCTTTGTTACTCATAATAAGGCCCTTTCACCCATACCTGAGTTTATGCTAATGAGATGATCTTTGGTGGGCCTCTAGATAGCTTCAGGTGGGGCTGGTTTCCAGAGGAACAACAATGATTAGATGACTGGAACTATTAGCCTCACCCTCTGACCTCTGGTGAGAGTAGGGACAGAAGAGTTGGAGACTAAGTTAATCACCAAAGGCCAATGATTTATTAAACATGCTTACTGCAATAAACTAAATTCAATAAACAAAATTCATATGTTGAAATTCCAGTCCCCAATGTGATGGTATTAGGTGCAGGGTCCTTGGGAAGTGACTATGTCACAAGGATGGAACCCTCAAGAATGGTATTAATGGCCTTATAAAACTACTTAGAAAGGGACATCTGGGTGTCTCAGTCTGTTAAGCATCTGCCTTTGGCTCAGGTTATGATCTCAGGGTCCTGGAATCAAGTCCTGCATCAGGCTCCTTGCTTGGCAGGGAGTCTGTTTCTCCCTCTGCCTCTGCCCCTCTCCCTGCTTGCGTTCTCTCTCTCTCTCTCTCTCTCTCTGACAAATAAATAAATAAATAAAATCTTTTTTTTTTAAAGTAGCTAGAGAATTCCTTTGCAGCAAGAGAGCTGTCTAGAAAACAGGAAGCAGACTCTCACCAGTTGCTAAATCTGCAAGCATCTCAATCTTGAACTTTCCAGCCTCCAGAAGCACCTGGATAATGAAACCTCCATAAAAATCTCTAAACAATGGGATTCAGAGAGTTTCCAAGTTGATGAACACATCAAGATGCTGGGAGAGTGATACATTTAGAGGGACCACAGAAACTCTGCATCACTTCCCCTATACCTTGCCCTATGCATCCCTTCCATTTGGCTGTTCCTGAGTTGTGTCCTTTGTAGTAACCTATTGAATTTATTATAAACTACTGAGTATCTGTGAGCTATTCTAGCAAATTATCAAACCCTGACAGGAATCATGGGAATCCCCCAATTTAGAGCCAGTCAGAAGTACAGGAAGTCAAGGAATTGTGACTGACTTCTGAAGTAGGGGCAGGCTTGTGGGATTAAGCTGTTAATCTGTGGGTCTGCATTAATTCCAGACAGTGTCTGAATTAAATTGTAGGACACCCAGTTGGTGTTCAGAATGTGGAAAAATTGGTTCAGGTGGGGAATAAAACCCCTACATTTGGTGTCAGAAGTGAGAGTAGAAACAGGTGAGAAAATGACACCCAAATACTGTTGACTGAAGTAAGTCAGATACAAAATAGTGCATGTTGTATGTTTCTGCTTAGATACATTTGGAAAACAGGCAAAACTAATCTATGGTGTTAGAAGTCCTGATTGGTAACTTGTAAGGAATCAGTCACTGGATGGAGCAAGAGGGACACTTCAGGGTAACAATGTTCTATTTGTTGATCTGGACAGTGGTTACATGGGTGTGCTCCCTTTTACAAATTAATTAAGTTATTCATTCAAGATTTGTGCACTTTATGTATTTTATATTTCATTGAAAGTTTTGCTCAAAAATACATTCAAATATCTAGTTACTCTTTTGTCATAAAAATACATTACATTTCACATTGGAGATTTATAGAATAATGCTGAAAAGGTTACCAGAACTATTCGGCAGACTTCAGAATGATCCAATCTCCTATCTTATGTGTGAAATTTAAGCTCCTGAGAATGAATGAATGAATGAATGAATGATCTAATCAATTAAGTTTAAATCTAAATATTTTTATTATGTGTCTATTTCATTCCTGGCATTGTGCTAGAAACTAGAGATATAATAATAATGAAGAGAGTCATTGGAAAATTAAGGACATTTTTAAACCTGATGGCTGGTGTTTGAGTTTTCTATTGCCACTATAACAAATTACCAAAAACTTTGCAGCTTAAAACAACAAAAATGTATTACCTGATAGTTATGAAGATTAAATATCTAAAACAATTCTCACTGAGCTAAAAATCAAGGTGTTGGGAGCACAGTATCATTTTGGAGGCTTTAGGGGAAAATCCTTTTCCTTGACTTTTCTGGTTTCTGGAGGCTGCCTCTATTTCTTAGTTCATGGGCTTCTTCCATCTTGAAAGCTAGCAAATGCATTCCTTGCTTCCAGCATCACATCTCCTTCCCTAACTCTGACTCTCACACCTTCCTCTCTCACCTGTGAGGATCACAATAATTACACTGGTCCACCCCCAAATTCCAGGAACATCTCCCCATTTAAAAATCTTTCATGTGATCATATCTTCAAAATCCCTTTCACCATGTAAGGTAACATGTTCACAGGTTCTGAACATGAGGTCATGGACATCTTTGAGGGGCTATTATTCTGCCTACTACACAATCCTAATAATTCCTAAAACTAACAAATGAGTCTTTCCTAATTTAAGTCTTCTCTAACAAGAAACCCTAAGAAGAATGGAGAGGAAGACCATGTAATTCCCTTCAAAATACACTGTGGTGGTGACTCCACACACTTTATGTAGTAGTTGGAGGTGGGAGGACAGTTCTGGGGAAGTGCCCTCTTTGAGTTCAATTCATTACCTCAGCCATCTGACTGGATCTGAGGCATTTAGTCACATGAAGTAACCAGTGTGTAGGATCTCCTCTGCTACTACCATGCTTACTTTCAGTTTGTTTTTGTTTTTAAGATTTTGTTTGTTTATCTGACAGAGAGAGAGAGAGAGAGCACAAACAAGTAGGGAGAGCTGCAGGCAGAGGCAGAGAGAGAAGCAGACTCCCCGTTGAACAAGCAGCCTGATGTGGGGCTTGATTCCAGGATCCTGGGATCATGACGTGAGCTGAAGGCAGATGCTTCACTGACTTAGCCACCCAGATGCCCTTTACTTTCAGTCTTAGAAATCTGAATGATGTCCAAGGTGGCTTTGCTTTTTTTTTTTTTTTTTTTTAAGTCATTGCCCTTTCAGGGAGAACAGGGAAGCCAAATATGAGTTGAGTAATTCTACTTTAACACTATCTTTGTTCTGTGTCCACATCTCTTCCAAGAAGCATGTCACCTCTCTGCCAGCTCATTCCTCATACTCGGCACACATAGAATGGCACACAGCCATTCTAATATGCTTGCACCTCCCCAGAAGGGCTGTGTCCTCTCACAATTCCGTGGTTTTGCACATGCTTTCTTCATCTCTAGAAATTTCTTGCTCCCATGTATTCATTTGATTATCTGTTACTTGTCCTTTATGTATGTATCTCCATGGATGTGATCTGATACAATTCTGGGCTTTCTCCTATCAAAGCATGTATCAAACCATATTATATGTTTGGGTTTTTTTACATTGTCACCTTAAGGTAAGATCATATTTTATCTGCCCTTGAAATTCCAGCATGCAGATACTGAATGAATGAATGAATGAAGAGTACTAAGTTACTTAGATTTAAAGTCCCTTTAAGACCTGGTTCCAGTTATAACTATGTGAGATTAGACTAAATTGATTAATGATTTGGAGCCTTGGTTTCCTCTCATGAGGATAATAACTGTTCTTTTTTCCTTATTTGTAATTTGAAGATCAAATGAAATCACATAGGTAAAAGTCCATGTTGACAGTGAGGTTTTACAGAAATCCATTGACAATTCCCTGACCTGAGCAGAGAGAATACAAAGAAGAATAAAATATATTCCTGCCATTAAGGAACTTAGATCTGTCCTGAATGTCAAGGAAACAGGAAGAGGAATTGTTTTCTTCTGCTATGGGTTGGGAGAAAATCAAAGAGGGATCCAAAGAGTGGCATTTGAGCTGGGCCATAACAGCAGATGAAGCATTTGCTTGGTTTGGAATCATGAAGTGATGAGATTAATACAAATTTGACCAAACAAAGAGTGCTGTGGGTATGCAGAGGGAGAACTACTTAATTTTGTCCAAGGGACTCAGATAAAGAAAGCTTCACACAAGAGATGGCATTTAGGGCAGATCTCAGAGGACAGATAGTATCTTCCCATCCTTCAAAACACTCGCAGGAGGAAGGAAATTCTAGGCAGCCACCAGAATGGATGACTAGGCTAGTTTGGCTGCAGCATATGGTGTAGTGTGAGGACTGGCTGCCAACTCAAAGAGGAGGGTGTTTCCAACCCCCACCTGAAGGCATGAGCCTGGTCAGCGGCAGCTGAAGCCAAGAAGGGCGTAGAGAATGACTGAATGACAGATGGGTCAAAGTCGCATGAAGACTGATGTCAGAACCGGCCCAAGCCGAAGGAACAACACAATTGCCAAAAGGAAATCTGAGAGCAAAGACCAGTAGCCAGAAATGGATGGATGCCATGGTGTCAACACAGGGGCAGGGCAAGTTTCCAAGGGCAAAAGTCCAGTAGCCCAGCTGGGTTTGAAAACTCTGGGTGAGCACCATCAGGGACAAGATTTAAAATAAGGACTGATTAGGCAGAAGAGAGGATCTATGCGGGTCAAATTGTTTTGACAGTGTAAGGCAGGGGGCGTTGTTATTTCTGAGAGCCCAAAGAGTATTTGTGGCATACAAACCTTCAGTTCTAGCTCCCGGTGGATGAAATTGTTCTCTCCTCTGGGGCAGAAAGCACAGCCTACTCCACTAGCCTACCTTTGTGGCAGTCACGTGCAGTTACGCTAGTGCTAAGACATAAAGCTGGAAAGATTAGAGAGGGTGTCATAAGGAAGGACCTGGAATGCCAGAGTGAGGAGTTTGTCCATTATTTGGAAGGTAATGAGGAGCCATAGAAAGATTATGAGTAGGGAAGCCACGTGATTAAAGGTTTTCTTAAAACCTTAAGAAAATCAGCAGAAAAGGTAATGGCAAAGCATGTGATGTTTCAGCAAGTCCAATTTCAGTTATCAGAAGCCTAGACTGAAGCCTGTTTTATCTATTTGTTTTTGAAGTGTAGGTATTCAGTATAGCCAACATTCATTTCTTAAACCTTTACTAACTGAATGGTTAGAAGGCTAGAGAATACGATTTTTTTTTTTTTAAGATTTTATTTGACAGAGATCACAAGTAGGCAGAGAGGCAGGCAGAGAGAGAAAGGGGGAAGCAGGTTCCCTGCTGATCAGAGAGCCTGACAGGGACCTCGATCCCAGGACCCTGGGATCATGACCTGAGCTGCAGGCAGAGGCTTTAACCCACTGAGCCACCCAGGCACTGCATAGAGAATATGATTTTATGGACCACCTATCATGGTCATGCGCACCATTTTGTGGCTGCATAGTCGTGTGGGTAGCAATGGGGAATATCTGTCTAAAGAGGAATCAGAATTTGCATTTTTTAAAGATTCTACAAGTGCAATCAGAATGTAATGCAGACAGGTTTATAGGCAAAATATGGTCATTTATGCTGCTTATACCTGTTTTGATGGTTTAGAATCAGAAAATAAAACTATCTGAAAACTTTCTACACCTGTATATACTACTGTCTGAAATCCTCCTATGCCCTAGGATAGGAATATTCCTTGATTTTGCCCAGTTCTACTCTCTGGGAAGGGCTCTGGTGGCCTTTCTTTCTTCTGTTTGTGTTTACTGGTTGGTTGGTTTTTCTCATTATCCTCCTTGGCTCCACGTGAAGTGATCATTGGAAAATAGGCCCTTCTTGGAGGCTACACATTCTGAGTCTATTGTCTGCCTATAGAAAGAGAGGTACCCAAGGATAATTTTTGATTTTGAAGAAGACATTTCTTAGCCTAGACCCCTTGTATCTATATCCATAAACTCTCTTAAAATGATGGGTTTCTTATCAGTTGAAGTCCAGTTACCTCTATGTACTAATAAACCATAATTCTTTGTTCTTTTCTAGACGTACTTCTTAGAATATTACATATATGTTAGTACATAAAATAAATCCAAGAAGCATATAGTGTGCATGTATACATACATATATATAAATACATGTATTTGTTTTAATTTTTGCTTCTTCTTTCTCATGCTTCTCTCTCTTGATCTATTGTGATTACCTTAGAAATATTAGACTTTGATGGGAGAGCTACAATTCCGGTATCTGTGTACTGAGTCATTCTGTCCAATTTTAAGAATTTCTTGGACACTACCTTAATCTCTTCAGGGGTTTTTCCAACGAGTGAGACAAGAATCTCCTTGTTTTGCTTTTTACCACAAAGCCAAGTTTTTATCAGAGCATTTCTTGATTTTATTCTTTTACTGTTTAGGCTTGAGAAACAGATGTGTCTTCCATTTATATAGGACCCTAAAGTTGTGGCCTCCATATCCTTTCATTCTTATTCATAGATCCGTCTGCTATTTTAGAAGTAATGTGTTTCTTATATCTTGTCATATGCAGCAACTAATAAGGGCACTCACATTCTGTTCTCCAGCCTCTTCTAGAGCTATGAGCTCATCAGCCACCTTGCCTACCTTCTAAGCTACTTCAATAGTGTATAGCATGGATTGGTACCCATCTATCTTGAAATATCAATTCTCTCGCTATCAGCTTCTCTCCAGTGCCATATATAATAGTTTATTTGGTACACATCATTCCATTTCTAGGTACAAAGTCCAAAATTAGTCAGGATAAGCTGGGTTATGCTTCAGTAACTGATCTCCCAATAGTAATGACTTCTAATAACAAAGATTTATTCCAAAAAAGGAGTCAGAGAGTTTATCACTCTTGGGTACAGAACATGTCGTAGATGGCCAGCTATGACCTTCACATGTATTATCTCATTTTAATCTTCACAAGGTGTTCACAAGTATCTCCATTTTCTATGTAAGGAAAATGAGGCTTACAGGGATTAAGTAATTATTCAAGAATACATAAATAGTATACAGTGGTAATGGGATTCAAATCCAGGTCTGTCAGATTCCAGAACTTTTACTTATTTTGACTACATGAGAGAACTAAAATAAGAATGCTTCAGCCAAAATAACACTAGGCTAGTCATGTGTGTTATTGACCACAGCTACTGTAGTTAAGAGAGACTCCAAAGAATGGATATATGCTGATTAACTTTTTACCATCTTTATTCTTTAATCTTAGATGATTCAACATCCACCTTTGAATATCAGATTAAAATATTCTGTAGGACACCTGGGTGGCACAGTGGGTTAAGCATCTGGCTTTTGGTTTCAGCTCAGGGTCATGATCTTGGATCATAAGATATAGCCCCAAGTGGGTGCTCAGCACTGAGTCTGCTTGAGATTCTCTCCCTCTCCCTCTGCTCCTCCCCACGTGCTTACTCAATTACACTCTTTCTCTGTCCCTCAAATAAAGAAAAAAATTAAAAAATAAATATTCTACAAAGTGCCTCTTTGAAAAAGTAAGGGATTTGTGAAAGCTATATGTCATCTTTCTTTTCATCGAAGAGTATACCCACAAGATGAAAGAAAAGTACAACCTTGCTTCTCATAACAGGAAAAAAATTCATTACTATTTTATAAGGGATAATAATTGCACAGAAAAAAAGTTGCTTGCAAGAAAGTTAAAATATATAAATGAGAAAATTCTAAATGAGATTGATGATTGAATTGCAGGGAGACATGAAAATAGAAAATCCATTTTGGATCTGTCAGTTTAAACATTTCAGTTCTAAATTTAGATGCTTCAGTCAAGAACTTTACAAAACAGAAGAGAACTTAACCTGTCTTTCCCTGTAAGACAACGGAGCAGACTGGATGTCACAGGAAATGAAATGATCCATTTAGATGCATTCTATGCACTGAAAATTGTGACTCAAAGTGGTTAATATCTGATTGTTGTTCTTGGGCTCCGATCCAATCAGTTGCTGGTCACACTCTCCATCACTCTGCTGATCACGTGTCTGTACCACATTTCCTGCTGAAATTAGCGAAGAGATCTCGAGCAAGGAAAATCCATTTTAAATAATGCTGAATTTTAAACTAGGTTTTCAAACATAGGCACGGTTTCAGTTAGCACAAATGTAAAGAAAAAAAAAAGCTACACTGTTAACTTGGTGAGAAAGGGACTTTGTTCATAAGCATAATCAAAGCAGTGCTTTTCCATAATTCGCCTAACTTAATTTCAGGTTTAAATGAACCTTAAGTATACTTCATTGAAAACATGTTTTGCCTTTACAAGCTGTTTGCTTCCTCCTATGAACTGCTGTATCATTTATTGTGTAAACTGTATTTGTTGTACTAGCCTATGTTATCTTTAAATAAAACTTGCCATCGTATGGATCTGGCAATTTACAAAATACTTTCATATCCAAAACCACATTTTTGTATCTGCAAAAATCCTGGTGGTGTGTCAATAACCCCATTTTACAGTTGAGAAAATAAAGATCGAGTGAGATTGAGCAATCTGCCCAAGTTCTTTATTATTATTATTATTATTATTACTAAAGATTTTATTTTTTTTCCTTGAGAGACACACACACACACACACAGAGCATAAGCAGGAGGAGGGCAGAGGAAGAGGCTGAGCAGGGAGCCTGATGTGAAACTCAATCCCAGGACCCTGGGATCATGACCTGAGCCAAAGGCAGACACTTAACCAACTGAGCCACCCAGGCACCCCTGCTCAAGTTCTTAAAACCAGAAGACAGAGAGATCCTTCTGATGCAAAACCTGGTCTTTTCAACTGAAATTACCATCTCACTTGGTTTGTTTATTGTTGGTTAAGTTTAACAGTGTATGTATATATATATATATATATATATACACATATACACTATCAACAGGGTTAGAGCTTCTTAAGCAAACTATGTCTTGTACGATTTTTTTAAATCAGTTTGGTAGTTTTATTTTTTTATTTAAGTATAATTAATATACAGTGTTATATTAGTCACAGATGTACAATATAATGACTTAAACTTGTATACATTACTCAGTGCGCATCATGATAATGGTACTCTTAATCCCTGTCACCTATTTCACCCATCCTCCAAACCCCCTTCTCTCTGGCAACCACCCGTTCTCTATATTTAAGCATCTGGTTTTTTTGTCAATTTTTTTCTTTTTCATTTGTCTTGTTTCTTAAATTCCACATATGAGTAAAATCAAATGGTATCTGTCTTTCCTTGACTGACTTATTTCACTTAGCATTATGCCCTCTAAGTCCATCCATGTTGCTGTAGATGGAAGATTTCATTTTTTTTTTCATGGCTGAGTAATATACCTTATATGTATGTGTGTGTGTGTGTGTGTGTGTGTGTGTGTGTTACCACATCTTCTTTATCCATTTATCTATCTATGGATACTTGGGTTGCTTCCATAACTTGACTATTATAAATAATGCTGCAATAAACATAAGGGTGCATAATCTTTTCAAATTAGTGTTTTGGGGCTTTTGAGGGGGCAAATATTCAGTGGTGGAATTACTGGATCATATGGTAATTCTATTTTTAATTTTTTAAGGAACCTCCATAGTATTTTCCACATTGGCTGCACCAGTTTGCATTCCCACCAATAGTGCATGAGGGTTCCTCTTGCTCTATATCCTCACTCACCAACACTTGTTATTTCTTGTGTTTTTCATTTTAGCCATTCCTGAAAAGTATAAAGTGATATCTCAGTGTGGTTTTGATTTGGATTTCCTCAATGATTAGTGATCTTGAGCACTAAGTTTGACCCCATGACTACCAATAGGGTTAGAAAGTTCTTGAGCAAACAATGTCTTGTATAATTTTTTATAAGCAACCCTTCACAGAATGTCCTATTCAGGGTAGTTGTCCAAAAAAGTCTCTTATGGGTGATGATGATAACCAGTTCCAAAGTCTTCTTCCAAATGAATTGAATCCCTGAATTGGGCTTTAAAAAAAAAAAAAGTATTTTGTTTCTATATGCTAAATAATTATGATAAGCGCAGCACTTAACTTTGACAACATATTTTCATCAGAGGCAACTGATTTATAATTGGAGGGTTAACATCTCTGTAACAGAAGAAATACAATTTCAAATCTTTTAGCATAACTTAAATACTACTTTCTGTGCTCAAAAGACTTCAAAACTACTCAGCTCTTGAAAAAACTCCATGGCCTTTGTAAAAATAAGACAAAACACATTTTCTTTTCTTTAAGATTTTATTTATTTATTTGACAGAGAGAGACAGCGAGAGAGGGAACACATTCAGGAGAACAGCAGAGGGAGAGGGAGAAGCAGGCTTCCCTCCAAGCAGGGAGCTCCTGTGGGGCTTGATCCCAGGGTCCTAGAATCATGACCTGAGCCGAAGGCAGCTGCTTAACGACTGAGCCACCCAGGCGCCCCAACAAAATACATTTTCTCTGGGATATTAATTTATGTTCGAAGAATTACTACAGAATGAGGCTCAGATTCAGGCTCCATTGTCAACATCCACAAATCTAGCATCTCTAGAAATAAAATCCACTAAGGCAATAAATCAATAATGCACTATTGAAAGTTTCCTTTTGGAAACTCCTAAAGGTAAGCTCTGTTATTCCTGCGAAAAACCTCATTTTAAAGGAATCCACTTACTCTCCTTAACACTTGGTTTGAGCTGAATACTCCTGCAGCTGTTGCCATTCCCATTACCATAGCTCCTGATATGAACCTTCTGTGCTTGGGGCAAACGCATATGCAGAGAAGGGGAGAGAAGCAGCATCCCAGAGAGACTCCCGTGATGGTAGTCCTGGCTGTGGAAGTGGTCTACAGGACCAAGGGTAAGTTAGTGCCCTTCACTGGCCTCAGTTTTTGTTGTCTATGAAATGTGGTTGAACTAGATCTTTAAATTGTCTTGTGATAGGGCACCTGGGGGCTCAGCCAGTTAAGCGTCCAGCTCCTCACTTTGGTTCGGGTCCTGAGATGAAGCCCTGTGTTGTGGCTTAAGGTTCTCTCTCTCGTCCTCTCCTGTCCGTCCCCACCAACTTGGGTTCTTGGGCTGTCTCTCTCTCTCTTTGATAAATAAGTAAGTAAACAGCAAATGTTCTTGTGGAACTTAGACTCTAGGAAACAAACTTACTAAGTGCTAGTGAACCCCGAATCTGGCCCAGGCATTTAATGGACAGATTATGGGCTTCAGTTGTTGTTTTGAGTGTGTCTTACATAAATATCATGGTCATTAGGAGAAATGTATTTTAAATCTGAGTGACTCCATTTACAACAGAAAGCTGCTTTGTTAGATCACTTATCTATCTGAGGCTCAAGACCACCTGGTACCTTTTACTCTAGTCAACAAACAGCCAGAATTGGCAACTGGATTTTTCAAAGCTCATGATACAGTTTTCTTTTATAGCCAAGGAGTTCTGAAAGTAATCCAGTGAGTGAGCGTGATAGGGGGACTATTTTCTGGCTGTGTTTCTCAAGTTTTTCATGCCAATCCATAAAAATTAGCTTACACAGACATTCTGTGACATTTCTATGGAGCAATATGGGCAATTTGGTGTAAAGTATGTGGAATAAGCTAGAGGAAGCATATTAGCATGGAGTATTAATGTGAGCTCCCCTTTCCCTTTGGTGACATAAATGAACAGTTTGCAAGCAGGTTATTACCTAGTCATGTTAAGAATTTTCCATTCTTCTTTTTTTTAAACTCCCTTTTAAAAAAATTGATATCTGGCTGGGGACAATTAAAAGAGATTAGCACATATGGCATAGTGGCATAAGTCAAGAAGTTTTAACGTTTTTATTTAATTTAATAACCATATTTAATGCCTGTAGTTTTGTAAGTTTAGCTAGAGCTTAAAGTAGCTCAGATTTTATTTTTGTTTTCTTTTTCCCTCTTTCTCCCTCTTTCTCCCAAGTATGTGTGAGATAAAAAGGGTGGAAGTTTTAAAATCTAAAATCTCATATAATCTTTTATGGATAGCCCTCCTACTAAAAACAACAACAAAAACACCATCTTAAAAAAGAAATATCCAGAACTAAATTCAATGATAGGCACTTAAAACTGAGAGATGGAAATTGATAACAACTCTTGAATTCCTGTTTGATTCTTCCTTACCTTTGAGAGTGGTTGCAGCATTAGCTCAAAATTTCTGAATCGATAGAGACTTGGTTGTAACTTCAGAATTGTGAAACAAACCCAAATTATGGAAACCTTTCCTAATCAGACAAATTCTACTTCATTCCAGTCATAGATTAATATAGTACTTGCTTTCCAAATTAAGTTGTGCATCTTTGGGCTACTGGATTTTTACAAAACGTGAAATCAAGTCATTAAGCAAGCTAACTAATTTTAAGATTTTTTGTTATCATATGAACTTTTTTGCTTCTGATTAGAAGCCTAGGCATATTTATTTTATATGGTTACATTATTCATTACTATATACGCACATACATTGTTAGACTATTTTTAGAGCCAAAAGAGTATTTTTTACCCTGAAATTTTTTTGCCCCTTACACCCTAAATTCCTTTTTCATGTTTCCATTATATTCTTTTTTCAGAACCACAGTACGATCTTGTTGAACTCTTAAGTGGGCACCACCTGCATGTCCGAGAGACATTGAGATCTCCGCTCGTCCACCCTGAACTAACTTTCTTACCAAATTGGCTTTAAGGGCTCCTCTTGGGCTTAGTTATTGGTGTAATCATGTCAGAAGCCTCCAATTATCCTTGATGACTCCCTGCCTCTCAGCCCCAGATCCAAATGATTACTGAATCTTGTCAGTTGTACCAGAGAAATGTCTTTGAAGTTGAAGGCTCTCACTCTTTTATTTCCACAGTCACAGCTGTAGTCCAGGCGAATCCAATCAGCTTTGTGACGCAATGCCCTTTATTAGCCATGTGACAAGTTAACCCCCGGAGGCTTTCGTTTGCTCCACCATTAGCAGGAGGGTGAGCTCACCTCAGAATGTTACTCAGAGACTAACTGAGGTAGTGGATAGAAGGCATTTTTCTAACTGCTAATTTCTGACGTGCTGTAAGTTGAATCTTAGCTAGGTGAAGAATAAAAAAGAAGAGAAGGCTGTACTCTCCTGAGATGTTAAAAAGCTTGGAAAGCATAGCCCACTCAGGAATAAGAACTGCTTGCTTAAGTATCGAGTTTTCTATGTTCATTGCTATGAGATAAATGTACTAGACTGAGGATTTAATACAGTGGTGTTCATAGCTAAATAAGGTTTAGACAATTTTTTTTTTTTAATGCCAAGTACAATAGAAGAGCCAATTCCTCTCAAAGTACAACTAAATACCACCGCCAAACACTGGGACAGACATACATTCGTACCCTAAGAGCATCTCCTCAGAAAATATCTCCAGTGAGCAGCTGAGTGACCAGGTGTTTTCGGTTCTTCAGAGAGAATGACTAGAAATGATTATAGCAGCTGCTTCGGCAATACTTTATTTTAGTTTATTTACAATATTAAAAGTTTTCACATGGCCCTGTACTCTGAAACTAACATGACAAATACTAATGAATTTCAGACTGAGAAGGACTTTACTTTAGTCTTTCAACAGGCTTCACTTATTTGCAATGATGATTTCTTTCTTCTGTCCCCTTTCCAAAAGCTGTTCCTCTTAATCTTTAATTGATTCAGGCTAATTGTGTGTGCACCTGTCCAGAGGGAAGGAACAGTTCCTTGGAACCAGTGCTATAGGGCGGTCATCAGGATTTGTCTGAGAAAGGCAGTGTCCAGTAGCTCCCAGACAACAGATACTGGAATTAGAAAGATCCTTCTGGTCCCTCAGAGAGAGAGAGGAAACAGTATGCCACTGATTCAGTCTCCTCACCAGTTTTCTTGTGATCGATATTAAGAAAAAAAAAAATTCCACTTAGTTGCTAACTGAAGTTGTATCTGTTTTCAAGTAACATTGAGATGTTCCATTCTCTGTCTAACCTAAAGGAATTACCCTTAGTCTTTCCTTTCACTGTTTAAAATAATGGTCTGTTTCCAGCCATGGCTGGCTATGCCTGTTTTCAAAACGTAACTGCAGGAAGACATGGCTGCCACAGTGATTGTGGATTACAGTCTAATCAGGGTGTTGCAGCAAGTCAATTAGGACAGAAATCTCCAAGGGCTATTAAATTGGTCGACCGTGTTTAATAGTCTTTCACTTTGGCAGATGTGTATTTATAGTTGTTTATGATCTTCTGATTTCCCTGTTTCTACCAGGGCCTATTTCTAAGATTTCTTTTGGGGCTTTGAAAGAAAGTGTATCTAACATCTTTTAAAAATACATAGTTGTATTCCTAGGATACCTTGCCACAGTTGACAAGGATCGGCATATTTAAGTAAGAAAAATTCTGTCTGGTTACTTAGAACCGTGAATGATATGGAGATTGATATTTAAGAGTAAGTTTTTTAGGGGCACCTGGGTGGCTTAGGTGGTTAAGCGTCTGACTCTTGGTTTTGGCTCAGGTTGTGATCTCAATGTCCTGGGATTGAGCCTCCACGTCAGGCTCCAAATTCACTGTAGGGGTCTGCTTAAGTTTCTCTCTCCCTCTCTCCCTGCCCCTACCCCTGCTCGCTACTCTCACTCTCACTCTCAAAATAAGTAAATAAGGGGTGCCTGGGTGGCTCAGTCAGTTAAGCGTCTGCTTTCTGCTTAGGTCATAATCCCGGGGTCCTGGGATCTAGGGTCCTGCATTGGGCTTCCTGCTCCCTGGGGAGTCTGCTTTTCTCTCTTCTCCCCACACCCTCCGCCCCTCTCTACTGCTCATTCTCTCTCAAATAAATAAATAAAATCTTTTAAGATAAAAAAGTAAATAAAACTTTAAATATATATATTTAAATAGGTTTTTAAAAAAGCTTAGGGAAATGTGAGGAATTTGAGTTTGTTAAGAGTAAGGTGCAGTGAAATCCAGTGACCATCCCACACATGTTCTGGAACTTCAGGTTTTAGCATTCAGTGGCGAAAGATTAGTCAGTTATTCCTAGTGATTACCTTAAAGCGAATGCCAGTAGTGAAAGGGTGAGACGGCAGGCTATCACTCCTAAATAGTGATAAATTATGTTAAGCAAATAGTTTGTTGAGTGATGAATTGCAGGGGAGGGTGACTATTGTGGACCAAATTGGATAAATAAAACCAAGCTCAAATTCTTATATTCTTGACTCAGAAATAAAATACATTTAAAGACCCTAATTTTAATTTATTAAAATGTACATTAAAAGGGACTGTATGACCTACATGTACAATTTTTAAAAGAACGAGAAGACAAATAGGCATATACAAACCACCTGTCTTAAAATTTTGAAAATTACTTGCAGCTCAAGTATACCTCCTCTCCTGCCCACTCTTTCCGTAGTCCATACTCTAAAATGTTTACCACATATGTATGTCCTATAAAATATACTGTATAGTTTTGTCCACTCTTTACTTTTATATGCTGATAATAAATCATACTTCTGTGTGTACCCCAATTATGTTTCCCCCTAAAGATTATATTTTGAGTTGCATCCATGAGCTGATACTAGGGTTCATTCATTTTCAATATTGTATGACCTGTAACTACATGAATTTAAACACGATTTACCTATCTAGTCTCCCATCAATGTACATTTGGATTATTTCTGGGTTTTGTCTATATCAAACTCTGCTTCTATTGACGTTTTAAAATATATCTCCAGTGTGCACACAGAAGGAGTTCTCTGTGGTATGTTCCTTGGAACAGAATTGCTGGGTGGAGTATAGACATAACCTCAACTTTAAGAGGGGATGCCCAATTATTTTCTACTGACTATACGTACATATGTTCTCACCAGTACTTTATAAAGTTTCTGTTCTGCCATATGCTTTCCAATAGTTCAGTAATCAATCTTTTAAATTTTTATCAATATGAGGGAATAACTCATTTTGTTTTCTTTCTGTATTTGCTTAACTTAGTAAGGTTGGTTACTCATATTTTTTCTTTTATCAAATGCTGCTTAATGTTTTCCCATTTTTATAATGTATTGTTTGCTTTTACATATTGTTTTGCAGGAATTCTCTGTGTATCCTGGATATAAGGTTTTCTCGGTCATACTGGGAAAACATTTTTTCCCCACCTAGTTTGTTGTTTGTCTTTTCATGGGGATTTGATAAGTTCTTTAATGTATTTGAATATAAGGATCCTTTCTATGCCTTATTTAAGAAATCCTTCTCTCCTCTGATGTGTTCTCCTATGCTATCACTGAAGTTTGTTTTTTTTTGTTGTTGTTGTTGTTTTGTTTTGTTTTTTAGGTTCTGTCTTTCACAGTAAGTTTGAGTCTATGTAGAAAATTTTTTTGTTTGTTTTGGTGAAAAGTAGAGTTTCAATTTTATTTATTTAATATGAATACAAAATTGTCCCAACACTTTCTGTGGATGGTTCATTCTCTCCCAAATGATCAGAATTCTATCTCTGTCATATCTCAGATAGCTATGTATAGAGGTCTATTTCTGGGCCTGCCTGGTACTTAGTTTCATTGGTCTGTTCTATACCAGTACTATACTGTCAGTTAAATTGTCTTAATTATGAGTCTTATTTTTAGTAAGGCACTTTTTTATTCCTCTTTCTCACCCTCTTCCATCTTCTTCCTCCATGAATAATTTAGCTATTCACAATACTTGGTTCCTACATATAAATTTTAGAAACAGCTTATCAAATTCCAAGCTTGTCCAGGCTCAAATTCTTTTGGGATTTGGGTGGAAATTTTAGTTAATCTATTAATCCATTTAGGGAGAATGCCTATTGTTTGAGTCGTTCTATCCATGAATATGGTATTTATTTCCATTTACACAGACCTTACTTAATTTTTTTCATCATAATATTATTTTGCTCCTATTTATATTTATTCCTGACTACTATATTTTTGGGGTTTTATTATAAGTAGTACCCTTGTCAAATTAAAATCCAATTATTGACCCACACTGGGGCTCCTTGCTTAGCAGGGAGACTTCTTCTCCCTCTGCCTGCCTCTTCCCTGCTTATGCTCTCTCTCTATGACAAATAAATAAATAAAATATTTAAAAAAAAAGAAAATCCAATTATTTTCAGGTGTATAGAAACCTAATTGACTTTAGTATATTGTCCTTATATCTATCAATCTTAGTATACTCTTATTCTAATAATCTGCAGAAAATTGAGTTTGTCCATAGAGACAATTCTATAATCTGCAAATAATAAAAACCCTCTTTCTTCTTTTTAAATTCTTATACTTTAATTTTCTTATTATATTACACTAGCTAAGCTCTCCAGTAGACTAGAGTAAAAAGGATTATAAGGTGTATCGATGAATTCTTCCTGATTTTCAAGAAAATGTTTACTATTACTAGAGTTGGTTTGCTAATATTTAAGATTTTTGCTTCTTTAATATTCCCTATTTTTATATTCTTTATTTGGTTTTCATGCCAATATTATACTATCTTCATCATTTGAGTTGGCAAGTGGCCTCTTCTGTTAAAGACTGGATTTTTTTTTATTTTTATTTTTTAAGATTTTATTTATTTGACAGAGATCACAAGTAGGCAGAGAGGCAGGCAGTGGGGGGTGGGGTGCAGGGGAAGCAGTCTCCCCTCTGAGCAGAGAGCCTGACGTGAGGCTTGATACCAGGACCCTGAGATCATGACCTGAATGAAAGGCAGAGGCTTAACCCACTGAGCAAGGCAGATGCCCCTAAAGACTTGTTTTAATATACATTATTTGTTTTTCATATGTTTGATAGAACTCACCTATAAAATCATCTGAGACTGATATTTTATTCATGGGAAGGATTTTGTTATTAGAAAATTAATGTTTTGGCGGGTATTCTTTTTTTTTAAGATTTTATTTATTTGAGGCAGACAGAGAGAGATCACAAGTAGGCAGAGAGGCAGGCAGAGAGAGAGGGGGGAAGCAGGCTCCCTGCTGAGCAGAGAGCCTGATGCAGGGCTCAATCCCAAGACCCTGAGATCCTGACCTGATCCCAAGGCAGAGCCTTAAAGCACTGAGCCACCGAGGTGCCCCGGTATTCTTTTTCTAAAGTTATTTCATTTTAACCAAATTTTCAACATTACTAACAAAAAATTGTCCATAATATTCTTTCTAATCATTCTAATATCTAGTTCATATGTATTAAATTCTATTTTTCATTCCTACTAGTATTTATTTATGTCCTATATTTTTTATTGATAAATATTTTCAGACTTATTAGATGTAATAATCTCAGAGAATTATCTTTGGGGTTTGTTGATCTTTCTACCTACATTTTCTGTCTTCACTTACTTTTATCTTCTGATCTCTGTGAAATTATAGTTTTTAAAAAAATACTTAGATAATTAATGAATCATATTTCTCCCTAATATAAATATTTAAAGATATATATTTCCCTGTAATACTACATTAGTTCTATCCTTGAAGCTTTGATATATAAGATCTTTATTATAAGATCTTAATTTTTTTTGAGCATTTTAAGGTTCACAGGAAAATTGAAGGGAAGGTACAGAGATTGCCCATATACTACGTGTTCCCACACAGATATAACTTCCCCCATTATCAATATCCCCCACCTTAGTGGTATGTTTGTTAAAATTGATGATCCTTACATTGACATATTATAATCACCCAAAGTCCATAGTTTGCATTAGGGTTCACTCTTGGTGTTACACATTCCGAAGGTTTGGACAAATGTCAGATGGCATATATCTATCATAATATCATATAGACTACTTTTACTGGCCTAACACTTTTCTGTGCCTCCATGATCATGAGAGATATTGGTCTGCAATTTTCTTGTATTTCTTTATTAGGTTTTAGTGTGAAAGTAATTCTGGTCTCATAAAATGAGTTAGGATATATTCTCTCTGCTTCTGTCTTCTGGAAAAAATTGTAGAGGATTGGTATAATTTCTTCCTTATATTTTGGTATAATTCACCAGTGACCCCATGCTTTTTGTTTTGGAAGGTTATTCATTATTGATTCAATTCTTTAACAGATATAGGCCTTTTCTGATGTCTGTTTATTCTTGTGTGAATTTTGACAGATGGTGTCTTTCAGGTAATTGGTCTGTGTCATCTAGGTTATCAGATTTGGGGGCATGGAGTTCTTTGTAACTTTTTTTATTATCCTTTTAATGTCTGTGGGATGTCTGATGATGCCACCTCTTTTATTTCTGATATTAGTAATTTGTGTCTTTTCTCTTTTTTCCTTAGTTAGCCTCACTAGAGGCTTATCAGTCTTACTGATCTTTCTAAAGAACCAGCTTTTGTTTTGGTGATTTTTCTCTATCAATTTTCTATTTACAGTTTCATTGATTCCTACTCTAATTTTTATTATTTCTTTTCTTACAATCATTTTGTAATTAAGTTTATCTTCTTTCAGTATCCTAGCTTCGATTACTAATTTTAGATCTTTCTTCTTTTTAAATATATGCATTCACTAATACACATTTCCCACTGAGCACTGCTTTAACTATCTCCTACAAACTCAGATAAATTGCATTTTCATTTTGATTCAGTTCAAAATAGTTTAAAATTTCTCTGGCTATTTCTTCTTTGACCTATGTGTTATTTGGAAGTGCCTTGTTCAATCTCTAGGTATTTGGGGATTCTCCAGGTATCTTTCTGTTACTGATTTCTGTGGTCTAAGAGCAGACATTATATGATTCCTATTCCTTTAAAGTTGTTAAGCTGTGTTTAATGGCCCAGAATGTTGTCTATCTTAGTACATGTTCCATGTGAGCTTGAGAAGAATGTGTATCTTGCTATCATTAGATGAAGTAATCCATACATGTCAGTTATATCCATTTGATTTATGGCATTAAATTCAACCGTGTCATTACTGATTTTTCTGCTTGCTGGAACTGTCCATTTCTGAAAGGGGGATTTTTGAATTCTCCAACTATGATAGCAGATTATTACATTTCTACCAGCTTTTGCCTGATAAAGTTTCATGCTCTGTTGTTAGACACAAATATGGTAATGATAGGTAAGAAGCATTATTCTTTGATATTTAATGTTTTCTTGTTTTTATTTTTTTTTTACCTAAGAGTTAGAAAGTGGTGTATTTTTAATTTGCATCTGAATGACTTTAAAAATTATCTTGTTATTGTATTAAAAGCATTTTT
The DNA here is from genome assembly GCF_902655055.1 of Lutra lutra. Classification (NCBI taxonomy): domain Eukaryota; kingdom Metazoa; phylum Chordata; class Mammalia; order Carnivora; family Mustelidae; genus Lutra; species Lutra lutra. The sequence goes on along the minus strand of NC_062285.1, from coordinate 81,698,241 downwards.
AAAAACAATATGCTCTCCAAGATATTGATTATTTGAAATTTGTTGATATTTGCTCTATTCTATATCATTTGGTGAATTCTTACAAATATTCCATGTATCTTTGGAAGAACATATATTTTGCAGTTTTGGGGTACAATTATATATATACCCATTTGCACAAACTTTATAATTGTTTCATCGTTGTACTTCTATATCATTTCAGTCTCTATTAATTTCTTTTCTGATCTATCAGTTATTGAGGTAGTTACCTTACCCTTCTAATATGATAGTAAATTTATTTCTTCTTTTGTGTTTTGAAAATACAGTATTAGGGGCGCCTGGGTGGCTCAGTGGGTTAAGCCGCTGCCTTTGGCTCAGGTCATGATCTCAGGATCCTGGGATCGAGCCCCGCATCGGGCTCTCTGCTCAGCAGGAAGCCTGCTTCTTCCTCTCTCTCTGTCTGCCTCTCTGCCTACTTGTGATCTCTCTCTGTCAGATAAATAAATAAAATCTTAAAAAAAAAAAAAGAAAATACAGTATTAGACACACAGCAGTTTAGAACTATATCTTGAGACATCAAATCTTTTATCAGTAGGAAGTGACTTCAGACAGATACTTAACAAGTAGTTAAACCTGTTATGTGTGGTTTCTTAGATACATGCAAAAGGATTGTATATTATATCAAAAAAAGTGCGACTGAAGGTGGAAACAACTCCAAATCTTTCAGAATAAAATAAAAATATTTCAAAGAAAGGCTAGTATGACTAATTCCTAGGGTATAAAGAACTTTCATCACACAGGATTAACTTTAAAATGCAGTGTCACAGTTTAATTGGTAGTTTCATTTTTCTTTTTAGTAGGCTGTAAAATAATCACCCCTAATTCAGTGGCATGTTACATTAAATGAAACAAAATAGCTTGATATTTAAATCCATCCTGCTTATCTTTGCTTTTCTCTGGAAATTTTAATCTAGTCCCATTTCAAGATAGTATATTTGTAGTTCTTATTTGGTCCAGTTATCCCATATTTACATCCCTACAGTATTTTCTTAAATTCTGTTTTATGTCTAACCCACAAATTGGATATTCTTACTATTCTCCATAGTCAGTGTTTGGTCAGGTTTACCCACATGATCCCATTTTCTTTGTTCACTAGTTCTTGCAACTCCTATCTTTTGTCTGAAATAATTTTCTATAGTTCTAATGTACATCCTTTAGAAGTTTCCTTAGTAATGTATGTTAGTATTAAAATTCTCAGTTCTTGTTTGCATAATATTGTCTTTATATCATTCTCAAACTTGGAAAAGTGTTCCAGTGGGCATATAATTCTAGAATGGTAGTTACTTTCTCTTAGCATTTAAAGACATTACTTCTTTATCTTCTGTCTTATTTGTTGCTGTGTAGAAATTAGCGATTAGTTCTAATACTTATTATTTAATAGTCAATCTGAAATTTTTTTTCTGGATGCTTTTAAGATCTTTTTGTTCTTGGTATCTGAAATTTTATAATACAATGAAAAAAATTTTTTTGTTTATTCTTCTTGGGATTCACTGGGTTTCCTAGGACTGAATTCTGTTGTCTTTCATTAATACTGAAAATTCTCAGCCTTAGCATCTTTGAATATATACCTTTCTACCATTCTCTCCAATCTCTTATTCTGAAACTCCAATAAGGTATATACCAGACTAGGTTACTATATTCCCGTAAATGTTAACCTCACCTTCATGGATAGTGCTAGAGAGTATAATGCTAAGCAAAGTAAATCAGTCAGAGAAGGATAAGTACCATATGATTTCACTCATATGTGGCATTTAAGAAACAAATGAGAACAGGAGGGAAAAAAAAAATCAGAGAGGCAAACCAAGAAACAGACTCTTGACTCTAGAGAACAAACTGATGGTTACCAGAGGGAAGGTGGGTGGGGATGGCAGAAATAGGTGGTGAGCACAGGGTGATGTATGGAATTGTTGAATCACTATATCGTATACCGGAAACTAATGTAACACTGTATGTTAACTAACTGGAATTAAAATAAAAGCTTAAAAAAATGTTTACCTCACCTTCATATTTTTTATTTTGTCAATTCTCTAGGGTACATTCTGTGTAATCTTTAGTCTCTTTCCCCGATTATTCCATTTTTACTTGTATCTAATGTGGTATTTGACACATCATTGAATTCTTAGCAAATTTATTGAATTTGACACATTCTGAATTCCTAAATATGTGTTATAATAGTTCCTATTTTCTAGAAATTCTATGCAGTTTTTCAAATGCTCCTTGTCATTTTTTTAGTTGTTTGGTTTTTTATTATAGTTTGATATACTTTTTGAACATATTAAACATGTTTATATTCCTATATGATAATTTTATAAATTTCTTGCATGTTTGAGATTCTGGAAATTTTCATTTCAGATGATTTTCTCCAAGTAGCTTGCTTCTTTGGTTACTTTGTGATCTCTTGGTCATACGGTTATATTTCTTGGACCTTTATCTATTGGAATTCTTTGAGGTCTGAGGTTCAAGTCAATTAATGTGCTCATTTTTTGTTGTTGTTTGTTTTTGTTTTTACGCACTTGAGAGCAGTAGCTGTATAATTTTAAACATTCAGCTTAAGGCTTTTTGAATCCATCAAATATTCTGCCCTAAACCCATGTGATGACTGGCTTATGATTAGGAACCACCCGTTACCTCCCTACCTACCTTCACCCACCACCATCCCAAATGAAGGCAGAAGCAGGCAAAGTTTTTTTTTTTTTTTTTTTTTTTTCCCAGCAAGAGTGTTGTTAGTTAAACCATTGAAGAGATTGCTTTTGGGCCCTCAGTTTATACAATGGTGTCTCTGTTCTGACTTTAGACATTGAGAGTACCCCTAGTTTTGTCTCTTTGCTGTCACATAGGATATTTAAAATTCAAGCCCTATCCCACCAAAAATGTGGAGATGCCCCAAAGGCAAATACCTGTATATCTTGTATCTAAAAATTCAGCTTATTTTCCAACTAGCTTATGCATGCCTACAAAAAGGTGTGTGTGTGTGTGTATGTGTGTGTGGCTGTGCGCATGCGCGTGCAGACACATGCACATATCATTGATCTAGACTTTTTTGCTGTTCCATACTGGAAGTATAACCTCAGTCAGCTAACCCTCTATAGTGCCAGAAAAAGAAGATACACATCTAGGAGAATATCTACTGTTATAGTGAAAGAATTTCTTAACTCTTAAGAGTAAAGAGCAAAAAAACCTCAAAATCAAGCTCAGGGTTTACTGAGAGAGATTCCCTACATAACAGGCAATTGATCTGGAATGACTAAGGCCCTGAGAATAAAAATGAGGATGTAGAAGAAAATCAGAAGACTAACTAGAGAACTCTGAAATTCATTACCTTCTGATTCTTCCCTACCTTAGAAGGGGCAACTTCTGCCGCTGCTACTTTCTCTCCTTTGCTTCACCAGCCAGCTCCTATCTAGCTAGCATCAAGACACTATAACTCTCTTACCCGAGATCATTACCTTCCCAAAGGAAGCCAGTCCTACCTCCCATTTTATCAAAGCCTAATAAATGTATATCTCAGCATGCCCTCAGGATCAAATCCAAGTTTACACCCTAGAAGAGAAATGCCCACACAAAAGAACTGTAGAACTCCTACTAAAAGAGTCTATATTAGAGTTTATAAAAGAGTTTATATTAGGAAAGATCTCAGGAATATATATGGAAATGAAATTCTGTGATACTCAGCCAAGCATGAAAAAATATAACTTCAGATCAAATCACATTTGCCAATAATGAAAACTTGCCAGAAAACCCTGATTCTGATAGTTTCCTGGGTAGGCTAAGACAGATTTCATTCAATAGTGATTAGCAAATGAAAATAAAATTCAATAAGTGAATAAAAAATAAGATGGTAAAAGGAATTGAAATATGTACATGTACAGAAACATAAATTTGCCTTTTGGAAGAAAGCAATGATTAGAATAGATTATTAAAATTCCACTGATACGCTGTTTATAAGGGGCACACTTACAACACAAGGGCACACAAAAACTGGAATAAAACTTTATCAGCGAGGACCTTTGGCGACTAGAGGCAATTTCAACTACATTTGGTGTCCTGCTTTGACCCTTTTACCAGGTGCCCTGAAAAGCTGCCAGCTTTCAGTGGTGCTCAGGGAAGGGAAGACTCTCCGTTAGCCGGTCTGGCAATACACACGATAACTGGATCCGTATGAGACAACAAGGACAAGGGCATGTGAGTCTCTGACAACCAGGTTGCTACATGGTCCACGTTAAGCCCCATAAGAGAATCAGTGTCTCTTTCAGTTCTCAACAAAGCCAACCTCTTTACTGCAAGTTACTGTGTTTGTGAGAAGGAGTTTCTGGCTAAGTATAGGGCTCAAACTGACCATCATGAATTAGATCCTAGCAGATCTTGTATTACTTAGCCACACACTCAGATAGGCTCTGGGCCATTTGGTCATTTGGAAGACTTTTTTTCAGAGTGTTTTGACTAAGGTCCACAGTAAGAAATATGGTCATCATGTATATATTCATACACATTTATTTGGAAAAATGTCCTGTAATATTAAAAATACTCTTACTATATGTAGTAATATTTTATTCTATTTTATTCTATTTCAGCTTCAGATTCTGGCTGTAACCCACTAAGTTTATTTCACAACCTACTGAAGGCAGGGACATGCAGTTTAAAACGGTATCTTTAAAGCCTCGTCTTGAGGAACAAGAAGGTTGTTGATCCTCCGTGGGTCAACTTGTTCCTCACTGTTGGGGTCTCGTTTGGTCTGTACCTGGGACTCCCAGGAAGTTCTCTATGACCTGTTGATGCAGAAGATAAAATGAACTGAGAGCAAAAATTCTGCTCTCCTATGTCAGTAAACAAGAATAGTTAGTAAATTTCTGAAGTGGGTAAGGATTCTGTAGTTCTTTTAACCATAATCGCTGCTCCATTCACTATTTTATTTATTTTAAGTTTTTTTTTTGTTTTTGTTTTTGTTTTTGTTTTTGTTTTTGTTTTTAGTAATCTCTGCACCTGACATGGTGCTCAAATCCATGGCTCTGAGATCAAGAGTCGCATGCTATTCTGAGTGAGCCAGCCAGGTGCCCCAAGTTCACTATTTTAAATGATGAAGGTTCTATAGTTTGATGAAAACTGTCCTCATTTGCTGTCCCCTCAAGGTAACTCTGTCCTTTCAAGTTAGAATTACAAACAAGAATAATAACTTTTCAAGAAAATAACCTAGTTTTAGGGATGTCAGCTTACGTTCTTTTATAAACATCATTATGTATTTGCAATGTACAATTTCAACCATATTGAAAATAATTGCCATTCTCTTAGTATCAAAAATTTAATCATTGTAAGTTTCTTGAAAAATCACTTTTTATTAAAAAACTGTCATGTCAAAAACACAACCATATGGTCAATTATTCTTCAACAAAGCAGGAAAGAATATCCAGTAAGAAAAAGATAGTTTCTTCAACAAATGGTGTTAGGAAAGCTGGACAGCTACATGCAGAAGAATGAAACTGGACCACTTTCTTATACCACACCAAAAAATGAACTCAAAATAGATGAAATACCTAACTATGAGACATGAAACCATAAAAATCCTAGAGGAGAACACAAGAGATACCTTCCTCGACTTCAACCACAGCAACTTCCTTCTAGATGTGTCTCCTGGGGTAAGGGAAGCAAAAAAATAAACTGTTGGGCCTTCATCAAAATAAAAAGCTTCTGCATAGTGAAGGAAACGATCAACGAAACTAAAAGGCAGCCTACAGAATGGAAGAAGATATTTGCAAATTACATATCTGATAAATCATTGGTATCCAAAATATATAAAGGACTTATACAACTCAACGCCCCAAAAGTAAATAATCCAATTAAAATGGGCAGAAGACATGAATAGACATTTTTCCAAAGAAGACATCCAGATGGCCAACAGACACATGAAAAGATGCTCAATATAACTGATAATCAGGGTACTGCAAGTCAAAACTACAATGAGATGTCACCTCACACTAGTCAGAATGGCTAAAATCAACAACACAAGAAACCATAGGCATTGGTGAGGATGTGGGGAAGGGGGAATGCTCTTGCGCTGTTGGTGGGAATACAAACTGGTGCAGCCATTGTGAAAAGCAGGATGGAGATCCCTCAAAAAGTGAAAAATAGAATGATGCTATGATCCAGCAATTGCACTACTGGGTATTTACCCAAAGAATACAAAAATACTAATTTGAAAGGATACATGCACCCGGATGTTTATAGCAGCATTATCTACAATAGCCAAATTATGCAAATAGCCGAGTGTCCATCAATTGATAAGTGGATAAAGAAAAAGTGGTGTATATATATACAATGACATATTAGCTATAAAAAATAATGAAGTCTTGCCATATGCAACAATGTGGTTAGAGCTAGAGAATATTCTCGTAGGCGACATAAGTCAGAGAAAGATCGGGGTGCCTCGGTGGCTCAGTGGGTTAAAGCCTCTGCCTTCAGCCCAGGTCATGATCCCAGGGTCCTGGGATCAAGCCCCACATGGGGCTGTCTGCTCCGCAGGGAGCCTGCTTCATCTTCTCTCTCTCTCTCTGCCTGCCTCTTTGCCTACTTGTGATCTCTGTCTGTCAAATAAATAAATAAAATCTTTAAAAAAAAAAAAAAAAGTCAGAGAAAGATAAATACCATATGATTTTGCTTATATGTAGAATTTAAGAAACAAAACAGATGAGCAAAGGGAATAAAAGAGAGAGAGACAAACCAAGAAATAGACTCTTAACTATAACGAACAACTGAAGGTTACCAGAGGGGAGAGGTGTGGGGGATGGGTGAAATAGATGATGGGGATTAAGGAGTGCACTTGCAATGAGCACTGGTGTCCTGTGAAAGCATACAATCATTATGTTGTACACCTGAAACTAATATTACACTGCATATTAACTAACTAGAATTTAAATAAAAACTTCAAAAAATAAAAATAAACTATCACATTATTACTGAGAGCACTAAGGTCTGTAGAAGTAAGCATCTTGCTAAGGTCACACAGTATTGAACACTAGAGCCAAAGCTGCAATTCAGATCTTCTGATACCTCAACTAGTATTCTTAAATGGTCTTTGTTTCAATGTGTCTAATAAATTAGGGAGCTTCTCCTTTATAACCCATGTTTAGCACTGAGTACAAATAATAACTTGGCATCATCAAAATGCTTCTAGGGGTGAGTAAATTATTCACAAAGGGATTCTAATGATCTTTATGCCCCATTCAAGGACTATTCAGATCCAGAAAGAGAGAAATATTCCCAGGGTGGGGTACACTTTCATCATTCCATACAACCCAGATAATTACATTGTTTTAACAGTAACAATAACATTTTGCTGAATAAACTCAAAATATGTTTTTTCAAAACACAACAGTGTGGAAAATGAGCAAACACTAGAGTGACTTTTATTATTACTTTTGTTGTGTAAAATGTCATTCGGAAGCAAATGTAGCATTTCTACCCAAAGACATGCCTAATAAGATTTAAAACACTTAAAAGTCTTTAAGAAGAGTGCTCTAATAATGTCACTATTTAGCATACTCCCTTCATCTTAAAAATGATTAGTTTCAACAAAAATAAGGAGAAAGCAAAACTGAAAGCTTGTGACTGCTATTTAGCATGTGGATTCGGATAATTTGGATATTTTGTCTTCTCTGTGTTCTTGCCCATGTCAGCTGTTTTTTCCATTTCTTTCACACAACATATCTGTGTCTGGAAGTCAATTCAAACATCTGGATATTACTAATGATTCCAGTGTCTATTATCATGTCATTGAAATATCCAGGCCACTTACTGAATATCCATGAGGTTTATTGGTAGGTTTGCTCTCTCAACCACTTTTCTGCCAGAACGATAAAATGGAGAAAAATCGCACTGTTGTTAAAATTTGGCCTCAGTTATGCAACAGAGCAGTCACCAACCCTGTTTTTATTGTATGATGCCAACCTCTGTTTGCTGTTTCTGCTATTTCCTTTTTTTCCCCTGGTTCTTTACATATTTGTACTCTATTACACAATACTAGAGTTCCTCACTATTACTGGAATTCTCCACTTGAGTGTTAAATCTGCCTCTGGCGAACCAAGAAACTTAGAAATGCTTTTGTATAAAACAAATTCCATGATGCTTGATAACACTCACATAATCATGATAACAGTTCACACTTGCTAGCCTGTTCAAAGCCAAAAGAATTGAGATTGGACAACATGACCTTTCTCAGAATCATTAATTTGGTATTACCATGACGGGTCTTGAACATTAGGCTAGGAGGTTGGTGAGCACCAGCTCAGTTAATCCTTGCCACACTCATTAAGACATAAGTCCCATTACTATTTCATTCTCATTGTTGTGGATAAGGAAGCTGAGGCATAGACCAATGTAGTTTGTCACCCGAGGCACTGTGGTTAGTAAGAGGAGGACTGAGGCCGGGGATCCAGGTTTATCTGTACCTAGTGCCTAGCAGGTATGGTTTTCAATAGGTGAAAATTAGCCAGGTTATATGAAAGAAAGTCAGCACAATACTTTTACTCTTTTCAATAACTTTCTTTTGTTAATGAAAATGTTTCCCAAGAAAACAAAGCTTGCTTTTACATTGTGTGGTCAAATATGACCAAATATTTGGTGGTTCCCAAATACTTGTGAAAGATGGGCTTTTTCCAAGTGAGAAATTGCCTGTTAATTAGAAAAGCTATTTAAAGTAAGATTTATTTTTAAAGATTTGTATGTATTTATTTCAGAAAGAGAGCGTGGGCATGCTCAAGCAGTGGGGAAGTACACAGGGCAGAAGGAGGAGCAGACTCCCAGCTGAGCAGGGAGCCCAGTGTGGGGCTAGATCCCAGGATCCTGGGATTGTGACCTGAGCCGAAGGCAGACGCTTAACCCACTGAGCCATCCAGGTGCCCTAAAAATAGTTTTTATATTTTATAAATGTAGTGAATGTACATAATAACATACAAATACTACTGAAGGGTAAAATATGACACATAAAAGTGTTGCTTAACATCCTACCCTTTTTCCAGTTTACCTTGTCAGAGGTTAACATTATCAACAACATATGATATTTGTTTGTTTAGCTTATTTTTATAACATTTCTTTTTTGATCAATCAATTTTAATACTTTATTTAAATCCCTACGATGAATGATAAAAAATTCTGTTTGACATTTCTTTCACCCGCTGATTTGTATTCAATTATTATGTTACGATAAAAGTTCGTAAACTTAGTGTAGTAATTCAGTTTAGTAATTATAATTATTTTCCTACCTTTTCCGGTAAGTTGACTCTGAATGCTAAGTCATTAAATATCATGCTAGTATTATGATTATATAGGTTCACAGCAGAATTTATTACTATGATTAGACTCAGAGAAAAGGAAATAGAACCCCTCTCTTTAAACCTGGAACATTTCAAAAATGGTATCATCAAAACCAAAGTTCCCTTTTTTTCCTGCCACCTTGAATTTTTCTGGATGTACACACATGTCAATCTCCTTATAACCCGTATCTTTTCTTTCTTAAGATCCCTTATTTTGGGGGCACGTGGGTGATTCAATGGGTTAAAGCCTCTGCCTACGGCTCAGGTCGTGATCCTGGTGGTCCTGGGATCGAGCCCCACATGGGACTTTCTGCTCAGCAGGGAGCCTGCTTCCCCCTCTCTCTGACTGCCTCTCTGTCTACTTGTGATCTCTGTCAAGTAAATAAATAAAATCTTAAAAAAAAAAAAAAGATCCCTTATTTTTCTGCTTGACTGACTCTTGTCTTAATTTTTTTTAAGTAGGGTAAGTAAATGAATCTTTTTTTTCCCCCAACCCTCACATATAAACGAAAGACCTTTATTTTGTATTAACAAGTAACTGGTACTTTGGTTGGGAATGTGAAAGTAGACTCATAATAATTTTTCCATCACAGTCTGGAAGACATCATTGCATTATCTTCCGGCAGAAAGGATTGCTGATGAGAAGTCTGATGTTAATTTAATTCCCATTCTTTATTGTTTTTTTTTTCCCTCTGAAATTCATTTTAATGCTTTTTGGTCTCCCACCATCCATCCTTTCAGAATTATGGGTAGAAAACTGACTGAGAGCCTTGTGTAAATAGATGATATACTTCAAAAATCAAGATACCCTTAAGAATATATGGGCAGGAAAGAGGCGGCTTGGCTAATGACCTTTTGATGTTCTAGAAAGGAGGGCTTGATGTGGGCAGTGGAGAGTTTAAGCTATTTTATGCCTAGGTGCCTCCTCCCACCCCCCACTCTCTAGGGGCAGCTCCAACATACCCTAAGTTCTCCCCTGCATCTCTTTCTGACCAGAGTCTAGGAGTTGTAATCAGAGAGATGTTCTTGACATTTTAGCCTGACTGAGAAGCAGTTAGTGCCAGCTATGCTGCCCACAGAGGGTAGGGAGATGCAGTTCCCCCAGATGACCTAAAAGCAGTTAATTAATTTCTAGGACCTACTCTGCATTTGTTGATTCTGAGATGGGAGCCCCATTTGGGCTCCCACATAACTGTTCTGGCTCCAAATGTTTGAACTCTTTTCTTTGTTTTTCTTTTCTGCTGACTTCATCTGGGAGATCTCAATAGTTTTGCCTTTTCAGGTTTCTTTATCAATCAGCAGTATTTTTGTTCCCTGCCTTCAGGAATTCCTCATCATTTCTGGTCTGCTGATGGGAGCCTTTCTTGTACATTATACACACTTGCAAAATCTGAAGCAAGGTTCATCCAACTCTGTCTGCTATTGGACCAACCTGGACCAGTCCCATTTTAAAACAAACTCCTAAGTTCTTAGAGTGGCCTGCAAGCATCTCTGCAGTATGGCTCCTGGGCACCTTAGCGACTGTCTCCCTTCATTTTCCTATTCCCTTGGTCCCTTCTGTCAAACTGGCCCTCCTGCCATTTCTCAAACTTGGCAAGCTTATTCCCATCTCCAATATACCCCATACTGTTTCCTCAGATGTTCTTACAGTCCAATCCCTTAATCCATCCAACTCTCTGTTGTAGGCCAGCTCAGACCACCCTGTCAAAAGTATTGATGTGTGTGTGTGTGTGTGCGTGCGCATGCATGTGTGATGGAATACTATGCAGCCATAAAAAAGATAAGCTCTTGCCATTTGTAACAACGTGGATGGATCTAGAAGGTATTATGCTAAGAGAAATAAGTGAGATTAAGAAAGACAAATGATTTCACTCATATGTAGAATCTAAAAAACAAAACAGAGGAATAAACAAAAAACAAAATCAGATCTATATATACAGATAATAAACCAATGATGGCCAGAAACGAAGTAGGTAGAGGGATAGACAAAATGGGTGAAGGGATGTGAGATTTACAGGCTTCCAGTAAAAGAAGGAATAAGTCACAGGAATAAAATGTACAGCATAGAGAATATAGTCAATGATACTGTAATAGTGTTGTATGGTGACAGATGGCAACTATATTTGTGGTGAGGAGAGTGTAACATATAGAGAAATTGAATCATTATGCTACACATCTGACACCAATATGACATTGTGTGTCAACTATATTGGATTTAAAAAATTTTAAAGGACTTTCTCTATTCCCTCAATCCTGTTTCATTTTTCCCGATAGCTCTTACTTCCTGACAGTGTGCTATATGTATTTTTGTCTGACTTATTCATCACTCTGTATTCAGTACATGGAATGGTACTTAGCATTAGCAGGACAAGTACCTGTGGAATGAACAAATGCAACAGTCATGCCCGCTATAAAATCTGACACACACGGGGCACCTGGGTGGCTCAGTGGGTTAAAGCCTCTGCCTTTGGCTCAGGTCATGATCCCAGGGTCCTGGGATCGAGCCCCGCATCGGGCTCTCTACTCAGTGGGGAGCCTGCTTCCTCCTCTCTCTCTCTCTGCCTGCCTCTCCACCTACTTGTGATCTCTCTCTCTGTGTCAAATAAAAAAATCTAAAAAAAAAAAAAAAAAAGACTGGAGCCCATTTCAGGCATTAAAAAAATAAAATAAAATCTGACACATGGATATTCAGTGTTTGGGCAAAGTCTACTTTTGTCATCTAATTCAAACTAAACCACAGAAAAGGTAAGGAAAAAAGAGCGAGAGAGAGAGAATTATTCCTGCGGGTAGGGTTTCTTTATTCAAATAAATAGTACAGCAGTAGCTAATATATAAAGTTCAATAATCTTAAAACCTAAGAAACCTATATTGACAGGCACTGGTGAAATACATTCTGGCATCGTTTTTGAAAAGCTGCTGCAAGGATCCACAGCTTAATCATTAAACACATGGAGGTGAAGAGACCATTGTCCTCCTCCCTTCTGTATGATTTATTTTCTGTTCCATTTGTTATTTGTCTAGAGCTCGTCACCATAGCATCTCTGCCTCATTAGTAAAGGGCAGGCAGGAAAGGCTGGAGTTGAAAAATTAGGCCCTGAAATGCTCAATGGAAAGCTTTCTGTCCCAGAGAAAGATGCTCCAGCTACAATGGTAACCCACATCCTAGATCACCACCGAGTGTCAGCATCCCTGCCTGAGCCTCAGTTTCTCATTTGTAAAATGACAAACTTGAAATTAAGTAACATTTAAGGTCTCTTTTTGCTCTAATTTGCTGCAATTAAAGAATTCTAAATATGGTTAGTTTTGAACACATTCTGCAATATCTTCCTATATTCATTTTTTATTACATCATTGCAGTCCCTGACTGTGAAAAGATTTCTTTAAAAAGATTTTATTTAGTTAGTTATAGAGAGACTGTGAGTAGGGAGAGGTGCAGCAGAAGAGGAGGAGCAGGAATCTTAAGCAGACTCCACGCTCAGTGTGCAGCCTGATGTGGCTGACCCATGACCCTGAGATCATGATCTGAGCTGAAATCAAGAGTCGGAGACTTAAATGACTGAGCTAGTCAGTTACCCTGAAAAATCATTTTTTAGTGACAAACATGAATACAACATGAATATAAAACATACCTGAGGAAATGGTAGTTTCCATCCAGTGATCCCAGCCTCAACTGTCTCACATGTAAGATACAAATGGGCAGGCCTATGAGGAAGTGATTGTCAGCAGGAAACTGGGTGAAAAGCTGGGTTCTACCACTCTAGATTAATGACCTTGGGCAAGTCATTTAATTTATCTGGGCCTCCATTCCCATATCCGTAAAACAAGGATACTTTATAGGTTCTCAAAGAATGAAATTAATGTTTGAGTGAAGTCCTAAGAATATTGCCTGGCATCTAGGAAGTATTAAGTATTTTTCTACTATGGTTATCTAATTCAACGGGTAAATGTAAGAACTAAGTAAGAAAACACACATTAAAATAACACAATATCTACCAGAAAGAAATTCGTTAATCCAACAAATATTTATTGAGGATTTCTTCTCTGCCAGTCACTGGTCTAGATACTGGGGACATCCTATTGAATTAAAGTCCCTGTTCTCTGTGGGTTTGTACTCTAGCACAGAGGGACAGAAAATGTACAAATAAGTATAATGTTTGAGGTAGTGAAAATTGATTAGAATGAAAATAATTTGGAAGAGAGAATGCTCGGTTCCTATTTAAGATGGCCAAAGAAGTCTTATCTGGTAAGATGATTTTTTTCCCCAAGGTGACTCATAGGATAAACAGAACTTTGCAAATGCAGAGTGTCAATGCCATTTTCATCCTATTTCCTTAAAATTTATTGTTTTGAAGTAAGAGTTTGCATTTGGTACACCATTGCTATTATTCTGATATTAATTAGAGTGTTGACAAGTGTCTTTTGATAGTTCACTGATGCACTTGGAAAACATGCTATTATTTTTGTCATTTTCAATAAAAAATATTAACCTAGAGTTCATCCTAGATGAGTAATTTTTAAATATGATATACATCATACTAATTTTTTAGTGTTCACAGTAACTTTAAAATGTGTATTAAATGTGTGCAAAATACAAACGCCATCAAAGTTTAGGATTGTGCAGATGCCCAAATTCATACCAGCAACAGAGTAGTACTCAAACCTAGATCCTTGATTCTAAATTTAGAATTCTTTCCACTACTCTAACCTGCCCAAATAATAATATGTTTAATTGGCTCTAATCTGCAGTGTCTTAATTCTTAAATACTTATAATTGGCCTTTTCTTCCGTTGTTTTCATTCCTAAGGACCAGATTGCACAAGATAATTTCATTTGTGGCATTAGTGGATGTTCATGGCCTTTGCCCTCAGATTAGAAAAATGTAGAATTCATTATTTCTCATATTCAGTATTTCATTTATAATTCAATAGGGTTTTTTCCTACTGTAAAGCCTCTCTTCAATGGTAAGCAGTTTTCCCAATAAACCCATTTAACTCCAATAAGTGTATCAGGAGAATGTGAAACATGGCAGTTCTAGAACAATACATCCTCCTAAAGCACAGAAAGCAACATGTCCTATGGTATGGACTGAAAAGCATAAAGAACTTCAAATGTGAGCTGGTGAAATGATGAATATTATGCTACGCAAAGACCCTGATTTTCAGAGTAGGGCAACATCTGGAGCAGCTAACGGGGTCAGGCTGCTTTTAGTCACCTCATGCTTAGGAAAACTGAGCAAAAGTAAGAGGTGGTAATTTAAAATTTTTTCTTCAAATATTGTACATATGGAAATAATGAAGTATCTTTATTTTATTTATTTATTTATTTATTTATTTATTTATTTATTTAAGAGAGAGAGAGAGAGGAGAGCAAGAGAGAGCATGAACAGGGGGAAGAGAAGCAGGCAGGTTCCGGGCTGGACGTGGGGCTCACTCCCAGGACCCCAGGATCATGACCTAAGCTGAAGGCAGACACTTAACTCACTGAGCCACCCAGGAGTCCCAATAATGAAATATTTTTAAACAACACATTTTCTTTTCCTTTTTAAAAAATATTTATTTGAGACAGAGAGAGAGAGAGAGAGATAATGCAAGCAGGGAGAAGAGCAGAGGGAGAGGGAGAGAGAGAATCCTCAAGCAGACTGCCCGCAGAGCACTGAGCCTGACGCGGGGCTCGATCTCAGGACCCCGAGGTCATGACCTGAGCTGAAAGCAGGAGTCAGTGGCTTAACCGATTAAGGCACCCAGGCACCCCTAAACAACACATTTTCAATTTATGAGACCGGATACATAGAAATGTATTATTTTAGAAGCATTTACAGATATAGTCCCATTAAGTCATTTTATAAAAAGAGTAACAAATGGCCTTTTTGTTGGTTTATTATCTTCTCCAGCTTTTTTACAATGTGATTTTCTTGGCTTAGAGGGGGAAAGAAAAAAAAAACCCACGGTGACTTACTCTCCTAAATACGGCAAAAATAGAAAAGAGGACATAAAAACTAATCCACACATTAATGTACTTTATGCTTTCCCCAGAAGTGTTTATATACATCGTGTCATTTGGAGTTCACGATCACATGTGACACGCTGAGAGGAATGCCTGACCCAGAGCTAGCAGTTAATAATGCTATTTGTTATAATTTTCCAGCAGCGCCTCGAGCTCAGTAGATCTGAACTAGACTCCTTCTCATCCCCTCGCTTCTCCAATCTCTTTCTGCTTTTTCTCACCTAACCTGGTGAATGGCATCACCTAGACACTCTAGCCTATGACCTGGAAGACGTCAGTGGCTATGACCTTTCTATGTAACCATCGTCCTCTGCTCTAAATTCTCAATGGCAGTTCATTGGCTCGGGTGCTCATGATGTTTTGCCAAAACTATTGCAATTACCTTTCTCTTGATCTAAAAGAATTCCCATCGCTGACTCCTTACAATTCAATTGCTACACAGCTGAGGGAAGCGATCCAGTCATGTTGGCTGCCTAGGTAACCTTAAATACTTCCCTGATTTTAGCATAAGACTCAAAACCTCTCTCAGCCCCAACCTCTTCCTAGTCACTCCTTACCAGCCCAACTTCCACTGCCTCCACACTAAGTTACATGCAGTTCTCAGAGTACCCGACTTTCTCTCAAGCCTTCCCTCCTTTGCACAGCCTAGTTCACGTGAAAAGAACACTCCTTCCTCCTCCTTGGCCTGGAAAAGCTTTTCTGTCAAGGCTTGCACCAAGATTCTAGGTGATGATGGTAACAATTACTCTGATGACCTCAGGGCGGTCAGCAACTCCTCCCAGTTCTGTAGCCATGTTGACTGGTTTATTTCCACCATGGCCTTCATCCATTTTCACCATGATTCATTTGTTAAATAGTTATTAAATGCTGAATTTCAAAGATAAAAGACACAATCCATGCTCCTAATATGCCTACTGCTACTGGTCAATGTGGGAGGAAACTGAACAACTACTGTAACAGTTATATCAAAAAGGAGGCTTTTAAAATGCTGAGTCAGTGCTGTTCCCCTGCCCTCCTTTACCCATCCTCCCCATGCCTTCTTTACTCCAAGGCTCCATTTCAAAAACTTACAAGGCCAGTAAAATGTTTTGATATCCTTTATGAAGTCAACCCCACTCTGAATGGGATAAGCCAGGTTCTGTTTAAAGGAAGTTAAATCAGTGGTTGTTTTTGCCTTCTCAGCCTTGCTCTGCTCTGAACAGGGGAGGCATCCTGACTGCTTGTCTCAGTTTTAGTTTTCAGGTACACGCATGCATCATTATTTCTCCTCTAGGCCTAAACTAGTGACTGGACCTTCTTTTCTCCCCCTTTCTTCTTTCCTCCTTTCTTCTTCCTTGTTTCCATCTCTTGATAAATAGTGCAGACTATGAGTTATACACTCTATTTGTTGCGATCCTAAAGTGGGGAATAAGACAGATATGGTTCTGGTTTCCACAGAGCTCTAAGACTCTACCAAAGGACACATAGGAAATAAGAATTAATTACTTATTTATCCATTTAAATTATTTAATTATGTTGATAAAAAAAGAGAAGAAATGGTGTTTGCTAATGAGGTTCTGAGGAATCTAAAGTGTGTTGAATGAGAGGTACTTTACAGTCTACTCCCTAAGAGTGTTACTGCCCTTAGGTGCATCCTGGTAAAGGGAAATCTCCTTTTTACTTCCCCCAGAACTCTACCCAATTTGTAGTATTAGGGGAAAAGGCAATCTGATCAGACTAAATAATATTCAGGTATTGAAGTCCTACTGATGTACCTCCAGCACACGCACCATGAATAAATGCAAAAGTGGCTTTTCATGTATTAGTGCTCTATTTAAATTGCAGAGAGGTGATTTAATAACTCCTGCTGTGTTCTCTCAGTTGCAAATAGATACCATCAGTTTTCTAAGAAGGAGCCCGGCCTTCACTCCAGTGCCTTGGCTGTGTGGTCACATCTTAGCAAGTATAGTTTAATGTATTTAAGCATGCTTTTAATTTGCATATGAGAATCATATGTAAATCATTTGCTAATTTCTTGAGAGGGCAAAAAAATAAAAAAGGTGAGGAGGAGAAGCTCTGGCATCCCCTGGCACTGTCAGTTGCTGGATTTAGAATCTCGAGCAACTAATTTAACACTCTGTGTTACAATCTCTTTATGTGTACGATGCAATAAAATGTAGATACAAAGCACTTGACATTGTACTTGATAGATAGAAGGGGTTCAATAAATGCCAGGTAAACATTCTTATAGACTAATTTTCACTCCAAAGGTGAGAAAGTAAATCATTTAATTATGAATTGAGAAGGAGAGACAGAATAACAAATTTGAGGTTAGTATCTAAATGAGCTTCGAACAGTGTGGTAGACAGAATAATGTGAGCCCCCCCATCCCCAAATATATCCAGGTCCTAATTCCCAGAATTGTAAATATGTTATCTTACACATCAAAGGGAATTTGCAGATGTGATTAAGGAACTTGAGATGGGGATTTGGTGTTTTGGGGGTGAGGGTGTGGTGCCTAGGTGCCTCAGTCCTTTAAGCATCTGCCTTTGGCTCAAGTCATGATCTCAGGGTCCTGGGATGGAGCCCCGCATGGGGAGCATGCTGCTTCTTCACATTCTCCCTCTTGTTCTCTCTCTCGTTCAAATTAAATAAAATCTTAAAAACAAAAAAATCCCAAGATGGGAAAATTGCCTGAATTAGACAGCTGGGCCCAATGTAATCTTAAAGGTCCTTACAAGAGGGAACCAGAAGGGTCAGAGTGAAGAGAAGGACATGTGTTGAGGGAAGAAGCAGAGGTTAGAGAGATGTGATGGCTGAAAGGAGCCCACGAACCAAGGAATGCAACCAGCCTCCAGAAGCTGGAAAAGACCTGAAAAGGGATTTTTTTCCTAGAGACTTCAGAAGGAACCAGCCCTGCTAACATCTTGACTTTAGCTCAGTGTAAATGATATTGGATTTCTGATGTCCAGAACTGTAAGATAATAAATTTGTCTTATGCCACTAAATTTGTGGTAATTTATTATAGCAGCGATAGGTAACTAATACAGATTGGTCTGATTTACTTTTTTCTTTTTCAGGCAAAGCAAATTTCTGAAATTAAAAATGGAAAAATATAATTCAACATATAAATAAACGTTCCATATACTTTTCAAAAAACAGTTAATGTTGGTATTCGTCACAACAGCAGTTTAGAAATTTTTCTGCCTTAACTCTGAGGTTAAACCTAGATAAATATATTATACCCTCTTCCTTGCTTATCTTTCAACTCGGCATTATTATAGCTGGCAAGGACTAGTAGTTGTTAAGGGTTACAAATTTTAAATTGGACATTTTGGAATGGAAGGATGGGTACATTGTGCTAATATTATTGAGCGTAATTTTTCCTAAACATGTCTTTAAAAAAAAATAGCTGAAGCTTCTCTCTGCTTTTAAAGTCCTGTTTTTTAAATTAAATTGTGCCTTTCTCTGATGATTTAATACTTACTATATTCAAGGTACAGTGCTTTCAAAAGTAATTTCTGGGAATGATTATTTGTGTAAAATAAAAGAATACAGGGTTTCTTGAAGTAGAAACCTCCCCTAGTGCATTTCTAAATGTTTTGATTTTATAAATATGTGATTTATCTATACAGCTTTTCTCAAGCACAGTTGTTGCACAAAGTGAAGAGCATCTGTGTGTATACAGTGTCTGTTACTGGGCATGTTTCCATACATCAACCATGGTGCATGCATTTAAAAAAATGCTATTTAAAAAGTAGAGCTCTTCCTTGGGTTGACTTTGTTTCAGAAGGTTAAAACTGCTGTGTTGATGTGTCAAACGCTTACTCATAATTACTTCTGTCTTGTGCACATTGTAAGATACTCATGGAGGAAATTGAAAATGATGTTCCCAGACCTAAAAGAAAGAAAGAAAGAAAGAAAGAAAGAAAGGAAGAAAGAAAGAAAGAAAGAAAAGAAGAGAAGCTTTCATCTATTACTAAAATGAGTTTTGCCTTCATTTAATTGTCTAAAAGAAAATAAAACAGGCAGTCCTCTTTAAAAGATGCTGTATAGGGTGCCTGGGTGGCTCTAGTCAGTTAAGTGACTGCCTTCAGCTCAGTCTTGATCCCAGGGCCTTTTGATGGAGTCCTACATTGGGCTCCCGCTCAGCGGGGAGCTTGCTTCTCCCTCTGCCCCTCCCCCACCCCTGCTCCTGCTCTATCTTCCTTTCACACTCTCTCTCTCAAAAATAAATAAAATCTTGGGGCGCCTGGGTGGCTCAGTGGGTTAAAGCCTCTGCCTTCGGCTCAGGTCATGATCCCAGGGTCCTGGGATGGAGCCCCTTCATCAGGCTCCCTGCTCAGTGGGGAGCCTGCTTCCTCCTCTCTCTCTCTGCCTTTCTGCCTACTTGTGATTTCTGTCAAATAAATAAAATCTTTAAAAATAAATAAATAAATACATAAAATCTTTTAAAAAAGAAAAAGATGCTGCATAATACCCCCAATTTATTACAATATAATAACAAAAATTTGAAGATCAACATACACATCCACCTGATTTTTAAAAATATGTCCTAGAGCATTGGGAGTGGGGGGTGTGCTGTGATGAGTGCTGTGAAGTGTGTAAACCTGGTGATTCACAGACCTGTACCTCTGGGGCTAAAAATACATTATATGTTTATTATAAAATTTAAAAATTAAAAAAGAAACAGACAAAAATATGTCCTAGAGCAATCAGAATGAGAGGCGTTGATTTTTAAGAATATGTCTGCGTGTATTGGTAAATTTTTCATCCTTCTCTAGTTCTTTAATATTTCCCATGCATAGAGCATACTTGGCCTCCGGTAATATCCACAGACCAACTGCACAACTGCTGCAGGTTTCCAACAGCAGGGACTTGTCAGTGCTGGATGGAGATTGCCTGGCACACGCCAGCGCAAACACGGACATTTCCTCTTTCTGTTTGCCTGCTCCCAAAGGCCAGCCAATCCAGGGTGCAAACCCTCAAACCTGGCACATGTGATTGGGAATCTCAATACAAATGATTATGCTTTCATTCCAGGGCCTCTGCAGGTGATAGAAAGTAAGCTGCCTTCTCTCCAGGAGACGACTACAGTCAATATGTTCACACGTGCTTCTCTTTTAGAAAGAAAAGTATTTATCAACGCAGGGCAGTGTTTTGAAAAGCTGGTAGTCAGCTACTCTCAAAAGCAGTGCTTATTAAGTTTTAAACCACAGTCAGGGAGTAAAGAGGACTCCAGGCATGGCTTCCCTTGTGGATTCCTTATGCACTACATCTCATCAAGTCACACGTTCTTCCACTTTCAACTGCTCTCTCTTATATGACCTTCTGTCCCCAAATCTTTTAAGCTTTCTGATAGGAAGACTTCATGCCAGCTTCAGGGGGGAAAATCTTCAAGTCGTGGGCCATTCTTTTCTTTTGATATACTTAATAATACTTACTAATATTATGGTGTTTGTGAGATGGGCAAGGAAAATTCACATGTATATTTGTTTTCTCTTGCTGCTTAATAAATTATCACAGACTTCGTGGCTTAATACAGCATTCATTTATTATTGCACAACTTGTAGATCTGAAGTCCAGCACAGTGTGACTGAATTCTCTGGTTAGGGCATCACAAAGCTAAATTCAGTGTGTCAGTTGGGCCGAGTACTCATCTGAAAGCTCGGGAGAAAAAATTCTCTTCAAGCTCATTTGGGGTTGTGGGCAGGATCTAGTTCCTCATGGTGCATGACTGAGGTTCCCATTTACTTTCTGGCTATTGGTTGGAGATCACTTTCAGCAACTAGAGGACATATTCAAATCCTTTTCACACGGCCCCATTCATCTTTAAGTCACTAATGGCATGTCAAATCCTTCTTATACTTCAAATCTCTGGACCTCCCCTTCTGCTTCTAGCTGGAGGAAAAAGTTCTGCAATTAAAAGGCTTCATGTGATTAGGTTAGGCTCATCTGGATACTCTTCCTATCTTAAAATCAATATATTAGTAACCTTAATTACATCTACAAAAACCCTGCTGCCAGGTAACATTACATGATCATAGGAATAACTCCAAGGGGGTGGAAATCATGAGAGCCATCTTAGAATTCTGCTTATTAACTGTAGGTGTTTTATTTAAATCACCCTTCCTGGTTATCACCACCTTTTATTGTTTTTGAATTATTTTATAATTCTGTAAGTTTTAGAGCACTAATAACAATGCTATCAATGCTTATCCATAGAAATACAAGTGAAATGTGTCTGCTACAATGCAACTGATTGGTGCCCCATGGATAGACTACTTTTGTGTCTGTAAATTCGTTTTAACATTCCCTTTACATATATATGTATGGTTCTTTAAACTTTACTTTGAATTCATTGTAACATCTTTCTGGTTTCCTCATTAAATAATGAATTAAATAAAATATTTGATTTGTGTTCATTTTATATTTGTATGTGTATGACTTTATTTAAAAATACTCAGTCCTTTAACAGTATTTGTTTTAAGTAATTTACTCTAGTGGTTCATCAGTACACAGAAATAGACAAGATCACAAGAAGCTTGGTCTTTAAATAATTGAAAGTCTCCTAGGAAGGAAGGAGTATAGTTGAGTGGAAAAGGCATTATGGTTTCAATGAAGTTTTAGGCTGTTATCTTATAGAAAATAGGGAAAGATTTGTCTCAATTCCGACAACTTTATATGTACTTTTTTTGGTAAGGGGATAATATTAAGTACGTGTATTTAGCGAAAGTAACACAAGAATGATTGCCATGAGCTTTCCCTAAATGAAGGAAAGCCATGAGTAGGTGGGCTTACTGACTGAGAATCCAGAGACGTAAAAACGTTGATCTTAACTGCCCATGTTCCTGAGAACATGAATGGGATCATTCATGAAGCTATCCCTTTGTTACACTCCATCTTATAATTTACAGCAATTGGTATCAGTGGCCAATATTCAATCATTACAGCAAACTTTGTAATTGCATTTGATTTTATAATTATTATATATACACTGTTGTTTGCCATCAACTTTATCATTAAGTATAGATCTTTATTGACTTACAATGAGATTATGTCCCCATAAGCCCATCATAAGTTAAAAATATCATTAAATCAAAAATGCACTTAATATCCTGAAACTCCTGAACATCATTACTTAGCCTAGCCAATCTGATATGTGCTCAGAATGCTTCATCATTGTGAAGGAAATCTCCCTCAAATTGATCATATGAAGTTATTTTTATCTGCTTCAAATGACAGAGTGCTTTATCCTACCATTGGGCAAACTCATCTAAGACAAAGCTTCTTTTATCACGAAGTGTTGAATATCTCATGTAATTTATTGAATACTGTACTGAATGTGAAAAACATAACTCTTGTATGGGTATACGATTGGTGTATCCATTATTTATCTCTGTGATTATAGGGCTGACAGAGCTCGGGTTTGTACCCGCTGCCCAGCATCAAGAGAGAGTATCGCACTACATATCCCCAGCCCAGGAAAAGATCAGATTCAGAATTCAGGTACAGTTTTTATTGAATGCACATCCTTTCACACCATCTTGAAGTAGAAAAATTGTAGTTGCAGGTTTTTTTCCTTTAGTGTTCATTCTTTCTTTATTTGAGAGAGAGTAAGCGAGCAAGAGAGAGCACAAGCTGGAGGAAGGGCAGAGGGAGAGGGGGAAGCAGGCTTCCTGATGAGAGGAAGCCTATGTGGGGCTCCATCCCAGGACCTTGGGGTCAGGATCAGAGCTGAAAGCAGACATCAGAGGCTTAACCACTGAGCCACCAAGGTGCCTCTTTTTATTTTATTTTTTTTAAAGAATGGGTCTATCAATTGACTTGACTGGTATATTGTTATGTATCTCTCAAAGATATCCGGATCTATTACACAATGGATTATACTTAGCAATTGTGAAGGGGCCCCACATTCTGAATGAAGTTTTACATAAACACTTTGCTCCATTTGTTTCAGACTATCACAGGTTATGATGAACTGCAATGATAAAACATAGAAAGGTTTATGCGTTTGAAGGCTAATCAATATCCAAAAGTGGTAGGTTAGTTTGCTAAAAATAATCTCTAATTAAACAGACAATATTATTATAAATTCTTTTCAATGATGCTGTAACTGTGAAAGGAAAGAAAGATAGTTCAATTTGCTTTTGCCTTGTTTCTAAAACTTTCTATTCTGTTATTAGATGCAGGCAGTAATATACCAGATGTTTTTTGGAAAGTATGTTTTAAAAAAACAAATGTCTTAAATTAGAGTGGATGAACAGTAACTTATTCACTAAGAGTAGCTTAGTTAAAAGCTTTGTGAACTTCAGAAGGAAAGCACAGGCTATACTTGGACATCGTACTTACTGAGAAAAAATAATTCTCATAGGAAGCATCTTACCATGACTCACAGTTTTGCGTCCATGAGGAAGGAGGAAGAGGCTGATGGTGAAATGAGTACTAAATAAATTTATATTATAGACGCGTGGGGGATTTCCTTCAGTGTGATGAATAATTAGTCGTTTCTAGATTCAGTGAGCAGCGAGTTCACCTTTAACCCCTCTCACTGTGCTGTTTTTTAATATTGGCATTTGGCCAAGTAAGATCAAGCTGCTGTGTTAAAATCACAAAGTATGAAGTACTGCTTTTAGACCTTACAAGTAGAATACTTCTATTTAAGTAAACTGTATAGATGGTGTTTATTTGTACTACTATAAAACAAACCCTTGAGAGGCTCTCACTTTTGAAAGTGACCTAGTATGATGAAGAAAATGTTTATAAATAAGCCCAAGGAACAAATAAAGTGAATAAGCATATTCCAAAAAATCAGTGGCAACTTTCTGGAAAGTTGTTTGTTTGTTTGTTTGTTTTCCTGAGTATCTAAAGCTGTGGTAAGATAGATTTGACGTATAAATATCATACCTTTCCAGCACCATTTTCCAATGCCTGTGAACATTGCCTTTAAGGGCAGCTCCCTCTTGGCCACATCGAGCTGTACTTTGAATTTCTTGCTTTGATGCATTCCTGATTTTATTGGTGCTTAAAGGCAAAGTTTGGGTTTTATTTATTTTAAATGCATTAGAGAAATATTTTCAGAATGACTGGATTTATAATAAATGCCCCTAACAAACAGATCCGTTAATAAACCAAGAAAACTGTACCCTTACGGATTCACTTAGAAAATGGATAGACTTGCTCAGTGGATGATTCTTAAACATGGGATATCTTTTGAAGCTATTACAAAGTATAGTGGTTTTTTACACAAGGACAATCAGGTTTAAAATACGTGCCACTGTTCTGTTAGATTTCAACAAACGTAACCTTAGAAACATGTTTAAATAGACAGCACCAAATGAAAGCCGGAAAGATATAGGCTGTCGCTTTACGGGGCCAAAATAAGCAATTACAAGGGGGAAGAATTCAGTGTATACACATGTGGCCTACATTATGACAGGCAATTGTTGGACCTCGGTTTTCAACTAAATTGATATGAGGATTCAACTTAGAATCTTTCCTTTGGCCACCCACAACTTTCTGAGTGTCCCCTTGCCCCCAAAGCCATGCTCAAAGTCAGCTTTCTCCATGAGGTCTTTGCAACTAATTAAAATGACCTTGATTTCTTCTCCCCAATTAAAAAAAAAATCAGCACCATGAATTTTTCACTCATCTATGTACTGTGCTGTATTTGTTTCAAGGTGTGCGCATGTGTGCATGCCTGCGCACGTGTGTGTGTGTGTGTGTGTTTCTGTGCATGTATAAATCTTGTCTCCCATGCAGGAGTTTGCACTTCACCATGTGAGAAGCATGGCCTCGTGCCTTTTTCCTTCCCACAGTGCTAGTGTAGGACATGTTATTCAGCGTGAAATGGTTCCACTGTAAAACTCCAGGCTGCCGCAGCCAGAGGGGTTTTTAATGGGGTGCACAGGAATTATACCAGAATCCATATTTTTGCCTGGTGGGGGATTCATTTTCATCTTGGACCCATGCTGGAATTTATTCTCCTGGCCAAAAGCAGTCGAATATACACCCAGTCCTTCTAAGTGCTCAGCGCTGGCAGAACACAGACGCAGCAGACAAAGAGCACTCAGAGAAGACAGAAAGTTGCCGGACTGCTCAAAGAGAGACAGAAGCCAGTCCCTGTATGATAAATACGAGCAGTGGCCAGTTAGCTGACAGCAAGGAGTGAAACAGCCTGCAGATTAAAACTACATATGGTTTGCAGAGACGCTGGATTGAAATATGAAAAGCAAGCAGAGATAGAAACTAGGATATCGCTACTGTTCCTAATAAGGGATTTGATACAATGAGGTGATAAACCAGTATCCAAGAGCAAGGAGTGTGAAGAAAATATGGATGATAAATTGACAACAGATAAAAGAAAACTCGTATGTGCTGTACCTGAATAGAGACAGAGAGACAGACACTTAGCTAAATCCCACTGAGCTAATAATACAGAATTGGAAAAAGAATTTGCAAAGGCTACTCAATATTTCTAGTTTGTTGTGTATACATATCCTTAAATGGAGGGAAACTATCGCTATTCTTTTTTTTTTTTTTAAAGATTTTTATTTATTTATTTGAGAGAGAGACAGTGAGAGAGAGCATGAGTGAGAAGGTCAGAGGGAGAAGCAGACTCCCCATGGAGCTGGCAGCCCGATGCGGGACTCGATCCCAGAACTCCGGGATCATGACCTGAGCCGAAGGCAGTCGTCCAACCAACTGAGCCACCCAGGCATCCCAACTATTGCTATTCTTATTTAATGCTTTTCTTCCCAGAGCCTTGCGATAAAGCAACCCTCTAGGTATCATTAATGGTAGGAATCTGAACCTAGCTGCTTGCGGGCATGAGATTCTGGTCCCTATGTGGAACATACCAGCGCAGCACCCTTCCCAGAAGATCACTGTAGGAAAACTCATTCTTACCGGGATACAATACACAAACACCTGGCTGGGCAAGGGTATTTGTTCACTAATTATTTATGAATTTGCTTAAAAATTTCAAATATTGTGAATATAGGAATTTCTTCTTATGAGGTCTTCTCTAAAGTGAAACAACAGAATAAAGCTACCCAATAATCTTTACACATTTAAAAGAAAAAGACAGGGCAACGTTGGGTGTTTAATAAACTTGGAATTAAGAGAGAAAAACAGCTGGCTGTTATTGAGCTTCAGAAGTGGTATTTACCTTGCTCAGTTTACCTAGGCTCAGAGTTGGACACCCCAGCCAAATAATCTTGTTAGTCACCCAGAGACTGTGAGTGTCAGGATGGCTAACTTGCATTTTCTAAACTCTCAAGAGCCTGAAAAATGCCAACTTTGTTAATGTACTAGGTTACAGCTTAGAACTCTTGGTTACAAGTGTTATGTGGTTCAAACATTATGTGGTGGCAACCTGTTGTGTTATCTTCACACGGATTGCATGTTGTTAGTGGAGCTAGACGTTAGTGGGCCTAGGTGCCACCCCTGTTACATGATGAAGTTCTAGATGGTTAAGCAAACTCAATTTTACATCCAAGGCAGCCAGTTTCCAGCAGAGATTCATTTTAGAACGCTAACACAAAACTCTACTGTTGCTCTGTTAAACTTCAGTGGATTCTACCCACTGGCACATTGCCTAGAAAATGGTACTCAATTATTATTATTCCTCTTCCATTTTCTTGAAAATGATGTCTATTTACTAAGTGCGTGATCTTAGGCAAATCCTTTACTCTCTCTGGATCTCAAATTTATCAGTGGCAAATGAGACTAAATTCCATCCATCCTTTCCATAGTCTCTCTGACACTTTCTCACTAAAAGAGGTAATTAAATGGTCTCTTTTATTTTACCTATTGTATATATTCATGTTCTACTTTGCCAGGTTAGTGCATTGTAGCAAATCAACTCCAAATCTTTGTGCCTTGGAGAAAGAGAGGTTTATTTCTTATACCTGCTACATGCCAGCTGGCTCTCTGCTCCAAGGATCATTCTCATTCAAGAACAGGCTGGAGGGAGCAGTGACTCTCCAGGAAATGTCAGTTGGATGGCAAAGGAAAGGTACTGGTAGAACCCATGCCCTGTATAGGTCACTTCTGTTCACATTCTGTTGACCAAGGCAAGTCAACACATGACCAGGGAAGTGTTGATGTGGTAGGAAATGAGCCAGTCTCAGAAGAGAAAGTAGATGACTGAGGGGCTGAAATACATAATTTTGTCATAAGAAAGGATGACTTGGAGGAAACAATAAAATCTAGAGGGGTACTCACTGCCCAGGTACTTTAAAACTGAAATGATGTTGCCTTATAGTACCTTATGTTGCCTGATTTTTCTTAGGTAAAATAATAAGACCCTTAAAAAATATACTGTAGCATTTTATAGCTACATTTACAGTAAACTCAGTAGAGAAGCTGAGAATATGGGTCTGCTCTGAGAAAAAAGAATGTCAATAAGAACCAAATTTTTTCGATGCAAACTCATTATCAGCTGTGGTTCTTTGCAATTTAGGAGATGTTAGGGTGGTAACAAAACCCGTGGCAAGGAAAAAATAAATAGGAGTCTTAGGTTTGTGACTTGATCTTTACTCTGACTTATTTCAAAATCTGAGCTTGGGTGACACAAGTGATTATTCCTCAACAAAGTGCTTTCTGCAAGATTTTCGTGAACTTAGCACATGTAAACATTATATGAAATTGCAGTATTGATGTGGATGTGAGTTCTCTTTCCCCCAAAGTGTTCCTGTGACAGCAAAGTCAGTGTAATGCAACCATTCTCAAAGTGTGGTCCGGGAGAGGGCAGAGTCAGCAGTATCTGGGAATTTGTGAGAAATACAAATTTGGGAATGCCTGGGTAGCTCAGATGGTTAAGCGTCTGCCTTCAGCTCAGGTCATGATCTGAGGGTCCTGGGATGGAGCCCCACATCAGGAGCTCCCTGCTCAGCGGGGAACCTTCCTCTCCCTCTACTACTTCCCTTGCTCGTGCTCTCTCCCTCTCTGTCAAATAAATAAATAAAATATTTTTAAAAAATACAAATATGGGGGCCTGTCTTTGTACCCGGTGAATTAGAAGTCGGGAGCTGAGATCCTGCCAAGCTGCCCAGTTGGTTCTGAAATTGACTAGTTTGGAAACCATTAGTCAAGGATATTCTGAAGCCTCTGGGACTTCGAAACTGCGGAGGTGGTAGCCTGGTTCTTGAGTGACTAATGCCCATCAGCCCCTTTCCTTACATCTAACAGAGTCCAGTGCCATTTACAGTCTCCCCCTGAAACAACGTAGCCTACACAGCCTGGTGTTCTGAAAGTCCAGCTAGATCGCTGACATGGATTAGTGTGAGAAATATTTCTATATCACCGCATATTTGCTTTAAAAATATGTTTTAGCTGTTTGCCTCAGTATGCCACTTTGACCAATGTTATGTGATCTTGAAATAAAAAACCTTGTCTTATTTTAGGGTCTGCTTTGCCAAAAATATTTATGGCTTTCCCAGCTTTGCCAGGGTAGGAAAGCTGCGGGGGTTTGGTTTATTGCAAACTGGCTTGTGTAGGTCAAGGAGGCCTGTGGAAAAATCTGAACTGTGCCTTTTTCCCAAACCAAATTCAGGCCACGGTCCAAAAAAAGAGAAGTAAACACTCAGGTGAAGAATTGTTCATTTCTTCTGGAATATCTAAAAGATCTTTCCTAAGAAGGCTTGATTTAGGATCAGAGAAATAGAATTAAAAATAAAACGTCAGGGGCAATTAGTGAGTTTAATATTTCAGATTGATAATTAGAGAATGCTTTGTTTCTAGTGCGTTTGAAATCTTCAGATCATTTTGGGGTAATTCCTCCCTGGCAAAGTAGAATCCTTTACTTACTTTAGCACAGTTCTGTACCGGACTAAACCTACCATTGTTATTCTGATGAATGTTTCTTCAAGTAATTTGAGTAATTCTGTAGATTTCTTTAAAAAAAAAAGAAAAAAAACTTCTATATTGGAAGTCATGTTACTTTAAAAAAAAGTTTGACTTCTATAACTGAAAATTTTCTGCTAAGTCTTATGCATTCTACTTTGCAATGTTTACAATTTATGCATTTAGATGCTTGCCTGACATTTCTACATGGTCATTGTTAGTATTTTATTCAATTTCTTCCTTTGGAGGCAGGTACTAACTGGGGGCGGGGGACAGGACATAAAGATATGGCGATATGCTGATAGTTAAATTGGAAGTGAAAAAAAGGTAAAGGAAACCTTTTAAAGTTCATTATTTATAATCTGGCTTTCCCAGGACACATGGGCCTGGAAGCCTCAATGAATACAGGGCAAAATAATTACCATAAAAATGTATTTCCTAGCAACTGCCTCATCTCATTTCTGTCTGTCTTGCTCTGTGCGTCACAACTCCCATGTGGACAGTCCCCTGTTGACATCACTCATGCTACGACACAGCCTCACCTTGATTTCAGTTTCCATGGTACTTGGAGTAAAAGAAAGAGAAGCACCTTCTCATGATTCAACTGTACAGACGTGTTCCTTCTTCTCCCACAGTAGCATTTTCCCCCCTCTATTTGATTTACTGATTTAGTCTCTTACAGCCTCCTTTCCCTCAAGAGTCTGGCACCGGTTTCCCGAGCACTGTTCCAGAAGACAATTTGTGTGACATATTATTTTGCTTCTCTCTTACCCTCTCGTTCCCAGTGTATTC
This sequence comes from Lutra lutra, assembly GCF_902655055.1. NCBI lineage: Eukaryota > Metazoa > Chordata > Mammalia > Carnivora > Mustelidae > Lutra > Lutra lutra. The sequence continues at coordinate 81,668,278 of NC_062285.1, read as the reverse complement.
CAACTGAAATTCAAAAACAGTCCTACCAGGCATGAGCTTTCTTTCTTTTTCAAATTTACATGGTCCCTGAGAGGTAAAGAGTGCACCATTTTTGCCTAAATGCTGTTAAAAAATGAAATTTAGGAAACCAGTGCATTCTGCCATTGCCAGTCTCATAAGGATGATTACACCTTTCAAAAATACAATCCTAACCAATCTTCCTCCAGGGTAGCTGGAGATGATCAAATCTGTGGTAAACTTAGGCCCTTCCACTGTAACTCTGAGAACATATAGAAATAAAGTTTTCTGGTTTCAAAAATGTCATTCATATAATTTCAACAGTCATTATCTAGGTCAGCCTTTCTGGGGCCCAGAGAAGAGTGTTGCTGAGTTAGTGTGGGAGTAAAAGAGTCACAAGGCTGTGTTGGCGACCTCTCATTTGATTATTGGTGCCTTTTATGGACTAAATATGTGTGTTTCCCCAAAATTCATACGTGGAAATCCTGACTCCCGATGTGATAGCATTAGGAACTTCGGGAGGGTGGAGTGCTCATAAATGGGACCCCAGAGAGACTGTTGGGAGCTGCCTTCACTCCTCTGTGCATGAGGACACAGGGAGAAGGCGGCTATCCGCCACCAGGAAGGAGGTTCTCGCCAGATACCAAATCATCTGGTATTTTGATTTTGGACTCCCAGCCTCCAGAGCTGTGAGAAATAGATGCTTGTCATCTCAACCATCCAGTCTGTGGTATTTTTGCTGCTGAAACCCAAGTGAAGATAGTACCCAGCAATGGGAGGAGTCAGGTGACTAAATGGCAAAACGTTATAAGAAGATCAAGATCCAAAATAGTAGGTAAAGTATTTTATTGACTGAAGCGCCTCAGTGGGGAAGGAGCTAAGATGGAAGCGTTGATTGAAGAATGGAATCAGCAGACGTAAAGGAGTCCAACGGGGTCCAAGAGAGATTCAGAAGCACAGAGGTCTACAAGCACGCAAGGATTATTTATGACCATGGGCTTCTTATGACAAGATGAGGAGCATGGTCTTTAACAGCTATTCCAGACCTACACAAACTATATAAGCAGTATTTTACTATCCTTTCCACTATTTAGAGATTAGGCTCTTCTTTAGTCTTGACTTTGGGTGTAAGCTGCTCTGTCCATTGAATTCAACTTGGATCAACACTGAATCAACCCTTCATTCCTTTATTTTAACCTCTCTTTCATCTGCCGGATGCTTCTCTCTGTGTTGCATTTATGTGCGAACTTCAGCCCCACTTTCTACCTCTCACGTTTCCTGGTTGACTGGTAGATCTAAGTGATTGTCCTCATCTGAAACACCTCTAGTGAGGGAGCATCACTAATCCCCAAAGTGGTTGATCATTTCACTTTCTAATGGCTTTAATTGTTAGAAATTTCTCCCCTCTGTAGCCAGATCACAAAAGCGTGTACTCCACAGTATGGTTCTGAAATAATATGTAGTGTTTTGTTTTTTTTCTTTTTAAGATTTTTATTTGTTGTACAGAGAGAGTGAGAGAGGGAATACAGCAGGGGGAGCAAGAGAGGGAGAAGCAGACTCCAGACACTGAGCAGGGAGCCTGACGCAGGACTCGATCCCAGGATCCTGGGATCATGACCTGAGCCGAAGGCAGATGCTTAATGACTGAGCCACCAGGCGCCCCAATAATATGTAGTTTATTTACTACACCAACAGCTGCATTGGTGTCAGTAATACCTGCCCACTACACGCACATGCGCACGTGCACACATACACACATTCCAGGAAGTGTGGACACTGTAGACTTACCAATGGATGATAGTTCTGTCTCTTTCCATTCAAAGCAGAATATTCATTATTTCCAAATTTCACCTCCCTTTCATGGGTGGTTTTAACAAAACATTTTGTTTTCCTTAGGTCACTGCTTAGTGTTTCAGGTTTTGCTCCTGCTGCTTTGTTCTCCCAACATGGTATCTGAGGATATGAAGCCAGCTTACTATATTTTCCTGTCATCAGGGAAGAAGGTGCCTCCTATTTGTATGGTATCTTCCAGATTGCCTGGTCTCTAATGTGGAAGTGCCACCTGGTCTGCCTCTTGGCCTTGAGAATTTTGAGGGATGAATGGTCCTATATAGTATTTCAGGCAAATATGAAAGCACTCAACACGCAGCCCACTTGCCTGGCCATTTTCCCCCCATTGTGGAACAACCCACCATGGCAACCTCTTTAATTTAATGTCAGGTCTCTGGTCATCTAGTGATGCTATTAGCACAGCTGTAGCCTCTCACTGGGGCACGTGGGAGCCAGTGGGGTTTCTAAACACAAAATACAGGCCAAGGGAAACCAAGAAAATGGCCTCCACTTGGCAGATATCCCCAATATCCACAAGGGCCTCTGGAGTATCTTTTCTAAGCAATGTTTGGTATGACTCTAAGCTGAAGCTTGTTACCTTCCTTGGACCTGAAGCTCCCTGTTGCTACATGGGGGAGCCTGAAGCTTCCCTGTCACTGACATTCACGTTCATTCTCAGTCCATTTTAAAGCTCAGCCAGAAATTGAGAAGAGGAATAGAACCCTGTGTGTGAACGTCTTGCTCTACTTTGTCTCCTTTCTCCTACAATCCCTGCAATGAGACTTTTTCTTTACCTAGTATCTGTCCAATTTAGCAAGCCTGATGGCCAGTGGTGTGCTGACAAATGTTTAACAGTTGGCACTTTGCAGGAAGAAAACGGATTTGTAGTGTTTGCAGATTTTCATGGGGTAAGTACTCCTACACAGCCAATTTCTAGCTATCAACACGATGTCTCTAAATGAGCTGCGGAGTGCTGCATATCACTGGCTTCTGGAAGCCAGTACCAGCCTGCTCCAGCGCACAGCTGCTTGAGGCCTGGGGATCAGGCCGAAGCAGCAGATTTGCTATGCTATTGTCTACGATCTGAACTCTTTAGTTTTCCTTGGTTGGTAGACTAATAAAATGTTTTCTCCCTTTTTAGTCCAGTTTAACTGCAACGAAAGTGCATAGTCAGGGAACATTATGGTTTGTTTCATGTATTTATCAAATTTTCCACCATTTCAAGAAACTGTTTCATGCTCTTTGAGCAGCCAATAAATCATACCTTGTCAGACTGTTGATTCATGACCCTGGAAATTCCTGGGTAGTGTTTGAGACTGACCCTTACCAACAGGGGGCAAGGAGGAACGGAAGAAAGAGGCAGACCACTCCAGACTGGTAGGTGGGCTCAGTAAACAAGAGGGGAGTTATGTACAAGGCTTGTGGGGAGTCACCGCAGAACACATAGATGACGGCACCTGCCCACTCAGAATCTCGAGTTTATATGTAGGACCTAACCGGGTTCAGTCTTGCGTCCCGTCCAGATGGTCTCCGTAACATAGTACTCTCTCAAGGCTGCATTCTTAAAGTGGCTCGTAGTGTGGGAACTGTGGGCAGAACGTACATTCTGAGGACAGGGGAGAGATGGGGAAGCTCTACGTGCCTGGGTCCAGCTCACAGGCCAACTGTGAGAACATTTACATTGTACTCTCTTAACAAGTTCTAATTATACAACATAGTATTATATCATCTATAGTTATCATATTATACATGAGATCCTCAAAACATATTCATCTTGTAACTGCAAGTTTATACCCTTGACCAGTCTACCCCTATTTTCCACGTACTCCCACCCCTTGGCAAGATCCATTCTCCCCTCTGTTTCTGAGTTCAGCATTTCTTTTTTGTAGATTCCCCATACAAGTGATACCACAATGTATTTGTTCTTCTCTTATTTCACTTTGTATTCATCCATGTTGTTGCAAATGACAAAATTTTCATCTTAAGGCTGAAAAAGTCTCCTCTGCGTGTGTCTGTGTGTGACATTTCCTTTATTTATTCTTCTTGACAACAGACATTTTGGTTGTTTCCATACCTTGGCTATTACGAATAAGAGCCACAAATAAGCTGCAGAATTCTTTTTCCAAAAAGACAAATGTTACAATGAACATGAGTACATATCTCTTTGAGACAATGGTTTCATTTCCTTTGGATATATCATCAGAAATGGAATTCCTGAATCATAAGGTAGTTCTATTTTTAATTTCTTGAGGAGACTTCATACCATTTTCTGTAATGTCTGTACCAGCTTACAGTCCCATCAACAGTGCACAGGCGTTCCCTTTTCTCCACGGTCTTGCCAGCATTTGTTATCTTGTCTTCTTAATAGTAGCCGTCATAACAGGTTTGAGATATCTCCTTTTTATTAAAACTGGGAGATTATAAATTATCTAGGTGGATAGGTGACATTATTTTTTTTTAAAGATTTTATTTGTTTATTTGACAGAGAGAGAGAGATCACAAGTAGGCAGACAGGCAGGCAGAGAGGGGGAAGCAGGCTCCCCGCTGGGCAGAGATCCCGATGTGGGGCTTTTTCCCAGGACCCTGAGATCATGACCTGAGCTGAAAGCAGAGCCTTAACCCATGGAGACACCCACGCACCCCGGGTAGGTGACATTACTAAAGAATTTTATTTTAGTACAGTAAAGGTGACTGTTTTAGGTTAGGATCCGTAAGAAGCAGACCGTGAGCAAAAATTTGAATGCACAAAGTTTATTTGGGAAGCCATCCCCAGGATGCACTGGCAAGAGAGTATGGAAGTGAAACAAAAGAGGAGGGGAAGGAGAGCAGGTGGATTTAAAAGCAGGTTAGCCTCAGTGAGCCCCCAGTGCAAGGTCTCTTTGGAAGCTTCTGTGAGCGGGTGCAGAGCACCACCTCTCAACTATGGCACCTGAGGTATAGGAAGCTAGTGTGTCAATTGATCCATTCCCATTTGTCATTGACTGGGGGCTACTCGCTGGGACTCTGGCTGCCTAGCACTTCTGGCCTGCTTCAAGTGTGGATCAAGCATGTGGGGCTAACAAAAGACCCCAGGCATAGGGACACAACGTGAATACAAAGAGGTGTTTGTTGGCAGTTTTAGGGCAAGTGCTGATAAGTGGGACACTAACAATGTCTGCTCCAGGCCACCCCTAACACCTCCCACATCCACTCATGCCCTGCTTGGAATTAATCTGTTTTGTTAGTGATTCTCCAAAGTGCTGGCAATTCTCTCTATCTCACACACACACACACACACACACACACACACAATTTCTGAAGCAAAACTACTTCTATTACCCATTTTAGAATCTCCTCACTTCAGGCTAGCCCTTGTGCTGGCCTAAGCCTCCTGCTTGGTGGGGGAATACGGACCTAGACCTGTGAGGGTTCTGAGCCATGTGCCTCAGCTTGATCGTGTCAGATTGTCCCCTGAGATGGAAAGCACCAAGAGGAGCCTCGGTGAATTCCATGTTTCATCCATGTTCCTCCATGCTCGCATTTCAAGGCACAACCCTGTCAGCTCATGACAATCAGTATTGTAACTTCTCTGCCTGCTCAGCTGTTGGCATGGGATGCCCATGTTGGGTCCCCCAATAATGGGTCCCCCAATAACGGGTCCATGATTAAAGGAGCGAGACTGATACAAAGCGAAGGTCAAGCTTCTTATCTTATAATAAGAAAGATGCATTTGTTCTCAAACAGAACTCCTGAAACTCCTGGAACTTTCAAAATGAAGAGGGCTATAAAGGTGTCTTTTGTTATGTTAATGAGGTGGCTTGTGGAAAGCCCCTAGGTGGGGCTGGTTGCTGGGAGAACCTACCAGGTGCTTAGTGGATTGGAGGTTTCAGACCCATCCCTCACCTCTGGGGAGCAGAGAGGGTCTGGGGGTTGAATTAATCACCAAAGGTCAATGATTTAATGAATCATGCCGTTGTAAAAAAGATGCCACAGAAACTCAAAAAGGGAGGGTTTGGAGAGCTTCCAGGTTGGTGAACACGTGGAGGTTCAGCGAGAGTGGCGAGCTCAGAGAGAACTTGGGAGCTCTGCCCCCTCTTCCCATACCTTGCCTTATGCATCTCTGCCATCTGGCTGTTCTGTGTTATGTTCTTTTACAGCGAACTGGTAATCTAATAAGGAGTGCTTTTCTGAGTTCTGTGGGCTGCTCCAGCAAACTAATTGAACTCGAGGAGGGCATCATTGGAACCTCTAATCTATATCTGATGGGCTAGAAGCGCAGGTGACAAGTGGGGCCTCCAACTGTTGTCTGAAGGCTGCGGGAAGAGGAAACTCTTAGAGGACTCAGCCCTTAGCCTGTGGGATCTGATGCTATCTCTGGCTGGAGAGTCTCAGAATTGAGTTGAACTGTAGACACCCATCTGGAGTCTACGAACGGTCTCCTTGGTTGTATGAGGGGAAAAAACTCACACTGGAGGGGCATTAGATAGGAGGGGAAAACTGCTGGCTATGCTAGGAAGATACATTTAGGTACATAATTGCATCTTGATAGCTGGACAGTAGATCTTTTATCACTCAAAGTATCCCTTATTTTATTTTATCCTTTATTTTATATTAGCATTTGGACATCAAAAATCTTTACATAAGGAAGGCCTGGGGACAGAGAAAAGGGAATAAAGCAAATCAAACATAATCCATGTCCTCCAATTTTCAGGACCTCTTCAATAAGGACAGAGAATGACGACTGTACAAGTGAGCTGGACTTGAAGTACTCAGTCACTGAGTACAACGTGTGAGTTTTCCGTAGTCAAGTGGTAACAGAGAGTAGTCTGTTCAGACCCCACTTAGTTCTGCTGCTTGGGTGCAAGAGGGGACTTATTTTAGCCGTCGGCCCAAATATATTGGTTAAATTATTACCATTTTAATTTAGAGGCAGCTGAGAAAATACATGGCCATTACTCCCAGTGACCGCTAGATTCAAGATGTCTTTTCATTCATTAATTATTAAGGGTTGGGCTTTTGTAAGAGGAGGCGATGGTGACCTCTCCTCTCCCTCACCCTCTCCCTCTCCCCTCCCTCCTCTCTCCCATTTAACACCTCTTTCATAGAGGTGCCCTGAGGATTTCTGCCTGTGTGGTAATGAAGTTCAGTAGCCTGCTTTGAATTTGTCAGTGGAAAAGGTGTTATAAAATTTTAAAGTAAAAAATATACTACTCCTAATAAGGATGTTGATCTTGAAATGCAATATGAAAACCAGAGACTGGAAATTTAAAATTTGTAATGAATTGCTCTAAAGCTCTGATCTCTTCAGACCTCAGGAGCTCAGCAGGGGTGGGCCCAGGGAAGACTTGGATGGAAGACGCTGCAGGATGTGGTGGCCGTGATTCAGTAGGTGGCCCTCTTCCATCCCAAGGTGGTCGGCAGCCAGCTCCCAGCCCTGGGTTATGGAGCCCTGTGCTGCAGAAGAATCATCCGTTGGATGATTTGGAAGACTGAGGTTCTGACCACTTCTGCTCATTAAAAATTCCAGGCACTTTTATAAGGTTAAGGATGTATCCTTGTGTTCAACAATCTTAGGAAAGTCTAGAAAAAAGAAGATGGGGAAATTTGGGGAGGTTGATTAACATTCCCAGAGGAAAAAATCCAGACAGATTGACTCCAAATTTTATCCTAAACTCTCATTTTACAGAGTAGCAAAACAGAACACCTGTTTGAATCACTTTCTTATTGAGGTGTAAATGCATTTGTAGATAAGAAATAGATCCCCTTTCTTGATACGTTTATATCAGAAGGGCTAATTTAAGGAACCTCTCCAGTATTTGTATAAGGTGATGAAATGACTTGTATTTTGAGGTATTTTCTGGGCTTTTTTTCAGTCCCTTGATAACTGTTATTTGGAATAGTGAATGGAAAAAGATATATCATGAATGGTAATTGTTTTGATTTAGAATAATCTGAAAGCTTTTCCTGACCTCGTTTAGCTCTGTGTCATCTATAACTCCCAGAACTCTTAACTATGTGTCACCTATAACTTTATATGTAATACATTAATTATGATTACAAAAATTAGAGCAAGAATGTTAAATTTATTCTTAATAAGAAATGGACTAAGGTAAAAAGAAAGAAAGAAAGAAAGAAAGAAAGAAAGAAAGAAAGAAAGAAAAAAGAAAGAAATCGATACAAAGATTAGGTCAAGAGGAGAGTGATTATCAGAGGGAACTTATACATTCCTAGATTTATTTAGTGTCTCCCGTTTTTGGAATGGGACGAGAACCACATTGCTTTCTTTCATGCATCACTTACTATTCTTATTGAGCTCAAAATACCCTGTTTCTAGATTTTGGTTAAAGAAAATCATTGAGCCTAAGCTCCGTATGTAATTTGCCATTTCTGTGGAAAGTTACCATAGCGTTGTGGTTCCAGTAGAATGAAAAAAATGCCTCACCGTTTCAGGCAGACATCAACTCAGATTAACTAATACGGCACTTCTCTCGTGGCCTCTGAATGTGAGATATTGATTATGTTGAGAAGCCCAGATGTTTTATTTTCTGAACTCCATATTAGGGGAAGAAATAGTAGAAGAGCATATTGCTTTCTTTCCTTAAGTCTCTTTGTGAGTAAATAATAGTCATCTCTGCACGCCTACAGTTTCTACAGGTAGTTCTTTTTAAATGCTGTATTTTGACACTTTTTTCTGCTACACTTCTTGTGTGAGAGCCAACCAGACATGCTATCATCGTAAATGGGATTGCCCATTGGGGCTAATGCTTTGAGGGGTACAAGAATGTAAGAGACAGTGTAATACAATAAAAAATAGCCCTAGATTCTGTAGGATCCAGTGCAGCTACAAATACAAATAACATGTAAAAGTGAAGAGTGTAGGAGAACCAGTCAGTGCCAGTGCTCTTCCACTGCATTTACTTAGAGTTGCCAAATACACAAATTGGTGGATCATGGCATCAACAGACCAGGAATCCAGACCGAATTGTGGGGCACCTTAATCAAAGCACCTGAAATATCTGTGTCTCTCTTTATGTTTACCCGGTTAGGATGCTATTATCCTCTCCACCCATTTCAGATATTTCATGTGAGCAATGTTAATAAATCATCTTCGGAAGCAAAGACTGAAACTATATTTAAATACAAGTGTCCCCTGAAGTTTGTGATACACCGCTCTGTTTCTCCAAAAGACCCACATGAGTCCCTGTTTTCACTAGTTGAATGACAACCGAAAAGGATTTTCATTTTTATGATAAAGCAAGAAGTGCAAATAACGTTCAGTGTCTGTGTCTGAGAGCCAAGCTGTTAATAGAGGTAGTGCGTGCCCGGAGCAGGGAGGAGCACTGGTGAGCTCCTTCCGGCTGATTCTGCTTAGTGTCTCAGCATTAAGTCACCACAACCTTGACCCGTGTCTGGGAGCATCTGTACTTTATCTCAATGTATTTGTCCATCCATTAGTGAGATGTGTCTGAAGGTATTAGAAAAGCATAAGAGAGGTGATTTTGGAGATCTGGGAGTATTCAGAATTTTTCCAGTAGATCAATGATAATTGCTTCTTTGCTTTACTCCATTTTGGCTTACAAAATTTTTGATAGATATACTCTCCCTTCAGATTGCAGTAGAAACCTGAGCTTGTATTTCTTTTTAGGATAAACTGCTTTATAATGGCCAAAAATCTTTGTATTTTTAATTTTTTTAGTTTCACTTACATGTTATTGAGTAATTATTTCATAACAAATTAACCAAACATCCAAAGAATTTCAGTGTGTGAACAGTACAGAGAAAACCAGCACATTTGTAAAAACAGCATGCCATGGGGTGCCTGGGTGGCTCAGTCCATTAGGCATCTGACATGACTCTAGACTTCAGCTTAGGTTGTGATTTCAGGGGTGCTGTATGGAGCCCACCATTGGGCTCCTTGCTGGGTGTGGAGGCTGCTTAAGATTCTCTTCCTCTGCCCTTGTCTGCTCATGTTCTCTCTCTCTCTCTCAAATGAATGAATCTTTAAAAAAAAAAATGACATGCCTAAGCATAGGCAGAAGTAACAATGATTCTTTTTTTAGTAGTATCAGAGACAATGCAAAATATAATTTTTTCTTTTTCTTTTTTTAAATTTTAAGAAGATTTTATTTATTCATTTGACAGAGAGAGGGGCCACAAGCAGGGGGAATAGCAGAGGGAGAGGGAGAAGTGGGCTCCTCATTGAGCAAGGAGCCCCATGTGGGACCGGATCCCAGGCCACTGGGATCATGACCCGAACCAAAGAAAGATGCTTAACCAACTGAGCCACGAAGGCACTCCTAATTTTTTCTTCTTATATCATAGATTCACATGTAGTTGTGAGAAATAATTTAGAAATTCACATACCCTTTACCCAGTTTCCCCCAATGATAACATCTTGAAAAACTATAGTACAATCTCACAAGCAGGATATAAGCATTGATATAATCAAGATACAAAACAGATTCAGCAACACCATGATCGGGCCAGCTGAACGTTTATAGCCATACATATTTCCTAACCATTCAACCCCCACCTGACATCTGCCAATCATTAAGAGCTCTCCATTTCTATACTTTTTTAAAAAATTTTAAGAATGTTATATAAGTGGGATCGTACAATATGTAACATTTGGCAGTTGGCTTTTTTTGCTCAGCACAAGTCCCTGGAGATTAATCTAAGTTTTTGTGTGTATCAATAGTTTGCTGTTTTTAATTACTGAATAGTATTCTGAGAAATATCCTTTTTGAGCTCTAAACGCACCTCACTTGGAATGCTGCTTTACCTAGGGAACCCTTGTTTTTGAGCAAAGTGCACAATGGAAGAATTAATAACACAAAATAAGAGGGCTATTTCTTGCTGCAATTTACTTTTGAAATTCTGGTAGTTTAAATGAACTATGAGTAATAACAAGATGAATATAGCTGGGAAACACAGTTGACATATTTTTAAGTTATAGTCATATAAACACATGTATCTCTGATCATGAGAAGTAATACAAGTATTTTGTTCACTTCTTTATCAGCAAAATCAGACCTAGAGGATTCCAGAATGCTGCTGATAAGCAGGTATGAAGACTACGGAAATACTGGAGGGCCAAAATCCATGTTGTCCAATAAATAGTTCTACAAATGGGGAATTTCTCTCTTGAGGAAAATAAGGCTTCACAAAGATTTCAAATATTTTGAATGCTGCTATGTATGGAAACTAACAAAGTCTTATTTTATATTTCCCCTAAAGCAGAACTGGGAAATATATTTGAGAAGAGGCAGATTTTACATCAATGTAAGGGGAAGCTTCCCCCTACCTCAGTTTTATTGAGATATAATATGTATAGAGATTTGGCTGATTATGATCTCCTCCAAAATGATAAGGAAGTGCAAAATGCGTTACTAACCTTTCAACACACAGTAGATTTCATATAAAAGAGGATTAAATTTATAGACCAAAGTTGTTTCTGGGCTAAGCACATTTTTTTCCTGGCATCTTGCTAGGACATGCACAAAAAAGTTTGGGTGCTGTTGTAACTTAGTAAAAAAATAACTTTAAAATTCAGTGGTGTTGGAATATCAAAAGAAATAGTCTATACCTAGGCATATATTTTTTCTGTCAAGTAACCAAAGAATTTTTCCCTGTATGTATGCTTTAATTGAAAACACAAATGATCCTTAAATTCCAACATTTTAAAATGCTCCATACATCAGTAGCAGCAGTAGAATGGTGGTATTTGTTCAGGAGGCCAGTATTTGTCTCAGTCTCGGACAATTTATTGATAATTTATTTTATGGGCACTGTACGTTCTTCTACTTCTTCCACCAAAGTAGATTTTTTTTTCATGCTATCATGTATTCCTTTTAAATTTTGGTGAAATTCATTCCTCTTTATAAAAGCACTTGAGGTGTCCCTTTAATAGAGAAGCCCGTTATCGCAGACTTTAGTAAATATGGGTTGCAATTTGTTCACTAAGATGATGTTACTGAAAATCCCTGCAATTCTTCCCCTCTTACATGCCCTCTACCCACCTTTGTCCCAACAACAAAATATTTAGTTTCTTTGATTGCCTTATATTTTATATTTTGTGGCTTTATCCGGATTCCCCTGGAAGAGAATTTTTGCTTTATTTTGAAATTAAAGTGAATGGTCTTGAAGAATAAGGCACAAGAGTAAATCTTTATTACTTCCAGGCTTTTGCCAACATACTGCATGTATTTTGAGATCAGATCAGGGTTATTTTTAAAGTAATTATTACCGAACAGAAATTAGTTCACTCTCAGTCCAACACCCGTTTTTCTACTACCATTTACTTCTCCAGACACAATTGAAAATTACTATTCATAATGATGGGTCTGAGAAACTACAAGATTTTGAATCATCCCAGAAAGATGCATTTAAGCCTGTCATGTGGATGGTGCGAAAGCAGAGAAGTGGAACAATTTATTAAAACAAAAACAAAAACCTCTTTAAAATAGTAATATAAGCAATTTTAAAGCTCTTACTACTCATACTCTTTGTAGTATTTTGCTATTTGTATAGAAATACATGTACAGTAGATGCATTCCCAGCTCTTCTATTTGACTCAGTTACTCTGCCCTGCTCTCATGACTTGTGATTTCCTTCCTCCTTAATACCATTGTCCCCTGAGGTTGAGACATGGATGGTATCAAGAATTCAAGAAAGGAAAGTGATTAGTCTTCACTTCTGTACAGAGCATCACCTTTAGATGTGTATGTATATGAGACTCTTAAGTGAAAAGCAGGCTGATTTCACATACACAAAACAATTTGTCATTATTTGGGAGACTAACAAAATATATATTTGTATCCTTACATAATCACTTTTTGAAGAATTACAGGTCTAGAAGAGTTACTGAAATTACTGGTCTTACTGATGTGTTACTAATGTTATCAATGAGAAGAACTGATGTGATGGAGGGCACATCACTGTATGGGAGGAAAGATTTGGATTCTAGGCCTGGCCAAGATCATATCTATTCTTTTTTTTTTTTAAGATTTTATTTATTTTTTTGACAGACAGAGATCACAAGTAGGCAGAGAGGCAGGCAGAGAGGGAGAAGGGGAAGGAGGCTCCCCGCTGAGCAGAGAGCCTGATGCGGGGCTCGATCCCAAGACCCGAGATCATGACCTGAGCTGAAGGCAGAGGCTTAACCCACTGAGCCACCCAGGTGCCCCAGGATCATATCTATTCTACAAATCATACCTAATACGTCTCATTTCCAAATTTCAGAACTAGATAAAAAAAAAATCATACATTATGTCCACAATAGCCAAACTACAGAAAGAACTTAGATGTCCATCAACAGATGAATGGATAAAGAAGAGGTGGTATATATATACACAATGGAATACTATGCAGCCATCAAAAGAAATGAAATCTTGACATTTGTGACCACATGGATGGAACTAGAGGGTATTATGCTTAGTGAAATAAGTCAATTGGAGAAAGACAAATATCATATAATCTCCCTGATATGAGGAAGTGGAGAGGCAACGTGGGGGGTTTGGGGGGTAGGAAAAGAATAAATGAAACAAGATTAAGAGACTCTTAATCTCACAAAACAAACTGAGGGTTGCCAGGGGAAGGGGGGTTGGGAGAGGGTAGTGGGGTTATGGACATGGGGAGGGTATGTGCTATGGTGAGTGCTGTAAAGTGTGTAAACCTGGTGATTCACAGACCTGTACCCCTGGGGCTAATAATACATTATATGTTTATAAAATTTAAAAAAAAAATTTTAAAAATCATGCATTTGTGTTGGAGACCAACTGAGGGAATTTATGGGGAAATGAGTGGAAGGAAGGGCTAAGAAAGATGAATATGGTAGTCAGCAAGCTACTGAGACCTTGAGATTCATCCAGTGTTTACTGTAACAGCCTTCAGAAGAACGAGTTATATTTTATTAGTGAATCAAGTACTAGCTGTTTCAAAAATTCCCAGATAAAGTGCTACTGGCTAGAGCTGTGCTGTGTCTGAGATTATGATCTCCTCAGGCCCTGTGCCTGAAGCCTTTGTCTGCAAAAGGCTTTGTCCCTTAAATCCATTGTGACAAATATTATCATTTTCTGCATGTGCCACAAAGTGAACAAGGTTGGACAGCCCTATACCTGGAGCACTCTGATTTCCTTGACAATTTGTTTAGAAAAGGTGGAGCCAGGAATTAACAGCACCCAAAGCGTGTTGTAGGAAACACCAACTCTGTGTCAGACCATGTGGATCTAGAGGGCATGGAAAGTAAAGGCAGCTGTCCTGGTGATTTGTACAGTGGACAGTCTGATGTTCTGTTAGTAACAGTTGTGTCGGGGCAATCTGTTCTCACACCTTGCTTTTTTTTTTTTTTTATAAAGTTTCTTTCCTTTCCTTTCCTTTTTTTTTTTTTTAAAGATTTTATTTATGTGTTGGAGAGAGAGAGAAAGCAGGAGCTGCATGGAGGGACAGGGGGAAGGGAGAAGTAGGCTCCCTCCTGAGCAGGGAGCCCGATGCAGGACTGGATCCCAGGACGCTGGAATCAGGACCTGAGCTGAAGGCAAGTCCTTCAGCTGCCTTAACTGACTGAGCCACCCAGGCCTGGTCTTACCTTTCTATGCAAGTTCGCAATTGTATTTCCAAAGCTGTTACTTAAATTCTTTGGAAATTAAACAGGGGCAGCACTCCACAGAAGGAGAGGGATGTTACATTAACAGATACAAGCTTTCTATGTTTTTTGTCCCCCCCCCCCCCCCCCCCCCCGACTAGGTGTGGAATAATGAGGTTTAGCAAGGTCTATCTTGGCAAAATGTTTTTTAGATTGATTTCAACTCCTAGAGTAGTGTTAATTGGAAGAGTGGGAGACTATGCCATAAATCATGATGTAAGTTATGACTCTTTAGTACTTTTTATTTAGATATCCCCTAATCCTTTCTCAGCTGAAATTTGCTACCTAAATGCATATGGTTAAATTGATTTTCACTCTGTTCCTACCAGAAAAACTACTGTGGATTATGGATATTTCCTTTGAGAATCCATACAAAGTTTTCAAAACCTTGATTATTACCTATTTCTCTTATAAATGAATAATTTATATAATGATTTTATTTATTTATTTATTTATTTAGAGCAACATTCCACAGAAAGTGTTATTGCCTGATTCTGCCTATCAGTCCACTCCAGGCTGTGGAATCTTCAGTGAAGATTTTGAGGGCTCTGTCCACTTGTGTAATTAGTTGTATAAACATACGAAGTTTGTCTTTAACTTAGGACTTCATAAGGCGATAAAGATATCTGTTCCTTTTATTCGCTCATCCTTTAATCATTGGCTTTGTCATTCATCAAGACTGTATTCAGCAAGTGTGCATGGAGCTCCTACCGTGTGCTGGGCACAATCCTGGTCATTGGTGGTAGACAGCAAAGAAGACAAAGACGTTTGTGGCCTTTGTTCACATAACACTTACACCCTAGTGAAGGGAGATGCATGATAAACAAGAAAACAAATAACTGAGCAAGACCATTTTGTATAGTGGTAAGTGCTATAAATAGAATACAACAGGGTTGTGTGGTGGTGAATGACAAAATGTGTGTATGCACATAGAGATCCAAGACTTTTTGATAAGATGTTTAGGAGAAAACCCTTTCTAAAATGATAATGTTTAAGATGAGAACTGATGGAGCAGAAAGAGGCAGCTATGTGAAGTTTGTCAATATTAAGGTCCTAAGCAGGATTTTCAATTTGACATGAACAGAACGATGGCTTGAGGGGCAAGAGATGGACCCCCCATGAGAAGTCACTAGCCACGCAAGGCTATTAAATTTTAAATTAATTAAAAAGGTATAAAAACTCAGTTCTTCTGTGGCACTGTGTTTCAAGTACCCCAAAGCCTCCTGTGACTAGTGGCTACCATATTGGACAGAGTATATTCTCTGTACTGAAGAAAGTTCTGATGGACAGGGTTGCACTAGTGAAACAGGAGAATTAGAACAGGAGAGGGCACAGAAGCCTTATTTGCAAAGACCATGAAGGTCCCTATAGGTGGCTATGAGAACTGCAAGTTCAATGAGAAGTCTCTGGATGGTTTTAAACAGGGAGTGGCATCATTTGACTTAACATTTTAAAATTCCTACTCTGGCTGCTGTGTGGAAAATGTCCCAGCCAGAGATGTCTAGATTTAAAAAAAAGAAAAAAAAACATGCATTTAATCAAATGTCTTTGGTTGGTTATTATGAGATGGTGAAAAGCAGATAATAGATTCAAGATATATTTTAGAGGCAGAATCAAAAAGACTTGCTAATAGATTGGGAGTAAAGTAAGGTAAATAAAAGAAGGAATTGAGGGCAATGCCCTCTTGGGGCCCGAGCAACTAGATAGGTGGTTATGTTTTTTCCTGTGGGTGGGAGGACTAAGGGGTAATAGTTTGGGTACTTGGGGCTTGGTGGAAGGACAGGGAGGGAGTTGGATGGTAAGAATTTTGTTTTGGAAAAAAAAAAAAAGAATTTTGTTTTGGATATATTATATTCTAGATACCCATTTGATGTATATGCAGAGAGGTCAGGTAGGTAGTAGGGAATGGGTAAACCCCTGCTACAGAGGATAAACTTTCAAAATTTAACAGAATTCCCTTGAGCATAACTATATTTGGCAAATGATATGCAATGGGGTTGACTTCTAGATCCTCTTCACAAAGAAGTAATGAAAACACTGTTGCTAGATTCGGCTAAGTAGAGAGCTTTACCAAGTCAAACTTGAATTTTTCTTTCCATTTTCTGGAAAGTGAAATTATTATGTAAGGATACAAATACATATGTGTGTATATGTATATTTCATTAGTCTCCCAAATAATGATAAATTGCTTTGCATATGTGGAATCAGCATGCTTTTCACTTAGGAGTCTTCATATACATAGAGTTACTGATATTATCAATGAGAAAAACTGATGTGATGGAGAACACACCAACATATGGTCAGAAAGACTTGGATGCTAATTTCCTGTGTGTGCTTTTTTTTGGTTTTTATCCTTTGGCTGCGTTGTCACTTTCTTGAATTAGGACTCATTGCTGGGTATAGAAAATGGGCAGTTTTATTTCTTGGTGATTACTCAATGTCCATGAAATATATTGGGTCTTCATTTAATATGATCTGCATGATCTTTGTCACTTCTTTCACTATGGTGCTGCGGCTTTCTGCATCTCTCTTCTAATAAGAGCATTTGTTATTTTTGATCATCCGCTTCCAGGGTCTGGGTAGCAGTGAGGGTGAAGGGAGTGACTGCATCTACCTTCTTTCCTTTGTGTGGGAAAAAGACTTCTGGTTGTGGTTTTTGTTGAGAATGGGGAGAAAGCCAGATGCCAGGACATCACCTCTGCAACACCATTGAACACCTCAAGAGTGTGCGTTTAACAGCAGACCTAGTATTCTTGCTTTACTGCGTGAACAAATGCTATTCCTACTTTTTTCTGTTGACAATTTTGTAAAAAATCTACATTCCATCTTTTACAAATTCAGTTTTTATGAGGATTTATTATATTTTTTCCTGAAGAACTGAGATTATTGTGGGGGCAAGGGACAGAGAAAATAGAAATATTCTAATATTCCCCTCACTATGCCTTTCTTTCCAACCTTGATACAGGCCATAGTTTTCATTTCAAGATGCTATTTTTGATGCCGACAGATAGTAGCATGATTTTCCAATCCGGGTTTTTCACTCTGAACTGTTCCAGGTAGGCTCTGGCATATGAATCATATATCTAAAAAGGAAACTCAGAAAAGTATGTGTGCATGCTAGGGGGCTCATTTGTCTTTGGCAAAGACACTGCTGCTTCTCCTTCCTTAATTATTAAACAGATGGTGCCCAGTGCCATTGACTGCCTGCCCAACTTGTGCTCCCTGTGATAGTACAGTTTGGACATCTGATGGAGAGTTGTATCATCATAGCTCCTCATATCCATTTGTATCATAAATTAATATTAATACCTGCCTCTAAGGAGAGCAGGCTGTTTCCCATGAAGCTAAGTTTAAGGCTTCAGCCATCTTCCCCCATGCCCCCACAAATTAATTTTATCTCAAATATCTCCTTTGGCTTTTCTTAATATTACTTCATCTCTACACACAAAATACCATGGCATACTGAACCAATTATCCAAATACTCCAGGCTAGAAACTCACTTTAACCTGGAATGTCAAGATAATTAAGACAAAATTGGATTATTATTATTATTAGTGAAGGCAAATGACTTCTAAAGTACCCATATTAAACACGGATGAGAGTGGACTGTCATACTCTTATGTTCTAAGTGAAAAAAAAAGGAACTAGCTTGCAACACTGGTGGATTTTTAAAAGCCCATTGAACAGATATGGAATTATTTTTCATATTCTGCCAAAAAAATTAGTTTAAAAATTTTTCTTTAGTTTCTCAGATACTACATTACTACAGAGCATGGATGGTGCATCTTGTAAACATTCCCAACTATGGTCCTGATTTTTTTCTCACAAGCTTTTTTTTATGGTAGACGCACTATTTCACAACGGGACAGGGCTTCTCAGTGCTTTCCTGGTGTTAACCCACCCGGCCTCACTTCCCCCTTGAGATCTAATTCCTTTCTGACTGGCTATTTAGGCTTAATCTGGTAAACCTTCTTGAGGTAGGGTCACTTAATCTCCGTGTATTTACCATCCACCCCCAACAGCTGTTACCTAATAACTCTCAGACCCTAGACTTTTTTTTTTTTTAATTTATTTGACTCAGACCCTAGACTTTTTAAGTAACGATTTGTAAACGAGGAATGCTCCCCCAGCCTTATTTAATAATGCTATTAGGGTTTTGGTAACTTGTTGAGATTTTTTCCAGCATTTGGAACAATGGGAAAGTCTTGGGTTCTCTGTTTCAAACAGACCTTCCAGTAGGAGCGGCCAAAGCATTACAGTGGCACCTAAAATTGGTTTGCTTTTGTAACTGACTTGGGAGCTAAGAAGCATCTTTGAATTGTGGCTGTCATTTTTAATGACAGAAGTATGTCGGTTTCCACCACCTGCCATGTAGCCAAGGACAGTATTTTTTTCCTAGCGTCCTAGGAGCTCAGCCTGAGGTTCAGCCACAGGCCCCCGTGACCCCAGGGTTCGGGAAGCTGGGCGGAGGACCGGCCTCCCCAATCCTTTCTCCCTCGAGCTGGAGGCGCGGGACCCGATCTCGGGAATGGAGCGAGGAGCTGAGAGCAGCGCCTCCTCCGGGGCGGGAGCTGGGCTGGGAAAGCTTTCCTAGGGAGTTTCCTTAAAGAAAGCAAGCAAGCGGAATTGCGGATCGCTCCAGTTGCCTGCTTCTTTAGAGTTTTAACCTGTCCTCTCCACTCGTTTCCCTGTTGCAAAACTGCAAATCACCACCTACGTCGCACCAAAAAGAAGGGGGAAAAAGTAATTCCCATTCTCCCTTCTCACCCTCCTTTCCTCTCACCCTCCCTTCCTCTCCAGCTCGCTTGCCTTCCCTCCCTCCTTGCGGCTGCCGCTAGCCTCTCCGACCGTGCCTCTTTCCGACGGGACTTAGCAACTTCTCGGTGATTTCTCAGCCCAATTTCCATTTTGTTTCCACCCTTTGCCATGAGCTGGAGTGACAGACGCAGGGGAGGCTTTGCTGTCTGCTCCGGGGAATGGCGGCTGGCTTCCTGGGGCCGTGCCGGGGAGGATCGGCCGAGGAGAGAGAAAGAGTGATAGAGAAAGCGCCGCAGGAAGGAAGAGAAGGGGCACCGCTGTTGGCCGCGGCCCGGCGCGCAGCAGCGCCGCGCCAGCGGCGTCCGACATGGCCCCGAGCTCGCCCTGCGCCCGCGGCTCCTCCGGCGTCTGCAGCCCCCCGGCGCCGGGCGCGTGGGGCAAGCTTTAACATCCTGAAGTAGGCAGAGACCCCGGAGGATAGAAATCGGGGGTGGGGGTGGAGCACAATTTTTAAGAGTTTTTCCAAGAGCGAAAAGGAGGAAGTCTGATCCTTTCTGCCTGTGCTAGCTTTTAACTTGAAGGCGTCTCTTTGGAGCATCCAGCATTCTCCAGGAGTTACTGGAAAGCTGACACTCGCGGTGGCTCGGGGGCCTGGGGAGAAGGTCCGACGGGGGATTAGGCAGAAGGTGCGCGCGGGCACGTGTCGGGGTGGGGGCGTCCAAGGAACCCGGGGGATTCCGCGAAGAGGGCTCACAATGGCAGCGCTCCGCGACGCCGCGCGGGTCGGGGACCAGCCCGGCCGCGATGGGGAGCCCCGAGTCCCCGCGGCGGGCCCGGACAGTCCCGCTGGTGGCACCGGCCCCGCACGGTCGCGGGACTCCGGCCGCCGCTGGGGAGACCTGGTGCTGCGGCCGCTCGGGCGCTCCCGGAAACTTTCCTCGGCGCTGTGCGCGGGTTCCCTGTCGTTTCTGCTGGCCCTGCTGGTGAGGCTGGCGCGCGGAGAGATCAGCCGCGAGCCGCAGCGGAGGGAGGCGGCGGAGGAAGCGGCCCCGGGCGCAGAAGGGGGCGTCGTCCCGGGGCTGCGGGGAGGTGCTCCTGGGGGCGGCGCGCCGCTCAGCCTCTGGCTGCAGCCCTCAGCGCTGCTCTTCAGTCTCGTGTGTGCCTTCTTCTGGATGGGCTTGTGCCTCCTGCGCGCCGGGGTGCGCCTGCCTCTGGCCGTCGCCCTGCTGGCCGCCTGCTGCGGGGGGGAAGCGCTCGTCCAGATTGGGCTGGGCGTCGGGGAGGATCACTTACTGTCGCTGCCGGCCGCGGGGGTGGTGCTCAGCTGCTTGGCCGCCGCGACATGGCTGGTGCTGAGGCTGAGGCTGGGCGTCCTCATGATCGCCTGGACTAGCGCGGTCAGGACCGTGTCCCTCATTTCCTTAGAGAGGTTCAAGGTCGCCTGGAGACCTTACCTGGCGTACTTGGCCGGCGTGCTGGGGCTGCTCCTGGCCAGGTACGTGGAGCAAATCTTGCCGCAGTCCGCGGGGGCGGCTCCGAGGGAGCATTTCGGGTCCCAGCTCATTGCTGGGACCAAGGAAGATACCCCCGTGTTTAAGAGGAGGAGGCGGTCCAGCTCCGTGGTGTCCGCGGAGATGTCCGGGTGCAGCAGCAAGTCGCATCGTAGGACCTCCCTGCCCTGCATACCGAGGGAACAGGTAAGCCCTGGCAAGCTTCTCGAATTCGCCTCTCGGGAGGACTTGAACCGCTGGGGGTTCGCCACAAAGTGGAGGGAATCCGAGTGCTGGGAACTGAAGGGAAGGTAGTCTAAAAAAGTGGTGTAACTTCAGACTCAGTAGTAAATGAGAGACTTACTCTCCCCATCTCCCACAGTATTTTCTAATCTGAACAACAGGAGCAATAATAACAAAACTAGAGGGCATTTGCAGGGTCTTCCACACCTGGGACCACTTTTTAGATCTGCTACACCTGGCGTAGGACCTTCCCTACGCTTGGGTCCCCTCCTAGTCTTCTTTAGCAGAAATCCTCCAGTTTAGATTTTTTTTTTTTTTTAAGCAGTGGGTGATGTTCCAACACGTGGATTTTACTCCATTTCTTTAATACTTTTGATAAAGTTTCTTCTAAAGTGACAAGTCAGCGTTCATGGAAATCAGTAAAAAGATTCGGAAGTAAAAGGAAGGAGTGTTTGCAGGTGAGGGCTTGATACACACTTTCTGGAAGAGGCTGCGTTTGGTGGTGCCCAGTTTGTTTTGGGGGACATAGGTTATTACATGCTAATGTGTCCTGTATCCTGATAATCAGCTTCTATTTGGGGAACAATATGTCTGAACTGCAGAATTTGTCAAAGTCTTGAACTGCACTGTTGGTGTCAGCTAAAAAAAAAAAAAATTCTTTTGAGTATATAAGTGAATGTTGAGAAATTTAGTGGATTTCTACAGATTACACAGGAAATATTAATTCAGGAGAATAATTCCAACATTGCTGGTGCTGTAAATCTCTCAGAAAGGAAGGAGAGGAGGAATCTAGGATTATGAGTGAAGTTGTCCTAGAAAAAAGTTTAATGAATTTGGGGGATGAATCTCCTTATTATCAGTAAGCGTTTTAAGGCTGTGGAATATAGTTGCTATAAAGGGCATATATAAAGAACAAATCCCAATTTTAAATACAAATTGTTTCTGAAAAGGTGTACTTAAGTGTCTGCTTCTCTACTCTAAACAGATGTGACACTTGCGGGTGGGGGTTGTAGAGAGCTGATTATGTTCAGCAAGTGGAAATTTACACTTTTCCCACTTAAACTTATGCCTACCTGTGGCCCTATTATGACAACTTTAGTGAGTGGGAGAATGTCCTAAGATGTAGTAAGCTTTTTTTTTTTTTTTCTAATAGGTTATTCTGTGGAGAATCCTTTAGCTAGCAGTCACCATATGGTGTGTTGGTTAGTTTGTTTTTGAAATGGAGTTGATTACACAGAATGTAGTTGTTTGACATTATTTAGCAGAATAAATGACAGCATCATGGTCTCTGTGTTTGTTTTAAAACTAATGTACTTATTTAGCTTTTTGTTTAGATAAAGCAAATATTTCTTGGGTATAAGCTTACTCTAAGTGAAGTTAAAAACAGGACACTGACTTAGTTTTGTTAGAAGTTTGGAAATCACCAGAATAAAGATATCTATTGAAGGGTAAACTGATAAGGGGGAAAACACAGTTTAACTTCTTTTCAAAGTGTCAGGAGAGAATGTCTTTTTAAATGAAAACATTGCTAGTTTAATTATGTTTAGACAACTTTTCTTTAACTTAAAGAGGAATGTGACGTGATCACTGCAGAATTGAACCATAATTTGTAAGGCAAATCTGTGATTTAATCATAAATAACTTCAAATTAATGTCATTTAGCCTCTTAAATTTCTGAAATACCATGTAACATTTAGAAGTTAAGTTAAAGGTGGATTTAAGATAAGGTGATTTAGGTGAGTTAACCAGCAGTGTTAATTAATCTGCAGATTTTTATTGGTTTTCTCTGGTTTGGATTGATAAATGGAGAATTCAGATAATCTGCATATTTATAAGAAAATAACTGAGCATTGCATTTTTAAATGTTTTGCTGATTAATGCTGTTGAAACTGACAGTTGTAATCTATTTTGGTCATTTTCTTTGGTCACTTTTTTTTAAAGGCTGTGATTATAAAGAATGTTCTAAAGTGAGAGACTGTATCTCTTATGGTTGATGGAAAAACAAGGTTGCATTTAGCAGAAATTTAGATCCTTGAAGTTTTAATGAGGGCCCTGGTTAGTGTGTGTGTGTGTGTGTGTGTGTTACTCAATACCGGTTTTTTATATGTGGCCCATTAAAATTGTTGCTGAGTGTACTTGCATGGGGGGTGGGTGGGAAGTAACTTGGAATAGTCTCTTGTAAGATAGGGCAATGTCTCATACGTTAGCCTAACTGTGTGAACAGTTCAGGAGCTATATAGTAAATGTCTTATCTGTTTTATCATAAGGAAGCAAACTTCTGGTTAAGAGTGCAAAGTATACACTGTCATCTGCAGACTTTATGAAGTCAAGAATCAAAATACTTATAAAACACATCTATAACCCTGCCCTGAATGCTACCTGATTAGGAGTTCTTTTATGAAAGAATGACTACTTTCAATTCAAGACAATACTCAGGCAACAAGCAAATTTTAAATAGAGGTGTAAGGACATAAAGCACAGAAAGTCTGGGAAAGGCCCCTTGAGAACTTATTTGGACCTTGCTCATTGTGAGGTTTAAAGGTGAGAGAATTTCAGCCTTTTCTTCTCTGTGTGAACAGTAGTGGCCACTTATGAACTACCTCTCTTCAATGACTCCATTCTAAAAGGTTAAGGAGAATAGGTGATAAAATTCTCATGAGAGAAAGCAGCTGACAGAGATATTTGCCTCCCTTTTCGCCTTCCTTCCTAAACCACAGTTAAGTCTCTGGATTGGATATTGCATATGAAATGAATTTTGCAGTGTGGATGGCAAGGATGGCTTTCAGCAAAGAAATGAGAAATAGGTCTAGTCTTCAGTCACAGAATTCATCTGATGCTGGGTCTGTCTGTGAATATAAGTGAACGTATCTTCACTCTTAGGAAAGAAAAGTTTGTAGCATTTGTAGGCTTTTAGTTGAGTAGTACCGGTCCAATATTCTCAAGACTCAGGCTGATTTTGTAGATCAGTGTGTCAAACTGTACTTTTTTGGTTGGCAGACTTGTCCATTACTGTACCATCTAAACACTGCACTATACAGAGCTATTTAGAGTTTCTTGAATTATTAGATAGTTTGTATGACTAATAGATACATTATTTTTTAAATCGATATTTTAATTACGTGGTTTTTACCATTTGGATATCGTATTTGAAGGGATGTCTCTATTCTCTTTGTACATCGAAGAGTGCGATTGGCTCGTTATTCCTCACTAATTACTGTGAACCACCTTGCACATTCGTCTTTGAAACATTCCAAACCAATGCCATTTTACTTTAATTACATGCTAAGAATTTAATAGTTTTGTCTATGGTTTCACATGAAGTAAACACAAGGTATAGGTCTCCATTAATGTGTTTGTTGCACTTCATGACAAAATTCTTTGTGACGGACACAATATCTGTCAGAACTATATTGCTATATACTTTTTCTTGTGTAATTAAAAATCAAAATGTTTTCCATGAGTATTTCCCTAATGCTTTTAATTAAACATCTTTAGCAACAATAGGTTTTTGTAGGAATGTAAAGGAGTCCGATGGTTGGTTATCAAAAATAGAATCAAATTTTTCATCATTGATGTAAGAAAGATACTTTCAAATGAGAAAACAACACTAAAACAAAAATATGAGAAATAGAAATGCCTTTTGATGGTAGACAAATGACAGGCCTTGTTACATCCTCTATCTGAATAACTATAACTTATATTTATACCATGGATATAAAATACAGAAGTATTTCTTTTGAAAATAATCTGTTGTCCTTTAAGTTCCTAAATACATTTCAGTAAAACCTACTGTATTTCTCAAGTTGAATACTTGTTTTGAATTGTTTCAAAAACAATTACAGATTTTTAATTCTATCACATTTCAGTAGTATAACTCCGTTTAGGGTGATACAAAGGATAATATTGATTATATATGACTGGCTGACAGAATTAAAATGAATTAATGTCAACTTCTGAAAACACTAAAAAGAAAAATTTTTCTTATCCCTTGGGAATGGTAAGGGAAAATAATTTTTTTGTGTGTGGGGGGACAAAATTGTGATTTTTTTACTTTGTATATACAGATATTTAAAGCATACTGAAAAACTGTTTTAACTGACAGAAATAGTCAGTGAATCTATATAAATTTACAGAGGTTGGAAGGAGTCAAACAGTAATTTTACTCTTTCTGTATTGAGTCTAAAGTGTAAAAAGTTAAAACTGTAGAACTGAAAGAAATGCTGTGTATGCTGGGCTGTCATGTTAATTAAATAAACAACCAGAACAGTGACTCTGTGTATGAAATACATTTTGAAAATCCTGGGCAGGGGGTGCGGGCAGCCTAGGGTGAGTGACACTGGCATGAAAAAGCATTCATTGTATCTGTGGTCACATTTGTGTGAATTTGTTGTATTCTATTAGGAAATAAAACTCTTGAGAAGAATAATCTTTGCAGGACTCTGGTTGAATAAAGGCTTTGCCAAATTTAATTTCACTTCTCACTTAAATAGGATGGAGGCGGGATGTTTATGAACCTCCGAGTTAGAAATACTTCTGTATATTATAAGATTTCAGTTAATAGGGTTGGTGCCAATAACATCCCCATGGAGTCTGCATGGACTTCATCGAAAGCTTGTATTACACAATCTGTTGAAAGAATGAGTTTATCTTGGATTTAGGGCAGGGGTTGTATTTTTCAGGAAATATTGCTGTTGTGAGGTGTAATCTCATGGATGTATAGAGGGTGATCAATGCAACTGTTGTAACATGTGGTATCCTAAGAGATTTTGACATGTGGACGCAGGGACTTTGCATAGCGCAAGTTTCTTTGGCTTCTTGAAATGATGCATAACCCTACCTGTTTGTGGTGAATT
The DNA here is from genome assembly GCF_902655055.1 of Lutra lutra. Taxonomy (NCBI): domain Eukaryota; kingdom Metazoa; phylum Chordata; class Mammalia; order Carnivora; family Mustelidae; genus Lutra; species Lutra lutra. Next base: position 81,642,484 of record NC_062285.1, on the reverse strand, counting down.
GTTTCTTTAGCTGGCCTTCTGTCTTCTATCCCAACAGAGTCTTCTTCCTCCTCTTTCTCTTCTGTGTGATATTTTAAGCTGCATCCTCTAAAAAGCCCTCAAGGTACATGAGATTGACAACTCAATTTATGTTTGCTTTCTACATTCGTGTTTTAATGAAGCTCTATTAAGGAGTTCAGAATGAACCTCAGAAGGTTCAGACATGTCCATATTCTTATACCTAAAGATGTGCTCTGTTAATATTCAAATGAACGTTATCTCCTTGACGTGGGAATTTAAATTCTTTTAGTAATTACTTATATATACTTTTACTATTGGTAGTATTTTTTTAAAGGAGCCCCCCCTCCCCGCCCAAATGTTCCTAGGGAGTTGTCTTAACTTGAATCTGGGAATATATTTTTGCTGTTGTCAACATAAAATACATAGCTTTGCTCTCTGGAAGAACAATATCTTGAAGATGTGTATAACTTGTAGTTCAGAGAAAGATCTATTGGATAATAATTGTCAAAAATATTAGTTGGCTGTATGTGTTCACCATTAAAGTATACTACTGTCTTCTTAAAATGATGGTACCCTTAACTAATGTTATCCATAAAGGTCTTTGGTCAGTGAAACTATTAAAAGTCATATGGACACATTTTATCTATGTATTAGGCCTCATGGTAAAAATGATACAGATAGAAGATAGCTCTCACCTCTCCAGAGCTTGAAGCTAGTTAGTGTGTTGAGAGGTCAGCATGAGGAAAGGGGAAATCAGTAAAATAGCTTAAATGGCCTCTAAGATAATAGTTGAAGGAATGCGTATGAGAGCTTAGAGTGGGTTTTAAATCTAGATCCAGAACATTCATTTCTTCATCTATTCATTTTTCTGGGGTAAAAGTCTTTAGTTTCATAGATTATAATAACTTCCTCAACACATACTAGTTAAAATAAATGTTTTTAGGTTTTGAGCCACTTTACATTTTGGTGACAGAATTTCTTATTTGAAATGGAAATAAAGGTTAATATACCTTTATAGTACTTCTGAAATACAGGTAAAATAAGTTGCAGGAGTGAGGAAGTTATATACTTCAATATAATAGTACAATGATTGTTTTCAGATCCTGAGGTAGTTTCTGGCTTCAAGTAATTGGTAGCAGTGAGATCTCAGAATGTTCAATTCTGTGCAGGCTGTAGTTAAGAGACTAAAATTAGTCTGATTTTAGAGAGAAGGAAACTGAGGGAGACTCACCAAAATGTATGTAGCCGGCCTGAGGCAAAATGTTGGCTTTTATCCATTTTTCTCTTGGACCTGAATATGCTGCTGGGGAAGCAGAGTAGGAAAGGAGTCAGGCTGGTGATTTTAAGCCTGAGAATCTTTTGTGGTTTTACACATGAAACTGACTCTAAATTCTCATTCAGAATTAGAAAACTGAGTAAAACCTGTTGAATGGACAGATAACGCAAAACTCTTCTGAGCCCTTACAATGAATATTCTGGTTATCAAATAGGCAGGCAGGCAGCCTCTGGAATGTATCATTTAGGACTTTGTCCCATAAATGAATATCAATTGCATTGCAAAGTCTAACTTTGTGGAGTCTTTATCTCATTAAAGAAGAGTGTGCTTTGGTGGCTTGACTATTGATTTTTGTTTCCGTTTTAGCTTTTTAATCTTTTTCAAAATGTTCAGGCTTTCAAAATTCAAGGCAAAAAGTAATCTGCACATCAGTAAAGCATTTCTTTGTTAGCAAAAACAGCTGGTGGTTTTTGTTCACCTAAGTTATTTTGCATGGTTTCCTCAGGAATCCATTAAAATGTGAGTAAATAGGATGTAATATTACAGGAGGTCATGAAGAACATTACCTTTTATAAGGTGGGAAGCTAGCTGGGAAAACTCACAAACTAAACAACTTCTACCTGTTTGATTTGATTAGAGCTGTCATTTATTATCGAGGAATCAGAATGACCATTAAAGATTTTTAAGCATAGCTGACCTGCTTAGATAGTAATAAAATTAGTTAAATGCATTCATGTTCTTCCAACCTGAGATAGTAATAAAGTTACTTGAATGTACTTCTGTTTTTTATCTTAAAGTTTCATCCTGTGAATAGTTTTAAAGAGTACATTATGTCTATTGGTGTGTGGGTGTCCACGTGTGCACATGTGTGGGAGCCTGTGTATGTGAGATTTTTTTCCTCTGCCAGGAAATTGCTTTGGTTGTATCAGTTTAGTGGAGAAACAGTGTCACCCAGTGGCTTTGATGAAAACAGGCCTGTAAACATTATAGATAAGCACTACCCAATAGAAATCTAACATGAGCCCCGTACTTAATTTTCCATTTTCTAATAGCCACATAGAAGAATAAAAAGAAACAGGTGAAATCCCCGATAGTTATATTTAAAGTAATCCATGATGGCATAAGAACATAAAGTCAATATAAAAAGAAAGCAAGGCATTTTGCCTGCTGTTTTTTTGTTATAAATTGAAATATTTGGTGTATGTTTTACACTCGCAGCCCTTCTCAATTTGATGTAGCCACATTTCAAGTACTCTGTTAAAACCTGTGACTAATGGCCACCTCTTTGGACAGCACAGCTATTATTTTTAAAGAGATGAAACACTTTAATATTAATGTCAGCTCTTTAATTATAATGGCAAACCCATGTAGATTTAAGGATGGCACTTGATATACAATTGTTCAAATTTATATGTGACCATTGGTAACTCTTTTGTGTACCACTAACTACTACGCTAATAGTTGGCAAGTCTGTTTTACCCCTTTTCTTCATTTCATGTTATTGCACATATTTAAAAATATTATTTTAATTGGAAGGGTGGTTTCACAGACTTCATGAGTAAGGAACCTTTACGTTAACCTGATTTATAACATAGTATCAAGATAGCCACTTAATTTTGATTTTGCTGTTCAGAGTTTGGTAATAGGGATTGTGTATGTGTACGGTGTGAACATGTGATTAGTCACGTTCCTGGTGATTAGTGTATAATTGGGTTATCTAATGTCTCTTTAGAAACGAGAGTGTTTATGTTTATAGTGCCGGTCATTATCTTGGTAACTTAGGAAACTCAAGTGACAGACCTGCCTGGAGTTTTAATGGATGAAAAGTGTAACAGTGTCTGGAAAGGGCTGATGACTTCTCACCAGGGCGTATGTAAGCACCACTTTCATGGAGTATACAAAATGGGATGAAAACAGTTCCATTTCTGTGTATAGAAAGGGTTGGGGATTTTGGTAGTATGAATTTCGAGACTAGGAATTGAGAGGAGTTGGCTTTGGAGTTCTGTGTGATGTCAAACTGCATGGTGAACTCCGAAAAAGACAGTTTTTGAAAAAGACAGTGATTTTTGAATGTCACCTTTCTTCTTTTTCCTCTCCCCTCACTCCGTAAGTTCATTAACTCTAGGCATTGTTCCACTATTACATTGAGAATTAATGAGGAAATTATCTTTTCTATGTTCCTTTATATATACTTAAATACATATAAGGGTTTTTTAAAAAGAGAATGCATTTATTTAATGTATAATGGTTTATATCTGTGTGTGATGTTTGTGGTGACCTTTGCTTTATAAATTCCCCCATCTTTTTAAAAAATTTGTTTTAAAGATTTTATTTATTTATTTATTTGACAGACAGAGATCACAAGTAGGCAGAGAGGCAGGCCCAGAGAGAGAGGGAAGCAGGCTCCCTGCCGAGCAGAGAGCCTGATGCAGGACTCTGATCCTAGAACTCTGATCCTAGGACTCTGGGATCATGACCTGAGCCGAAGGCAGAGGCTTTAACCCACTGAGTCAACCAGGTGCCCCAGATTCCCCCATCTTTAAAAGCCCATTATTTATCTTTGCATTCCAGAATAAAATAATGAGATACATAGATTTTTCACATATTGCTTAGGAAATCTAAGAAAGAACCGAAGACAGTAGAATCATGATATACAAAGAAGCACATTTAGCTACAATAAAATAATGTGGACTCAGGCTCACTCCTGGTGAAGTTGGCTAAATTTAGCCTTCTTGAAGTAGCTAGCAGGAGAATAAATGCCATAATAATCATAACTGTTACTTGAAAGAGTTTGTATTTGAATGTAACTAGTCATTTGCCCGGCTAATTTCGAAATTGCTTTAAATTAACGTAGAAGTTGGTCTTGTCAATTTTTTTTTTTTTTTTGGCCAGTACTCTTTTCTGTCAGTGTGTGTATATATGTGTGTTTGTATGTATATATATATAATTTTTCAAAGAAATACCTTTTATTTCATGTGTTTTTAACCTAGCAGATTCTTCTCCCTCAAAGTGTGTTGAAAATTTACAGAATGCCTTTCGATCCCATACCCCACTGTACCTTGTCAGAATATTGAACTAATTTTGTGCAAGAAGCTTGTGGTTTTGATTTAATAGGATTTTAATAAAAATTTTCCATCTTCTGAAGTAAGTTTAAATAACTGAATATTTATGATATGTCTGTGGCAAGTGTTTCCCCCTCTCCAGGTATAATCCACTTAAATCAACCTAATGGAAGTTTGAAGTCATTAGAAATATTATTTGCAGGGGGGTGGGGAAGTGATGCTTCATTTTGTGGCCGCTCATGTGGAGTCAGCATTGTTAGGACATTGTTCAACTAGCCTGAATGCAAATACAAGAAATATGTCTTATTTTTAAACTAAGTGTTGCATATGATCAAGTTAACAGGTCCACGTAGGACATGCTTCTCAAGGAGGCAGTGGGATTTAAAGCATCCTCTTGTTGGGAGGTCTGTGTTTTGGGGTCCTGACCCTGCAGTAGTCTCTCGGGAAGTTTGGAAATCAAGAATCTGTTGAGTTGCCGAGGCTGCCTTCAAAATGTGCTTTCTAGGCTGAGGAACTAAAGTCCGATCTTAATCACGACAGTTTTCATTATAAAAGAATCACACTTTTAAGCCTTCTCTTCTCAGCCATAAAAGACTCCCTTTCGAAAATTCTGGCCCAGTGCCTTGCTCATTGTGGGTGCTGGCTGGCAGGTTAAATGGATGGCAGAGAAATAAATGACTTTAAATCTGAAATACTTATCTCCCTAATCTGCTGAGATGGAGCTGGTGATTAAACTGGTTTAAGTGAATTTTTATGGAGAGAAGAAAAGAAAGAGTTCATCAGCTAGTCTCTGAACTTAGATTTTTTTTTTAATGTATTTGTATTTTCATTCCTCTAAAAAATATTCTCTTGCATGTGTCAGATAAGGGGCTGAATTTGCCTGTGCACTTACTGGGAGGAAATCCCACTTTCAGCATGAGTCCTAGATATTTATTTTTAGCTCATTCCTAACTGAAAATAACCAAAGCTACCACCAAGATCATTGCAGTGTAAAGTTTAAAATGAGCTTTGAAATTAGGTGCATTTTTTAGAAAAATAACAATTGAAGTCTCTTTCATGTTCACCCTACAAAGTAATTGAGAAAAAAATCAATGTTGACTTTCTTTGTTCCCATCACTTTCTGCCCAGGTGTTCTTCTGCCTCCCTTTTACACTAGTAGTGGGTATTTTGTTAGAGTGTCCTATCAAATAGCCGTATATACTGAAATGGCTAACGTAAAGTAAATCTATCTCTATTTTGTCTTTTAATTGTGCTCCATTACAAAATCTGTTTTGAGCCCGTTGCTTCCAGATGTGGCTTTATGAAGTAAGCTTATTTAAAATATCACCCAACTGCAGTGCTCGTCCACTTGTGCTAAAGAATCTAGAAGTTTGGTAGCATAATTTTGGAGTCCAGATGAACTGAAAAATCTGCACAAGGGTCTTATGGAAATGATAAGTTTTCAATTATTCAGTCAATTGTTTGATAGAAATTGACTTGCTAAAATAGAAAGTTTTTTTAAGATTTTATTGATTTATTCAACAGAGAGAGAGAGATCACAAGTAGGCAGAGAAGCAGGCAGAGAGAGAGGGGGAAGCAGGCTCCCCGCTGTGCAGAGAGCCCGATGTGGGGCTCGATCCCAGGACCCTGAGATCATGACCTGAGCCGAAGGCAGAGGCTCAACCCACTGAGCCACCCAGGCGCCCCTAAAATAGAAAGTTTTAAGACAAATAAGAATATTTTGTTGCTGTAGTTTTAATGCTTACTATAGAGATATTGTTAAAGCCTTTCACTAAAAAAAAAAAGAAGCCTCTCTTTTGACTAAGGTAGGCAGGTTATCATGCCTTTAGATAAACTAGAAGTGCAGGGTTTAGGGGAAAAAAGTTATTACCAACTCTATTTTACAGAGGCAAGTTTCTTTTACTCTGTGGGTGTCCAATGGTCTCATAGTAGGTTTTTTTTTTAAAGTTTCTGTTACTAAAAACTATCAGAGTTTGAGATTTCTTTGAGTATGTTATTTTTTAAAAATCTGAACATTTCCATTTGAAAAACAGATGACAAACTAAGAATTTAGTTATAAATTCATATTTTGAAATAATCAAAATATATTTTTGTAAACAAGACATTTTAAATTTGACATATTAATAAAAAATTTAGAAACAAGTCTTTTGACTATATTTTCATTTTGGAACAGGAAGCTAGCTGTGTATGTCTGTACCAATTTGAAGAGTGTCTGTTTATACTCTTAATGATTTGTTTTTGCTGTAATTGGAATTGTTTTTGTCAGATAAACAGGGCCTAAATTATAGCACAGTTTTGAAGGCAGTAGCCTCATTTTGTCTGTTTCTCTTTATTTATTTTTTACTTTAATAATCGGATCAGTTTTTAACCCCTTTGGAGAATGACAGCTAGAGCTTTTAAATGTTTTCAGTGGAACTTCTGTAAGGAATTAAGTAGTCCTAAATGAAAAGTGTGAGAATTTGGTTGGAAATGTTGGGTACAGATATAAATGAACACCGATTAAGTAAGTTATCTAAAAAAAGTGCCACTCAGAAGTGGCACTGAATGAGTACAGTGACTGAGTGGAAGAAATTAAGGCTAGCATTTGCTTGAGCAGAAAGAAGTTTGGATCAAAATCAAAACAATAATTCTTCAGCTAAAAAAGATATTATTGTCTTCTGGGGAAATAACACCGGTGTACTGAAAATCTAGAACTTCTCGTGCATTGGAAAGAGGAGAAGACCCCAAGAGAGTCACTCCTGGACACTGGGCAGGCAGTCCAGCCATGCATTGGGTTGGAATCTGTCTTTAGACCAAAAGCACTTAGATTATTTTTCAGAAGCCCTAATGCTGTTCATGAACTTTCCTGACATTATTACCTTTTGAAACATCTCTTTTCTTCTTCAGTGCATTTATCTCTGTGACTTACAAATGTACCCTTATGGCAATCTTGTGTGAATTTTTACCTCTTACGTGACCAGATTGATTAAAAAGGTCAGCAAACAAGTGTATTTTATTGAACATCCAGGCCTCTCTTTATTTCACATTGATAATTTGTCACATTCTAGATATCTTAAGCCTAGATTCTTAGCTTCTCTTTCTCTGGTGTTACTTAATTTTATATAGTTATAATGCCATGTTAATGATTATTTTATGAATTCCAACCTTCCATGTTTCTGATTCATAGATTTTTAGGGTTCCTTCAGATGCCTTAAAAATCTGTGAAGAGATGGCCTGACCTCCCCATCATCTGGTACTTTCTAAATCTAGCTGCATGTTATAGTTCTCAAATTTCATGTGAATAAAAATTAGCTGAGAAGCCTAATAAAATGATAATTCCTAGGTCCCATGGTCAGATACTCTGATTTAGTTATGTATAGAGCGGGGTCCAGAAACCTAAGGTTTTAAGGTGCACTCTAGTTACCTCAGTGGAGAGACATGGGACTATAAATTTATGTCTCCTAAAACTAGACAAAGTCCTGCCTTTTGCAGTCTGAGTAAACAGATAGTTAAAAAGTGATTGATTTAGCATTGTGGGAAAACCTTTGTCTATACATACACGCAGATTATAGTTCATGAACCCATGACATTCGTAAAACTTTCATTTTGATTTCCCCATTGAGGAAACCCAGAGGAATTATTTGACCACTCTACATATCAATTTATTCTTCTATAAGATAGGAATAACAAATTTTCTGCCTGTTTCATGTGGCTGTTATAAAGCTGAAATAAAAATCAGTTGCTGTAAAAATGTTAGGTAGAAAGAGTATATGCACGAAGACAAGTCAAGGCTTTGTAGTGTGTACAAGTTTCTTCAACTTTCTGAACTTTAATAATCCTATCATATGATGGGAATAATACAGCCTATTTTTTAAGGTATGAAGATAAAATTAGTGGAAATAATGGACATTGGTTCTTGTCTGATATACCTCCCAACTGAACAAGATCGGTGTCTGACTACCTATTAGGACCGTGTCATTGAAGGTTGTGGGCTTATATCAGGAAATATAAATTTACATTTGATTAAAAAAACAGATTTGTAAGTCTTACGAAACATGGAGGTTTTTTGGAAGTTAATTAAATATTAGACTTATATCATGATCACAGCCACCAACAAATGAAGAGCTTGCGGAGCTAGCCATATTAACAGCGGAAAGAGGAAAATCTGACAAAGATGGTGACAGGTGCTTCCAAAGAACATGATTTGAATGAAAAAGGATGAAGGGAGATATTTAGGAAAATTGGTCTTTTTGATCATGTTGGCAAAAATGGCTGATGATGCTGTTGAGTGTCAAACTTGGGATCACGTGTCTTATAATTGCATCCGAAACTTGTCCACTAGCTGCTGTCTTAACCTGTATTTTGTTATGAAAAACAGATTTCTCAGAATTTATTGCTTCATTTTTTCATGGTAGAATTCCAGTCATACCTTTCCTTTTTCCCATAACTTACCAAGGGTACTATTATTCTCAACAGGGACTTCCTGCCTATAATCTCTGCAAAGTAGCTAGGACAGTGCAGGCTCAGCAATGGCCTTGGTGGAAGGTACCGGTTGTTTACTTTATCACACGAAAATAATTCTCTAGATGCTGTCTCTTTTTACCAGCTCCCACAGGACTCAACTCTAGGCCTCAATACTCAGACCACTTTTCCAGATTTTCCCACATATTGAATGATCTCTCAATCTAGTCTGAGATGTTTATTTTGGTTTGACCTTGGTAAGAGCAAGGGTCCCACATCATCTTACTGTACCATCATTGGCTTCAATTCAGAAATTCCTTGTGTTGGTAGTCATCTCTTCCCCCCAACTTGGTCACTGAACATTCTCTGGTTTTCTCATCCATGGTGGAGGAGGAGATGTCAGAGAGGAGATGGGAGAGGGCCAGTGGATCAGTAGACCACGGGGAGTCCTTACAAAGCTGTTGGTCCAAGCAGAGTGGGAAGTCAATGAAAGGCTTTCAGTAGAGAAAAGATGTAATCAGATCTATGATGAATAGGATCTCTCAGGCTTTGTGTGTTGAGTGTGAAGAGGTTTTAGGATGGAAGAAGGGAGAAGGCTATTGCAATAATCCAGGTAGGACTGGGAATTAGACCAACAGGTAGTGTTAGTGGGAAATGTATATTGAAGGCAATACCACCAAGATTGGTATTGACTGGCTGAACTTCTCTTTGAGGGTAGGAAGAGAGTTCCTTTAATGTTTTTCTCTTGTATTCAACAGCATAATATTAAGGGAGTATTTATCTATCTAGCTATCTATTTATCTTCATTTCTCTTTAAAAAATCTGATTGGTTCAATTTTTTTCCTTTCCCAGTTTACGTTCTGTCCTTGCTTTTCAGAGGATGTACAAATCATAAATCCAACATTAAGGAAAACTGTCAGATTTCCTTACATTGAAACAAATTCCAATCAAGTATCTTGATCTCTTCAAAAGTTATTAGTTGGTTAGGGTGTTATAACATTCAGTATGATAAAGGTCGGTTTTGAAATTTTACTCTTCTATAAATGTCTTTTTATTGTAAAATAAATTTTTAATAATGCATCCTTCTCATGCTCTCTCTCCTAAACAGCTGTGTTTGTGGATGCTTTAACATCTTAACCTCTAACAGAACAAAAACATTGGACTGTTTAAAGAAAATTCAAGTCTTTCTCTTCTTATTAGTCTTTGGATAGTGTGGTAGATCCCATTTTATCTAAAGGCATGTTGCCAATTCATCCCACACCTTCCTATAGAGGAAATACTTCTATTTTGTTGTCATATTAACTCAGACTATTTGTCAACCTCCAGAGCACTTCAGTGATAGGTGCTATATAAATATTTAAGTTATGATCGCCTGATTGTCCTGCAACTTTTCAGAGTTTGCTGACTCTACACTGTGATTGATATCTGATTATGAAATATTTTACATACTGCTTGGGAGCAATAAAAGATGGGATGTAAAATAACATGTGAAATGGAGAGTTTTAATCACATGGAAAAATATTTTGATGAGTAGAGAGGGAAACTGGGAAACAAATCTGAGGGTATGGCACGCTATCCCTTGTACCAACAAAATGCATAACAGAAAGGATGGGTGTCAAAGTAGTTATTGTTGTTTGCATGAGGGTATCATGGGTGATTTTTATTTATTTTTCTGTTTTCTGTATTTTTTTAAGTTTTTAACCCTGAACACATATGTAGTCATTTGACATCGTTCCTCTCCATGTGATCACAGACCATTTTGGGGGCCACTTGCCTATTAGTTGTTGGACTTATAGGCAGGAAAATAACAACTCCAAATGCTTTATTGAGTGGTCATGTGGCCTTTAATAAAACTGTGAAGTGCAGCTTTACATTCCTGATTCTTGACCCAGATGGCTGAAGAAACTGAAGTTTTCATAGAAGACTGGATGTTCAGCTGGTCTGTGGTCCCCCACAGTGGGTCCCTGAAGCCCTAGATTGACATATACACAATTTTTGTAACTTGGCCTGGAAGTATAGTTTTCTGGAAAAATATACATGTGCCCTGAAATATGTGTATATATTTGGAAATGGGCTTCATTTTTTACAAAGGCCTATTTTAGGGTAAAAGGTGGCAAGAAAACTAATTCTGTATATGTTGAGATGAACATGAAAACAAATCATGTTCTACTAAGGAGGAAAAATTCTTTGTAAAACATACATAAGGATGGGGCGCCTGGGTGGCTCAGTGGGTTAAGGCCTCTGCCTTCGGCTCAGGTCATGATCCCAGGGTCCTGGGATCGAGCCCCGCATCGGGCTCTCTGCTCAGCAGGGAGCCTGCTTCCTCCTCTCTCTCTGCCTGCCTCTCTGCCTACTTGTGATCTCTGTCTGTCAAATAAATAAATAAAATCTTAAAAAAAAAAAACAACATACATAAGGACAGTACTGAGCCTACTTCATTATCAGGCCAGTACAGTTGCAAATAAAAATCAACTTCATAATGATTGTTTTTCAAAGTAATGAACCTTAAAAAAAAAGTTTGCCTGAAAGAATTACATGTACCAAAGTGTTTATTAAATACACAGTATAATTTTCCTGGTAGTTTATGTATAGTCTATAAATATAAGCCTTTTTATTTTATAATACTTAAAAATTGTATCCATCACTTGTATGCAGAAATGTTTTGTTGTTTTTTTTTTAAAGATTTTATTTATTTGACAGAGAGAGAGATCACAAGTAGTCAGAGAGGCAGGCAGGGAGAGAGGAGGAAGCAGGCTCCCCGCAGAGCAGAGAGCCCGATGCGGGGCTCGATCCCAGGACCCTAAGATCATGACCTGAGCCGAAAGCAGAGGCTTTAACCCACTGAGCCACCCAGGCACCCCCAGAAATGTTTTTATACTTTGCTTTTTCTGCCTCTGAGTTACACTGTGTATAATATTGATTAATTTCAATTTTGCTTATCGGGATTTTGTTGACTATTCTTTGCATTTCCTGCATACGACAAGGGAACTTTATATATTTTCATTTGTTATTATTTCCTTAAATAAATGAAGAAAGGGGAAAAAGTAGTGTGTATGTAATATTTTAAAAATGACTTCCACCACTTGGATTATTACCAGGCTTTCTCATTTGAAGAACTGTAAATTTATGTGAAACTAAGCTTAGGAATATTAAACCAGTTTTATAACTACCTTAAAAAATACAGTGTGGTCTCAGACCGCTGTCCACCTCCAAAAAAAATCTGCAGAAATAAATATGATAGAGTCAGAGATGGTGTTTAAACAGAAAAATAAATAAATAAATAAGAAAAAGGGCAAAAAACCTGACTCAAGCATTCCATCTTCTTTTTAATGTTCTATCCAAAGAGAGTAAGTAGATTAGCATGAGCTGACTATATTTGAGATGGCTGAGGTAAGGTGACAGAGACTGGTAGGCATTTCTCTGTCCTGTGTGTGTGTGTGTGTGTGTGTGTGTGTTAAGGGTGGGGGAAGGGGTGTTGGTTTTGGCACTGAGGTTAGCATTTGGCTAGAATCCAGATATCAGCCTTGTGGGGCAGAGATGCCCTTTTTCTATAGAACCAGAGGTTATTCATTGCTAAGGCACACTAATAAAATTACAGCTCGTGAATCAGGATGTCAGGTTATTAATTTATATGGGAGAATTTAATTGTAAGGGAGATCAGAATACTAGTACTTACTGGTAAAGTAAGGAAGCTTCATGTTCCTTCTGGGAAAGTCACCTTTAGCCTAGTTAGTTCCTAGACTCCAACTATGGATCCCTGGCTGGTGCAGATTTTCCTTGGAAAACTTACTCTGTTCATGTTTTTTTTTTTTTTTTTAAATTTTTAAAAAAATTTTTAAAAATATTTTGGAATGTTTGAAGAGTGCCCAGAACATGCCAGAGAGGGTGGAAGTGTCAGAGAGGACCACCCTTGCCACCCCTCCCACATATAGTGAGGATACAACAGTAAGAAAGGATTGTAGTGCAAAGTGATGCATACTTTGAAATACACAAAGTCATGAGAACGTTGCACTGCCGAAAGGTCAGAGCTAAATTTAATGCTCAAATACCATCACCTTCTTAACATGGACTTCTGGTAAAATTCTGTCTTCCCTTCCTCTCTTGACTTCTCTTCTGGATTTATTTTCCACCTTTTTTAGTGTTTATAGGAATAAAAAGCTGACTGGAGTCAACTCTTGTAGAATGTAAAGAAGGTATCTAAAAAAGAAGGAAAAAGCCCAGCATATGATTACAGGAATGTCACTGCAGGGCTGTTTCACTGTATTTCCCCTGTGGACATGAAGTCCAGAGTGAAGGAGGGAGAGAAAAGGCAGCTCTTGTGAGACTGGATGCCTCACACCTGGACTGCCAGGTGTGGAGTGAGGTTGCTTTCTGGAAAAGATAGAACAGATAGCCTGCAACAACCCTCAGTTTGTTTCCTGAGATTAAGAGTCTCTTAAGATTTGTCTCCCTCTCTGGTTTCATTTTCCCCTACGATCCTCTGCCTTGGTTGCTGGAGCCCCGGGCGGGGTTGGGGGGTGGGGGAGTTGGGGATGGGGGGAAGTATGGGAGGGATGGGGTGGCTGGGTAATGGACACTGGGGAGGGTATGTGCTATGGTGTGTGCTGTGGATTGTGTAAGACTGAGGAGTCACAGACCTGTACCCCTGAAACAAATAATACATTTAATGTTCATAAAAAAAAAAAAAAAAAAAAAAACGAAAAAAAAAACAACAGATAGCCTAGCCTTTGCTGATGGAGGAGGGGTGGGATGGTGGGAAATTTCTAAGAGATAAGATAGAGAGGGATGGAGATAGGGGAATGAATAATGGAGTGTTTCAAGATTAGGCCTTCGAATAGGAACATTATTTTGTCTGCCCTGAAAGTTATTAAGTTTTTTTAACCAGAGAGTGTTGCCAATGGATGAAACACAGTTTCGATGGCAGTGGATCAGATGACAGACAAACTTATGTTTTTGGGGAGACATGTGAGAGGCTATTGTAAGAGTTATGGTTAGGGACAGTGGGGCTTATTAGAAGAGCTGTGATCGGGAAGGAGAGGCGGTTTAAGAAAAAAACAAAGGATTGGCAGGATTAGTCAGTGATTGATGGTGGAAATTGTAACAGGGTACATGAAAGATCCTTTAGTTTGTGGATCTGGGAAACTGGAAATACTGTGATGCCCTTTTTGGGGAGAAGAAGCATCGGAAGGTTGATGTGTGTTTGTTTTTACATTCAGAGCGAGGAAGGAAAAATGAGTGTGTGTGTGTGTGTGTGTGTGTGTGAGATTTGGACGTAATGGATGTAGGTTACTTTTGCAACCTCATGTGCCCTTGTTTGTTGGAAGGGGCCCCATTTCATTTGTTCACAAAAGCTATTTTAATATCTGAGTTACATTTGGTCATTGTGTTCCCTTGCCCAGTATGTACACACTTTTTAAAAAGAACCAGAAGCCTCTTGTGTCCAGTCTATAACTGCAAACACAGAAAGGTTATAGGCTTTGGTCATTGTAAGAAGTACAATGACAATCACTGTATTTAAGATTAGTTTTTATTTATTTATTTATTTTTTTAGGAACAAGTGCTTTAATAAGGCAGCAGGCCAAGGGCCTGCCAGAGCTGAGAGCCTGGAAGGAGGCATCCATGTCTCCCTGCTGTTATGACATGAAGCCTAATTTTTTCCCAAAACCTGAGAAAGTCTCGGAGGCCTGGTTAGCAATCTTGTCGATAGTTTCCTGGGTGGACTTGGCCACCTGGTCCATGGCTTTCTGCCCTGCTTCTGTGGCCTGATCCACCACTTGCTGGGCGGATGCTTCCTGGGCCGCCCCCTGCACTTGCTGCTTCAGGTCCTGCAAGCCCTTGCTGGCCATGGCTGCGGGGGGGGGGCGGGGGGGGTCTGTGCGGTCGTCTAACGTAGCGGCAGCGATGTTAAATCCTGTTCACCTTCTAAGATTAGTTTTTAAATTGGTCCTAAATCTTGCAGGGCGGACAACATTGTACTCTTGGTGTTGATTTTACCGATGAGTCAATACAGACTCATTGAGCTCAATATAGACTGTAGCTCTAGTGCAATTCTCTGAGATTCTTGGGTGATTTACGTGCTAACCCCCGATTGCACTCTAAAAGTACTTGGTCAAGCTTCTTATCCTCAAATGCCCGGTGGTGTAATTAGTTAAAAATTATCTTGCCAATTGAGATAATCTAGGCAGTCTAGAGCTGTTAACCTTGGTAAATTAGGTTGAGTTCCCACTTTGGCATTTTTCTTGTATTTTTTGTATTTCTTGGTATTTCTAAATGCTTACAATGATTTGTCTTTAGATAAATGCTTTGTCTTTGTAAATATATATTACATGTATGTAGAACATATTAGGTGACGCACTATAGGTCAAGTTTCTTAAGTGCAGGGTGACTTCTATTCTTTGTCCACTTAGTAAACTTCCTCACCTGGTAAAACACTTCATTGCTCTCGGTGTTCTTCTGAACTGGTTTTTACGTATCATAGTGGATTTTTGGAGATCTTTTTTCCTGTTCGTGTATGTGTTCCTTTTCCTAGAAAGCATCACTGCTGTTATATCCTCGAGTTGGAGGGAAATTAAAGGTAGAGCCAAATTTATAAAATTCCTAACAAATTATCCTCTTTAAGCTTTTGCTTGATCTCTACCATGGTGGGGAACTAAGTTCCCTTCCATAGCATTTCCGCTCTTCCTCTCCCTTCCCCCTCTTTGTCTTTTTGAAAATCGTGGTCTTTTGAAATTGAGAAGTCTGGAACCTGGTACAATAGTTTAAATGTGGTCTAATTGGAACAAAGCACTGTGGGCTGTCTCCTTTTTCATATCAAAATAATCTAGACCTTTGTTTAACACATATTTGCCCAAGCACCAATCTAGACCTCAACTGTATCAAAATATGGGTGGATAGGTAAGAAGATGTGTGACCTGTAACATGCCAAAAACAAACCACTCATCTCAAGAGAAAGATCTTTAATGTACACCAAGACTACATTTGCTTTTTTTTTTTTTGGTTAGCAAAATAATCTACAGATGTGTGTCTAATTTTTAGTCAGCTAAAACTTCAAAGACTTTCACCTGGGTTAACACTAAACTCTGTATTGTGTCTTTGGTACTTTGGACCTTCTGCTCTTGTTTGATTCAGATGAAAAGAGGAAGATGGTCAAGGTTTCTGCCATATTGAGTATTTTCTGGTGATTTATGTGTGGTTAGAATAATGAAAAGTGAGAGGAAGTAACACTGTGTATGTGAAACTTGGCCAAGTTTTAGGGATTTAAAATAATTGCATTTACCTGCTTTCTCTTCATTCAGAGCAGACATTTAACATGATAGAGATCTGAAGCAAGTTTAATAATGCCCTAGGTTCTCATTGGTACGGAACCAGTATGGAAATATGACATTTGTCCATGATTTTGTACATCATATTTAATACAGTTGTTAAAAAGTTTGATAAATTTATCATGCTATATAGATCTAAAATGTTTGATTCAGATAAAAAGAGGAAGATGGTCAAGATTGTAGCATGAGCTTTGATGCACCAAATTATGGGTGCCCTTGGAAATATTATCAGCATAAGATGGTACTTTGAATGGCAAAATGGACTTTTTATCCTAGGTGGAGCTCTTTGAGATGGCAATAACAATGCCTCTTGGTCTCCTGTGAAGGTGATGATCACATAGTAAGTAGGCTTTTTAAACTCTGACCTACCCTTGACTATGTATGACATGTTCTCACTAGGGAGACACCCCCCCCCCGCCAATGTCATAGACATCAGGTATGTGGAAATGAGGGGGGGGAAAGCTTGCAAATCATAGCTCTATAAATTTGATCCAGGAAGCACATGAACCTAATTTGTGGACCAAGTGAGCATTTACTTTCCTGTACAAAGTTCCTGTAAGGAGGTATTTACATAAATAGAGCCTAGAGGAAGGGCCTTTTCAGGAGTTTCATTTGACATCAGTGAAATAGTCTTGCAAGAGTCTATATTTGTCTCCATTTTTATAGGTTATTTAGATTTTACGTTTGATTTTAATTACTGATTTTCTAAACTTGGATGGTAGACTGTTTCATATATTTTTTTCCCATAAGGTTATGCTTCATTATTTATTTTCTTTTTTTGTTTTTTTCTTTTAAAGATTTTATTCATTTACTTGACAGAGAGAGATCACAAGTAGGCAGAGAGGCAGGAGGAGAGAGAGAGAGGGAAGCAGGCTCCCCACTGAGCAGAGAGCCCGATGCGGGGCTCGATCCCAGGACCCCAAGACCACGACCTGAGCTGAAGGCCGAGGCTTTAACCCACTGAGCCACCCAGGCACCCCATTTATTTTCTATAGATTATGAGTTCATGCTTGTAACTTACAGGGAAATCATACAAAATGAGGCATAGCTTGGGCATTGCAAGTTTTTTTTTTTTTTTTTTTTTTAATAAAGATGAGCTATTTTTTAAAAGATTTTTAAAATTTATTTGAGAGAGAGAATAGGAGCAGGGGGAATGGTATGCAGAGGGAGAGGGAGAAGCAGACTCCCTGCTGATCACAAAGCCCGACATGGGGCTGGATCCCAGGACCCAGAGAGCATGACCTGAACCAAAGGCTGATGCCTAATGACTGAGTCACTCAGGTATACTCTGAGCACTAGAAGTTCTAAAAAGGCCTCTCTTCCTTAAAGGTGGTATGAATTACTTTTTCTGGAGTTGAGATAAATAAAAACCTCTTTGTAGCACCAGTTAGTGGTTTACTTTATTTAACATTGAGTAACACAGACTGCTAAACTAAAGAATTGTATCTGAAATGTTTTTATCTAATTTAAATATTTATTTGTATAACACATTAGGTGTCAGAAAAACATTGTAATTGTGTAGAACTCCACATATTCTTCTAGAAGTGCCAAATTCTATAATTGTAATCTTCATAGAACGTTCGACATTAAAATGTAAATGTATCAGAACTTGAGTTAGTTATTCTTATTCTCTGTTTCTAAAGTTTTAGAGTATTGCATTGCTTATCAAGTGCAGTCCCAGTTTTTACCCCCAGGGAACGTTTGGCA
Source organism: Lutra lutra (assembly GCF_902655055.1). Lineage (NCBI taxonomy): Eukaryota > Metazoa > Chordata > Mammalia > Carnivora > Mustelidae > Lutra > Lutra lutra. The sequence continues at coordinate 81,624,677 of NC_062285.1, read as the reverse complement.
AAAATCTGAAGGTATTTTCAGTTATTAGGATCTGAGGGGTGATACCAACATGCATCTCCTAGGTAGAAGCCAGGAATGCTGTTAAACTTCCTGTAACTGCATAGGGCATCCCCCTGAAGAACTATCTGCCAAAAAAGGTCAATAGTGCTAAGATTGAGAAACATTTTAGAGTATTGTACATTTATTTTTATTACTCTCTATGGACAGGAAGGTGAAGTAAATGGAAATTGAATTCTTTCTTATTCTAAGTGTGAAAATAGCAGGAGCAGGATCTATTGACAGAGGAATTCAAGTAGTGCAGTGATTAAGACATAGCTTTTGTTATCAGCTTGGGTTCCGATCTTTACGCCAGTCATTTATTAGCCGTCTGGCCTTGGGTAAAGTGATTAATCCCTCTGGGACTGAATATATCCATTTATACAAGGTGGCGAGTAAATACTACCTTATAGGCTTGTTTTCATAAGTTAAATGATGTTTGCAACATAGAAAGTCTTACATGTTCAATAAATGGTAGCTACTGTTATTTTAGAATGCAATTTGAGATTGGTCATGTAGGATTTATATGGTTATATACGGAATGAGATGGTAGAAATATTATCAGTAGAGGTGAATTTCTTGAATGAATCATAAGGATTTTTCTGTAATTTAAGGAAGCATGTTATTCTTAAGGAAGCAATGAGGTTTGTTAAAAAGAAAAAGGTCTTTTTTTTTTTGGTAATTTTATGGTCTTCTCTATCGTTTAAATGTTTTTCAAAAAATATATTCCTTTTGCAATAGAAAAAAACAGATTGTACAACAACAGACCCTCATAGTTTCTCAGTGTGTTAAGGATTATGACACATGTTAAACCATCCGTTTTCTAATTTATAGTTAGCCTTTTGCTGGTTTATCTCCATTAGTTGGTTTCCCTCTGTAGTCACCTTTCTGAAAGTGGTTAAGCTGTGGACCCATTAAAATTTTACTGGCATGATAAAGCTGGTTATATGGATGCCTTTATCTTCCAGTTGGCATGTGGTGCTGTCACTGAAGCCACCGAAATTGGGTTTAGGTAGGGAATGAAGAACACAGGAGAATTTATAACTTGAATCTCCAAAGTCAGGACACTTTGCTTGCTTAGCTTCTCTTCAGAAGCTTACTAAATACTTGAATAAAAACATAGGAAGCATAATTATTAAATGTCCACATGCCAAGGGGCACCTGGATGGCTTAGTTGGTCCTTTGGCTCAGGTCATGATTCCAGGGGCCAGGAATTGAGCCTCACATGGGGTCCTCCCTGCTCAGTGGGGAGTCTGCTTTTCCCTCTGCCCCTCCCCTGCTGTCCTGCTCCTTCCTCCTCCTTCTCTCAATAAATACAATTTTTCAAAAAAAAAAAAAAAGTCTACCTGTCAGAACCTGGAAGGCATAGATAATTGGATGATTAGAATAAAAATTTCATTGTGCATAGACTTGAACAGTGGGCAAAGACTAAGGATGTTAAGTTTAATGGGAGAAAATGTAATTCTGTAAGTTTTGTTTTAGAAATGATTGTATAATTTCATGATTTGAGAATTTGGAGACTTATCTAATTGCTGTTTAAGCAAAGAATAAATACTAAGGATTGGATGGATACGAGTTCAGTGAGTTGATTCCCTCCTATTAGCTGTTTTATTAGAGTTGGTTTGGGCAGCATAATTTCCAGAATTCTCCTGGGTTTGTAGCTTTGTGACCAGTTCTGCTTGCCATATTTTAAAGGGAATATTGACCGCTATAAAATGGTCAGAAAGCCTAGAATTAGTCAAATCCCTGCTTTGCCATGTGTTAACTCTGTGTGGCCTTAAGTAAATCATAATGTGATTAGGCCTTAGAAATTAATCTAAAATTTATGTTTTGTTATATAATTTTTTTTAAGTATCCCATAGAGATGTTTTAGGGGCTGACTAAAATGATGATGATGATGCTAATAATAACTATTATTGAACCTGTGTATTGCTTACTCTAACCAGGCTAAATTCTAAGAACTTTCAAGAACTTGACATTTATGAATTCTTTTTTTATTTTTACACCTTTTGCACCCCCTTCTCCTCTGACTCCCCATCTTTTTCCTGCCTCTGAGAACCACCAGTCTGTTCTGTGTCTCTATGAGGTTTTTCTCTTTCTTTGTTTCTTTTTCTTTTTCTCTTTCCCCATTTTTTCCTCTTCTCTTTTTTCTCTTCTCTCTCCTCTCTTTTTTCTCTTTTCTTTTCCTTTTTCTTTCATATTCTATTTCACATATAAGTGAGATCATAGGGTAGTTGTCTTTTTTTTTTTTTTAAAGATTTTATTTATTTATTTGACAGATCACAAGCAGGCAGAGAGGCAGGCAGAGAGAGAGGGGGAAGCAGGCTCCCTGCTGAGCAGAGAGCCCAATGTGGGGCCCGATCCCAGGACCCTGAGATCATGACCTGAGCCACCCAGGCACCCCAAGATTTCATTCTTTTTTATAGCTCAGTGTGTATATTCTGTGTGTGTATGTGTGTGCAAATAGATGCCACATTTTCTTTATCCATTTAGCTCTTGATGAACAGTTAGGTTGTTTCCATATGTTGGCTATTGTAAGCAGTGCTGCAATGGACATGGGGTGCATATATCTTTTATTGTTTTTGTTTTCTTCAGATAAATACCCAGAAGTAGAATCTATAGTTCCATTTTTAATTTTTGGAGGTTCTTCTGTACTTCCATAGTGGCTGTACCAATTTACAGATCCACCAGCAGTTCACAAGGTTCCTCCTTCTCAGCTTCCTTCCCAACGCTTGCAATTTTTTGTCTTTTTGGTAATGGCCATTCTATTGGGTGTGAGGTGATACCTCACTGTGGTTTTGATTTGTAGTCCCTTGATGATTACTGACATTGGGCATCTTTTCCTGTACCTGTTGGCTGTTTGTGTGTCTTTGGAAAAATGTCTATTCAAATCTTCTCGCCATTTTTAAATGGAATGTTTTGAGTTTCTTTTTTGTTTGTTTGTTTTGTTTTGCTATTGAGTCGTAGGAGTTCTTTGTATATTTTAGATATGAACCCTTATCAGATATGTAATTTGCAAACATTTTCTTCCATTCAGTAAATTTCCTTTATATTTTGTTGATGGTTTCCTTGGCTGTGCAAAAGCCTTTTAGTTTGATTTAGTTCCACTTGTTTGGTTTCACTTTTGTTGCTTTTACTTTGGTGTCAGATTAAAAAAATCATCACCAAGACCTATGCTTTCTTCTAGGAGTTCTATGGTTTCAGGTCTTATATCTTAATGCTCATCAGTACTCTTTGAGGTTGGTATCATTATTCCCATTTTAAAGCTATGGAAACTGAGGCACAACGAAATTAATGTCCCTGTGTATTCTGCCAGCTTCAGATTTTACACATCAACAGTGCCAAGCATGTGACATACATGTCATGACAGTGTCATGTGTTTACATTCCTTTGTGGCCTTTCTTCCTTTAGCATCTGGTCTTCAAGGTTCATCTGTGTTGTAGCGTCAGAATTCCTTCTTTAAGGCTAAATAGTATTTCGCTGTGTACCTCACATTTTGTTTATCTATTGAAGGATACTTGGGTGGCTTTCACTTTTTGCCTGTTATGAATAATGCTGCTGTGAAGACACATGCACAAATAAGATTTTTGTATTACTTAAAAATGGCAGTAATAGAAACTTTTAATATAAAACCATGAAGTCACAAAGGAGCTGCTGCAAATGTGGGCGACTTGGCTCATTTACTTAATGAGGAGACTTTTCCCAGACTGATTCTAAACAATTATATCCTCATAGAAGGGTGAACGATTATAGGAAGAGATTAAAAGGCACACATGAGACAGTTTGGGCAAACATTAATTAGGACCTGTTGTAAATTTTGGGTTAAAATGGAAATTTGATTGCTTGGCTGGTCATTATATTTAGGATTCAGATTATTGAATGGATTAGAAAAGCTGAAAAATACTATGATTTTAGTTATTTTCTTGTGGAGAGGTCTAGCAGAGTTACCTCTCAACAAATAACCAAACTATGGACAGAAATAAATTGAAGAGCATTCAGTGTTTTGATTTTCACTATTTTTTTTCAACAAGGAATACATTATTTTTTTCACCTATAGAACAAGTATACCAGTATTCTGAGTTCATAACTATTGTAAGGATGGTTGAAGCATATTCAGCAAATCTTTTACAAATTTTTTTGAAGATTTTATTTATTTGATAGAGAGTGCACTTAAGCAGAAGAGGGAGAGGGAGAAGCAGATGCCCCTGCTGAGCAAGGAGCCTGACATTGAGCCTGGGATTGAGTCCTGGGGCTCAATCCCAGGACCCTAAGATCATGACCTGAGCTGAAGACAGACACTTAATGGACTGAGCCACCCGGGTGCCCCTTTTACAAATTTTTCTGAATATCATTTTAAACACTCCATTGTATATTCATATTAATTTTCAACCTAGTCATTCCAAATGAAGCAAAATTTTGTTTAGGAATGACTGAATTGGACAGAGGGAAGGGCACATTAATCTTTCCAACTTAGCAGCTTTGTCAGGTCCTCTGCTTACAATGTTTGCACAGCTCTCCCTCAGTCCTGTTGTGTCCACTTCTGCTTTGAGCCATCCCTGACTAGATGCTTTTCCCAAGCACGTATGAGGTCAGAAGCCAGGGCTCCAGGTATCTTTCACCTTCTGGTGGTCTGTTCCTGTGTTCGGGTGACATCCAACTGAGCTCTATTTTTAAAATAAGGAGTTGCTACCTGAAGCCAGAGAGCTGCTGGAGAGTGAACAGCCTTGAGACCCCTGCTGTCTGAAGGGGTGACACAGCCCGATGCTGCTGAATGTGGAGTATCATAGCTGAGTACTTTGTTATAAAAGCCCATTTTGACTCCTTCACATTGTTAGTATTTTTATTCCTCTTGATAGTTGGCTCTTTTCCCCATTACTAATTTTTCCTCAATATGTTGAGCATTTTCCATCCCAACTAATTCTCCTGACGACCTGAACTATATGTGTCATTAGTGTCTGAAGCTCGGAGAGGATCAGTTACTTACCCAAGATCTCATTGTTTATCCGAGGCAGAGCCTGGATTTGAGTCCAGGTGTACCTGGCTCTGAAGGCTTCCTGTTCCCATTGCACTGGACGGCAAAAGCATTGCCGGAATTCACAGGATGTAACTTTCTTCAAAGTGATAATCATTGAGTCAGGTTCTTCCCTTCCTTTTCTGCTCTTACTGTCCCAGTTTATGGCCTAGTCACATGACGCTTGAGTGGACTAAAAGCATACCTCAGAGTATTTCGGGTTTGGTTCCAGGCACTGCCATAAAACGAGTGTCTCAATAAAATGAGTCAAGTAAGTGTTTTGGTTTCCTAGTGCATATAAAAGTTATGTGTACACGATACTGGTCTGTTAAGTGCGTAATAGCATTATGTTTAAAAAAATACAATGTACATACCTTCATTAAAAATTACTGCTAAAAGGGACGCCTGAGTGGCTCAGTTGGTTAAGCGGCTGCCTTCGGCTCAGGTCATGATCCCAGCGTCCTGGGATCGAGTCCCACATCGGGCTCCTTGCTCAGGAGGAAGCCTGCTTCTCCCTCTGCCTCTGCCTGCCACTCTGTCTGCCTGTGCTCGCTCTCTCTGACAAAAAAAAAAAAAAAAAAAAAAAATTACTGCTAAAAAATGCTAGGCATTATCTGAACTTTTAGCAGGTCATAATCTCTTTTTTGCTGGTAGAGGGTCTTGCCTCCAGGTGGATGGCCACTGACTAATCAGGGTGATGTTGCTGAAGGTCGTCTGTGGCCATTACTTAGAATAAGACAGTAGTGAAGTTTGCCACATCAATTGACTTGTCCTCTTATGAGCAATTTCTCTGTAGCATGCAATGCTGCTTGATAGTATTTTACCCAAAGAAGAACTTCTTTCAAATTGGAGTCAATCCTCTCAAAGTCTGTGGCTGCTTTATCAACAAAGTTGATGTAATATTCTAAGTCCTTTTTCCACAGCCTTCACAGCAGCTTCACCAGGAATTGAGTCCATCTCAAGAAGCCACTTTCTTTGCTCACCCATAAGAAGCAGCTTCTCATTTATTGAAGTTCTAACGAGAGATTGTAGCAATTCAGTCCCATCTTCAGGCTCCACTTCTGATTCTGGTTTTCTTGCCATTTCCACATCTGTAGTTACTTCCTCCACTCAAGTCTTGAACCTTCAAAGTGATCCCTGAGGGTTGGAATCAACTTCTTCCAAACTCCTGTTCATGTTGATATTTTGATCTTTTCCCATGTATCACAAATGTTTTTAAATGGCATCTGGAATGGTGAATCCTTTCCAAAAATCCTTTATTTTGCCCATATCCACCTATGGCAGCCTTACAAAATGTGTTTTTTTAAGTAATATGACTTGGAAGTTGAATTACTCCTTGATCTTTTGATTTCCTTCAAGAATGTTTGCTTTGCTTTCACAACTTAGCTGTTTGGTACAAAATGGCCTACTTTTGGCCTGTCTCAGCTTTTGACATGCCTTCCTTACTAAGTTTAATTATTTCTAGCTCTCGGTTTAAAGTGAGAGATGTGTGACTCTTCCTTTCATTTTAACAGTTAGAGGCCATTGTAGGGTTATTAATTGGCCTAATTTCAATATTGTTGTGTCTCAGGGAATAGGGAGGCCCTAGGAGAGGGGGAGACATGGGGCAGTGGCTAGTTGGTGGAACACTCAGGATACACACAGCATTTATCTGTTAAGTTCAGTATTTTATTTGGGCAAGGTTCATGGTACCCCCAAAACAATGACAAAAGTAACAATAAGAATCACTGATCACAGAGAACTGTAACAAACATAATAATGAAAAAAATTAGAAATGCTGTGATGATCACCAAAATGGGACACAGAGCTATGAAGTAAGCAAATGCTGTTGGAAAAATGGTGCCCGTAGACTTGCTTGACATGGGGTTGCTATGAACCTTCAATTAAAAAAACAACACAGTATCTGTGCAATGCAGTAAAGTTAATAAGCACAGTACAGCAATGTGTGTCTGTATTGTGTGGTGGTTTCCCAGCTGATCTTCCTGTTCTCATGGTTTCTGAATATTAACTCATCTCTTGAACTACTACATTATACCTTCCTGAACAAGTATAATCATGACTGTTTCGTTGAACCCTAATATAACATCTTGTCAATGCCTTGATAAAAAGTACTTTGTAGTTCTCAGTTGCATTTCAAATAAATGAATACCTCTTAATTTGGGATTCTTGACCCTCTCTCATTTGTGCTTCCTACCCTCCAGTCTCTTCAAACTTCTACTTCCCTTGTTCGTTAATTTTCTTGCTAGTTTGAATGGCTTATAGTGCATTTGCTCTCTTGCTTGGACTGGTTTTTGTTTTCTGCTCTCTCTGTCCCTCCATGTATCCTCTCCCCCCATTAGGTAGCTAGACCTCTATATACACCTTGCTTCCTGTGTCTGTTGCATGTATTGTCTCCTGCCTCTAATGCCCATCTCTGTGTCCTGATATCTAATGACTGTAAATGAAATCATTTACCCATCTTCCACCTGCTTCATGATGCACCTTCTGATCATCCAAACTGGCATCCTTCCTCTGAATCTCCATAGTGCTCTATTATTTTCTTATGGCCCTTACATTTCTCACTGTAGATTGTGAATTATTTTTAATAGAAGTAAGAGAGAGGTCTTTGATGGGGAGGGGCGTCTATGTATAATTGGCCCACTTTTCCCATGAACCATATTGTCTTCTTTTAGTGCCATGAGGATGGTCAACAAATGTTTTTGAGTAAATGAGGTATTATAGTAATTTACATGTAGACAATGCTTGGAAATTCAGAGAATATCTTAAGTGTACATTTCCTCATGACATTGGGACAACAATAGTGTAGGATTGCATACTTATCTCTATTTTGTGGATAGCATTTGTAGGTTTATGGAGATCGGGTCAGGAAATGGCTGGAATTTTGCAGGCAGTTCTGCTCCTGGGAGAATGGAAAGATGGGACTCCCAAGTTAAGCAGTATGGAGCTAAAAGGACCTCCAGGGCAGTTAAGGGTTTTGAACCCTGTTTGTACCTTGGAATCATCTTTTGGTAAGTGATTTTGCATTTAGACTCATCTTCGGGGATATTAAATGCAAAATCACTTACCAAACCTCCCTCTCTCCCCACCCCACCTCACCAAAGATTCTGATCCACTGGTCTGAAGTGGGACCCAGATACTGATATTTTTTAATAAAGATTTTTATTTGAGAGAGAGAGTGAGAGCATGAGTGCAGGTGAGGGGAAGTATAGAGGGAGAGGGAGAGCAAGAATCCATAGAAGGCTCCCTGCTGAACATGAGCCCCACGTGGGGCTTGATCCCACAACCCTGAGATCTTGACCTGAGCTGAAACCAAAAATCAGCCATTTGACCCACTGAGACACCCAGGCACCTCCAGACATTGGTATTTTTAAGTGTAGTGATTTTGAAAAATATTTTATTGTTCCAAATGTATAGAAGAAATTTATTAATAGAGATTTATGATTTCTATTATAAACACATTACAGTTTTTTGAGCCGATCATTCACAGACTTTTTTTTTTAAATAAAATGGAAATTTGATTTTTTCCTTTATTTCTGTAGTATTGTCTAAATTACTTTCTGATTCTGGTTTGAAAAATAGGTCTGTGTTGTAATCGTAAGAGAATAACTTTTCAGAGGCACAGATTTATGTTGATATGGTCCTCACTGGGCTGTCAGAGTTAAATGCTTTCTGATGTGGCACTCTGGGTCAGCAGCAGGTTTCCAGTGATGCAACTTTGGATGCCAGTAACGATTATATTTAAAAAAAAAAAGTCTTAATGAGAATTATTTGTTGAAAGAATGTTGTAACAGAATAAAAATGTAACTCCTCCTTGTCTTCTTTTTCTCTCTTCTTAAGGAATGCCATCACATGGATTTTTATTGTTGCTGTTCAATTGGTAACTGAATTTTTTTTTTTTTAAGTGTGTGGGTGTATTCATAGTGCACACTGATTTTAATTATTTTTTTTTTTACTAGTTCAAGGTCTTCATTATCAACTTGAATTATTTTATTGTATTTTTTTAAAGATTTTATTTATTTATTTGAAACAGAGAGAGAGATCACAAGTATGCAGAGAGGCAGGCATAGAGAGAGAGAGGAGAAAGCAGGCTCCCCGCTGAGCAGAGAGCCCGATGCGGGCCTCGATCCCAGGACCCCGAGATCATGACCTGAGCCGAAGGCAGAGGCCTAACCCACTGAGCCACCCAGGCGCCCTCAACTTGAATTATTTTAAAATACAACAGTACAATAACGTCTTCAGAGACAGTTAAATATTTTCCTCATGCTGAATGGCTCATCCTTCCATGCTCCTGTATTATAATGTGTGCCTCTTTAAACTTTTTTTCCCTCCTTTAGAGTTAGCTGTCCAAAGTGTCTAGCAGATACCTTTGATTCTGCATGCAAGGAAGAATTGTAAGCTTGCATAGTTAATAGTCCTATTTATTCACAGTTTTTCATCTGTGAGCTATAGGGGGAGGCTTGAGGGTGACCGTACATCTTTCCTTTGTGGCACAGAATTTAGGATTTGGTACCACAATTATATTTATCATTTAGGGTCTAGATTTACAACTGTGTTCTGAATGGAAGAGTTGGAATTTGCTTCTTAAAGGAAATAGACACTTAACATCAGAATGCTCAAAATGGTAGTCTGTGATGGAGAGGGAGATTTAGAAATATGATATCCTAAATTTTTGTCTTTTTTATAAGACAAAAAATATCACTTGTCATTTTTTTTTCTTAGTTTTTATTTATTTGAGAGCAGACAAGCAGGGAGGAGGTGCAGAGGGAGAGGCAGAGGGAGAAGCAGGCTTCCTGCTGAGCAGGGGGTCCGCTGAGGGGCTCTGTCCCAGGACCCTGAGATCATGTCCTGAGCTGAAGGCAGCTGCTTAAGGGACTGAGCCGCCCAGGTGTCCCATCATTTTTATTTTAAAGCTATTTCAAATCTGAGCGTTAAATAACAAAATATGAGGACTATCCCTTTTAATATTTCAGAGCAATTAAATTTAGTTTCAATTATGTATACATATATGTGACTATATGTAGCTCTATCTAGATATCTAGATACAACTAATTCAAGGGAGAATGTATGCATGATAATCATTGTTATTTATATTTTAATTTTCTAACTCTGAAACTTAACAATTTGGTTAAAGTTCAGTCTTTAGCTTTCTACTTGAACTTCCTAATGAATTATATCCTTTCAAAGGCTTTTCCTGGAATTTCTCTTTTTGGCAGGTAAGTTTGCATATCTAAAGTGACATCATTTGGCCAGATTCCTGAAAAAGAATAATTTAAAAGACAGAAGAATGTAGGTTGGTTTTGAACATTCTAGTGTTACAATTTGGGAGAAACTGAAATACAGAAATCATATACTTTGTTAATAGGAATGTGTTATTTTTTAAAACTTCATCAATATTTTAATAAGATTTTTTTGTTTAATAAGTTCATTGGGTTTATCACCTTATTTCAGGGGGAAATATTACTTTTCCTTCTTTTACTGAGTTAAGTTTTGGCAAAAGTGACTTAGTTATAATTTTGGAGCTATATCCTGCTAGAAACTAATTGGGTCTTGGACTTAATAAAATCACACTTATATAGAAAGCCATATAATTGTAGGTATGGAAAAGGAACAAGATAACTTTGGTAATTTCGAAGTTAAAAATATAATACTGTAAGTTCCTTGAGGTAGGAACCATGTCTCTTAATCTTTTCCTTACCCTGAATTGAACCTAACAAAATGTTATGTACATGATGGACACTTACCAAAAAATTTGTAACTGATTTATTGGTTACCAGATAAAGATATTGAACAGTACTAGCCATTCTAACTCAGTTTGGCTTTATCTAATATTTTTCTTATGGAAATAGCCATTCCTAGAAGCTTTTACTAGTTTTGCTTTTATAATTAGGCTTTATCTAATATTTCCGTTATGGAAGTAGCCATTCCTTAATGGTTTAACTCTTCAACCTGTCAACCTCAGATCACCTTATTTGTGTATATTCAAATTATTTTCTTGATGAGCCATGATTTTTATTTCTCGAGCTGTTGGTTCCTTGCTAAACATCATTGCTCATCTGCATTGGGAGTGGGGTAGGAACTAGTCCAGATCCTTTTTTCAAATACGCATTTATCTACTGACATTAGCTAAGAAGCGCTAATGGTTCCCTACTGCTTGCTGATTCAAATACGGAGTTTTCTATTGGCTTCCTTTTTCTTTTCCCCAGTTTTTATTCTGACAAACAGTTTTATTCAGAGAATGAATCTGCTTTTCCGTGTCAAGCTTTGAATTTGGTGTGAAAGAAAGAGAAGTGACAGAGCAAAAGGGGGAAGTGGAAAGTGTGTCCCATGGTATTTAACCACTACTCAATTCTTTAGGTTCCCCTCAGCAATTTTCTCTCTCCATCTGTGTTATATGTATTTTGTCGATTCTGTTATTTGAGGGTCTACTTCTAGGGATTGTCCAGCTCTCTTATGGTTTCTTTGTGCACACCCCTTTGTACTCTGATGAGTACAGCTCCATTTCCTGTGAGTCCCCAGGTTCCTTGCCACCTTCTCTTCCAGTCCTGAGTGACCGCATTTCTCTTCTGCAATTTACTAGAATTCTGTTTCATGCACTGTTTCCAGAACCATTCTTTGACAAAACCTTTGAAACCTGTGCAGCTCTTTCTCATTTCTCATTTATTTGAAATCCCCTACATAGTTCCTCACAGTTTGGCATTTCCTTACTCTTTGTGTGATCTTACTTCCATGACCACGTTATAGACCTCCTATCTTGAATGACTTCTCAGCCATTCATTAATTCATTCATTCGAGGGAGACAGTGAGAGAGAGCAGGCACACGCGTGGTGGAGGGACAGAGGGAGAGAGAGAGAATCTTAAGCAGGCTTTATACCTAGCCTGGAACTCGGTTTCACAACCCTGAGATCAGGACCTGAGCCAAAATCAGAGTCAGATAAGCTCCACATCACCGTTCCCTCCCCCCCCCCCCCACCCCCGTGCCCTGCTTCTTCTCAGCCTCATTGAATCAGGAGTCCTAGCGGTATAACACACAGTTTGGGATCAATGCAGATGTTGACTGCCAGCTGTGTGACTTACAGGAAGTTAACTTAGCATCTCTGAGACTTTTTCTTCATCTGTTTAATGGGGATAACATTTGCTACCTCATAAGGTTATTGCTTAATTTACAGATAATTTGTTCATGGCATTATCCAAGTGCCAGGTATATACCAGATCCTCAATATTATGTCCTTTGCCTCATATATACACAGTTGGGTTAAGGATAGGTATTCGCTAAAAACTTTTTTCAACTAAGCAGTTATACTATATTTGAATGGCTGAATTTTTAGAAAGGCAGGAGATAGAATTAGTTTGTCATGTGTTCCATGTACCTGTTCTTTCTCCCAAAAGGTGGTAGCTCTAAATCTAGGAACATGAGGTCTGTTGTTACAGTGTCACTGGTTACCAAGGTTCCCAGATAAGGAAAGGGATTGCTGGTGGTAGTGAGCCTAATTTGTTAGATGGGATAGATGGAGAAAGAGCAGTATGCCCCAATTCCTTATAATTCAAAGATCTGTTGCTTGGAATTAAAATTTTGATTGATTTTAGAGTACTTAGGTTTAGAGTTTCAAGTTAGTTTTTGTAAACTTATAATTGTTTAAAAATTACTTTCAGTTGCCTTCCATGTGTTCAGCATTATATCTGTATTCTTAAAATAATTGTATGACAAAAGCAAGTACTGTATGTGAAAATTATTTTTATTTTTTGTGGAATTTCATTGCTTTAGATGACTTGTACTAAGTTATGGTAAAAATATTTTCTTATAAGTAAAACTTTATTATAAATGTCACATATATAACTTAATATTTTAGAAATCTTAGAGTATGAATGAAGTTAAAAATTTAAACCTGGGGGCGCCTGGGTGGCTCAGTGGGTTGAGCCGCTGCCTTCGGCTCAGGTCATGATCTCAGGGTCCTGGGATCGAGCCCTGCATCGGGCTCTCTGCTCAGCGGGGAGCCTTCTTCCTCCTCTCTCTCTGCCTGCCTCTCTGCCTGCTTGTGATCTCTCTCTGTTAAATAAATAAAATAAAATCTTTTTTTAAAAAAAATTTAAACCTGTATCTATCCCCCTTCATAAAATTGGTATAGGACCTACTTATCTTAAATGAAAACTGATGTGATAGTTATCAGATTTATATTCTTAATGATGTTGTATTATTCTGGCCTTCTGTTTGGCTCTATAGATGTGAGAAAACACTCATTATTAAGGGCAGCATTTTTCTTTGTAGAAAATTGGCTCATACTGACATTAATTTGCAGATAGCTTTCATTAAAGAGTTTCTTTTCATAAGGGTCATTCTTCTTATTTCAAAGATTAAATGAATTTATAAATATTTTAATGTAACATCTGTTCTTATTTTTCCCTATTCATATTTTTCTTAAATATTCCATGTTGGTGTTCTGTAAGCTATACAAATGGAGTTTCAAAGAAAAATATAATTCTGAATTATTATGTAATTTATTGCCATTCTCTTATAGTTTTCTCTTTATTAAACACATTTCTCAAGTTTTTCAAAAGACTTTTCTAAATGCCATGAAAAATTTAAATCTATATGACATTAATTATGCGTGTATGTGTATTCTTTCTGATGCATAGTTTCTCAGAGTGTAATGATTCCATTCCTCCCTCCAGTTCCTCCCTCTTCCTCAGATGGCACATTTGTTTCTTGTGTGAAATCCTGTGCAAATCCCATGAATGAACGGATGAAAACAAACCAGCTTAATCCAAGCTCTTGAAGGCAGTGGAAGTAGGCACAGAGCACCAGCCTTTCCCCATCATCTCCACCTGAATTCCTCCTCCCCTCCCTCCCTAGGTTCTCAGGCTAGTGTGCCTGAAATCTGGAGCTTAAAAGTAATATTTACTACATCATCTAAAGTCTTAATGGTTGTTAGGTTTTATAAGTCAGTGACCCAGTTTGAAGCCACAAACAGCATTCTGCTTTGAATAGTTTGTACTTCTATTTTTAAAAAGATTTATTTATTTATTTGAGAGAGAGAAGATGTGTGAGCAGACGGTGGGGGAGTCAAGAGACTCCTTGCTGAGTGTGGAGCCCCATTGCCGGGCTCCATCCTAGGACCCTGAGATCATGACCTAAGCCGAAATCAAGAGTCTGGCACTCAACTGACTGAGCTACTCAGGCGCCCCTAGTTCGTACTTTTAAAAACTCTTTTAGCTATTTCACTAACTGTTATCACTGCTACAACTTTCCCTAGAAAAGAGTGTTTCTTAGATTTTAATATATTTACTATTGTTAGCTTTCTTCTTTAAAGATGAACCAGATCTCTTTTCCTTAAAAAACAACAACAATAATTTTAATGCAACAGATGGAGAACATTTTCTTTTTAGAAGTTAGCAGGATTGGGATTGGGGTGCCCGGGTGGCTCAGTCCATTAAGAGTCCGGTCAGCAGGGAGTCTGTTTGAAGGTCTCTCCCTCTCTCCCTGCCCCTCCCACTGCTCTTACATGCACACATTCTCTCTCTCTCAAATACGTAAATCATAAAAAAGTTATCAGGATGCCAAAACCTTTAGTAGTTGGGAAGAATATTCATCTTTGCTTCTAATGAATGCATTCAAAAGTTACAAAGTATTACAGTTTAGAAATCAGAGAGGTGAGATAAGGTTCCCACCCAAATTATTCCTACAGTATTTCTGTAACAAATATTTCTTTAGCCACTACTTGAATACCTCAAATGAAATCTAGCACACCACATTCAAACCAATACAAAGCAGTGGTGTATTTGAAACAGAAGGGAGGGGTGCCGGGGGGGCTCAATCAGTTGAGCTTCTGACTCCAAGCTCCTGCTGGGGTCATGATCTTAGGGTTGTGAGATCCATTGCAGTGTTAGGCTCTGTACTGAGCACGGAGTCTGCTTGAGATTCTCTCTCTCCCCTTCCCTCTACCCTTCCTCCAGCTCATATTTATTTTGTTTTATGTAATGAATTTAAATAGTGACCATTTTCTTTTTTTTTTTTTTTTAAGATTTTATTTATTTATTTATTTGGCAGAGATCACAAGTAGGCAGAGAGGCAGGCAGAGAGAGAGGAGGGAAGCAGGCTCCCCGCCGGGCAGAGAGCCCAATGTGGGGCTCAATCCCAGGACCCCAGGATCATGACCTGAGCCGAAGGCAGAGGCTTAACCCACTGAGTCACCCAGGCGCCTCTAAATAGTGACCATTCTCATTTGCCTCTTAGGAATCTTATGTCTTCTCCCCTGGCTAAAGATGTCCCTTTAATTTAATCGTTCTTCTTTTTGACTTGATTTTCGTACCTTAGCAACTTGCCTCTTTCCTGGCATGGAGATGTGGTCCATTGGGGGTTTTGGGCTATACTTACTGTTTACACACTTGCTTGGCTTGACCGTGTTACCCGACTGTACTAGATTGAACTCAAGATGAGCAGTGAAATTCTGATCCAGAATTTGGTATCAGGCCCAAGTGTGAGTTTAGGTCAGTCTTTTCCAAAATACAAAAGTACCTTTCTGAACCCATGTGGGGCTAAGGAGCAGAGAAAGTCAATTTGCAGAAAGAATGAAGCAGATACAGGGAGTAGGGGAAAAGGGAGAGGGAACTTAATTGCCTCAGGGCTTTTAGGACTTCAGTTCTGCTTCTTCCCTGAGGCTGCACTATATTCCTGTCCCTCATTCTATGAAAAAGCCTGCCTTAAGCTATATCAAGTTAGTCTCTGTTTTTACCACTGTTTCTTTTCCATCAAAAGATGCTCTTCCTCTTTTGACTGAAATAATTCAGAGATGTCAAAACATGGCGAAAAATATGTTAAACATAACAATATATTCTAAAAACATCTCTGTTAAAATCTGGGGTTCAGAGTTGAACATGATGATGGACTCCCCCATCCCCCCACCCCAAATGGTGACACTAAAATAAAAACCAGCATATTTCCTGTTCTATCCACAGAGCCCTTATCTGTTGTCTCCAGCTGCCTGTGACATCCATTTAGATGTTCCTATCAAACATGTTTGACAGTTGACACTCTTCTTCTCCGTCAGGCTGGATCCCCTATTACAATATTCCCTCCTCTTCTAAGCTAGTGGTCTAAGAGTGGTTTGGAATTCTTTTCTCATTCTTCCTTTAATTCCATTTTGACATGAAGTTTTGACATTTAAAAAGAATTGTTTTAAACTGTGGTATAATGGAACATGGAACTTACCATCTTAACAACCATGTTTGAATGTACACTTGAGTGATCCTGAGTGTATTCACATTGTTGGACAACCATTAACACCATCTCATCTCCAGCTCTTTCTACCTTGGAAGCTGATATGTTACACCAATTAAACAAGAATTATCCTCACTGCCCCCCCCATTCCCCCCCTTGTCCTGGCCCCTGGTAACCACCATTCTACTTTCTATATCTATGAAATTGACTCCTTCTAAGTACCTCACTTAAGTGGAGTTGTACACTTGTCCTTTTGTGGCTGGCTTATTTCAATTAGCATAATGTCAGTGTAATGTCCTCAAGTTCATCTGCACTGTAGCATGTGTCAGAATTTGGGCATTTCTTATGTTAACATGCATTATTCTATGCATTCTATTCTCTGTATCTCCTCTTTGACAGTCAAGGTTCTAAACCTTTATCACTGTGCCTGAATTACTGAAATAATATCTTAATGTAAGTTCTCTGAAGAGTCTCTCCTTACTTACAGCTCTAGTCTGTAACGCATAAGTGATCTTTATTTCATTTTTTAAAGATTTTATTTATTTGAGAGAGAAAAAATATGGTTGTGGGAGGGGCAGAGGGAGAGGGAGAAACCATCTTTCCACTGAGCAGGCGGCCAGATGCGAGGCTCAACCCCAGGACCCTAGGATCACGACCTGAGTCGAAGGCAGACACTTGACCAGCTGAGCCACACAGGTGCCCTGGTGAGTGATCTTTAAAAACATGGCTTTCATCTAGTTATAGACTGCAGGATGACTGTAAACAGAGCTCCATGGGTGGTTGGAACATGGAGGCTCCGAATGGCCTCTTCTTGCTAAAAACCATACACTTTCCCACTGGATAGTCCCAATCTGCCTCATTTATGAGGCCTTCAAAATCTAGATTTTCTTGCAATTATCTCATTGCCCCGTGTGTTTATTTGTATACCCCCATTATTAGCCAAATGCTTTCATTTCAATCAGATACTCAGATATATTATCTCATATCCCGTATGTGGTATAAAACAGTTAATAGTACAGTTTAGTTCGATAAGAATGCATTGAAACACCAGTAGGGTCCTCTACTAGGAATAAAATGATGAACAAGGTAACCTTATTCTGCTTTTGTGGATTTTACTGTAGTAGGACTATATTAAGTAATTACAAGAATATGAATATGATTAAAAGGGTATAGAATATTCACTGCTGTGGAGAGAATAGCAGGGGAATTATATTTTGCCTGTGGGGCTGGTGAAAGCCTTTGATAAAGTGTTTTTATATACATTATTTATTATGTGTCCGGTAAACCTATAAGACCTCCAAGGAAGGGTTCAGGAAATAATGGGGGTGTAGGCTGTAGCTGAGACCAGAAACCTGGGATAGAGGTACACATTTTGGAATCCTCTCTCTACAGATGGCCCGTAAGGTCTTGGGAGCAGACACAGTTTCTTGGGAGTTTGTAGAAAAGAAACACTGTTGAGAACACAAATATCTAGCAAGAGAGCAGAAGTGAATTTAGGACTGACGACTACAGATATAAGATCATACAACTAGAAATACCTGCACATGATCTAATCTGACTTAGACTAAAGATGAGTC
The DNA here is from genome assembly GCF_902655055.1 of Lutra lutra. Classification (NCBI taxonomy): domain Eukaryota; kingdom Metazoa; phylum Chordata; class Mammalia; order Carnivora; family Mustelidae; genus Lutra; species Lutra lutra. The sequence continues at coordinate 81,606,841 of NC_062285.1, read as the reverse complement.
AAATGAAGTCCTGTTAGACTCAGTAATTTTCTGTAAGACATGGCATGGAAAGTCTCCAAAGTTTACCTTTTTACTCTAGGTTTTATTTTAATCTAATTTAGTCTTTTATTGGCATTTTAACTGCATTGAATTATAAATTGTGGGGGTACAAGAATTTTTTTTCCCTATGTTTATCCTTTGGTGGTAGCAAAATTTAAGATATCTCTCATGTAATTACATTTAAATACCTGCATTGTCCCTGCTTATAAAAATTATCAAATAAGATAATTCCTTGGACATTGCCTCTAGGTTGTTTTCCTTGTTGCTCAACTTGTCATTTCTGTGTGCTTAGAAGATCATGTACTTCCTCCCATAATCTTTACTGGTCTCTTTGACTAGACTCTGGGTTCCCTGTAGGCAGCTTCTGTTTTCTGTCTAATGATTCATTCAATCCAGAGAAACCTAGTGCCGGGCAAAAATACGGATATTTGCTGAATGAATGAGAGCAGATTTCTGAGACTATAAATTCTCTAAAGATGGAGACTCACTTTTTTTTTTTCTTCTGGGCAAGTATTTACACATAATAGAAACACAGTTATGTTGACTTACTGTTACTTCTTTCTGATAGCTATCTTTTCTTTTGGTTTGAACTAAGGGCAGTAATTGACAGTTCTAAGAGTAAAAGGTGGATTTTTAAAAAAATTGAGTCTCACAAGAAATATGAACCCATTAGACATAAAAGTATGTCAAATGTGATAAAATCCTGATTATAAAATACTCATTAGCTTTTGATCTAAAGATCAAATTACACAGGATTGCTGATAAGGTTAACTGCATATATATATATACATTTTTTTTTTTAACCCTCCAAAATATCTTTTATTTAAGGACCTTTTTAGACCACAGAATGTAGAGATAGTTATGTTCTATTTATTGCTAATTTCTCTGTTGCTATTTTTTTCCTTTCGTTTTGTATCATACCCATAGCAGCTGTTTCCCTAACCCTTACCCCAACCCACAGCCTTTCCCACGCTCCTTTTTGGGCTCTCATTTGGCATTGATCCTTAATTTGACAGATTAAGCACGTGTCTGAATTGTATTTATGGCCACACTATAATCCATCGTGTTTCCCACAGGGGTGATTATGCTTATTTTACTCCCAAACTAGGTAATCATTTTATGGTAAAGTGTTCAGTTCACTCTGAATAAGTCTTTAGGCTCCTCATTTAATTCCTCATTCCTTATGCTAACAAATGACTCCTAGGTTTTGCAATTCAGTGTCAACAAAGCTCATGGGATAGTCGTGTTGGGAACACAAAGAAGCAGAATGGGCTTCAGTTTATTTCTTAATTTTCTTTTCTTTTTTTTTTTTGAAGATTTTATTTTATTTTATTTGACAGAGAGAGATCACAAGTAGGCAGAGAGGCAGGCAGAGAGAGAGGGGGAACCAGGCTCCCCGCCAAGCAGAGAGCCTGATGTGGGGCTCGATCCCAGGACGCTGAGATCATGACCTGAGCCGAAGGCAGAGGCTTAACCCATTCAGTCACCCAGGCACCCCGGGCTTCAGTTTAGACAGAAGTGGGGTTTCGTCCAAACTCAGACAACTAATTTGTAACCCTGCATGTGTGACATTTAATTTCTATGGGTTTTAACCTTCACACATATAAAATTATGTAATAACTACCTGCTTTTGCAGCTCTGACTCCAAAGGTGTCATTTTGGTAGATTTGAAGCTAACACATGATGGTCCCTGTTGCTGTTTCATTCAGAGTTATAAAACCAAGGTTGCTTATTGTAAGAGACGCGGCTGGGGCTCAAGGATATCCACAGTGCAATAGGAACTTCTGTGCCAGGGATCTTTCCTAAGTTGATGTGTGGGTGTACATGAAATCGTGGGCGGACAGGGAAGGAATAAAGGACTTAAAACAGACTAAAATCCTTACTTGTGAACATTAGCACTCTTGAGTTAAAGGATCTGGTAGCCAGTGGTCTAAATTATATTAAAAAAATAAGCTACCTTTAGGCCCATTTTTCTGTATAGGATAATTGGCCACTAGATTAGTTGCTTTCTTAGGAGCTATCTTTATGGTCCTTGTTTCCGAGAGCTACTTAATGCATTTTAGGTATTAAAGGAAGACTAAGTAATGGGTCAATGAATAAGTAACAAATGACTTTTAAGGCCTCCATTAAATGCATAAATTTAAGACAAATGCAAACAACTCACCTTTTTGTAAGTGCACATATGCATGCGCAAGTGTGTGTGTGTGTGTGTCTACATGGTCACAGTTTAAAATAAGGCCAGCATTAAACATTCAAAAGAACATTTATTAAGCAGCCACTGTGTACCAGGAATGGTAGAATAAATAAAATTTTCTAAAGTCACAGGTTTTCCTCCAAACTTAGGAGTCCTCTTGACCCACTATATGAAACAACTGGATTCTCTCTTGGTGTGTTAATTGCATGATTATTAGTCTCCCTCTAATGCCTTCCTCGCTTCTTCCAAGCCCTCAAGAAATGATGAAAGAATCAGAAGAGACATCTGATTTCTAAATTTAAATTTTCTAGACAATTTTTTTAGATCATACAAAAATTCTTCTTTTCTCAGGTGCCTCATACATACAGGGTATGTATATACAACTGTGGGCTATTCTTAGTCATTTTTATTTTAGAAAGTGCACTTCTTTAGGAATAGATATGTTTTGGAGCTATAAAAGAGTTTAAATTCATATCTATACCCTCTTAATTTTATATGCAAAGTATTTAAGGTAAACCATTATGATTTTTTCCCTTATAAATGTACCTTATTAAGGGAATATGGTTTTATTTATTTATTTATTTGACACAGAGAGAGATCACAAGTAGGCAGAGAGGCAGGCAGAGAGAGAGGGGGAAGCAGGCTCCCCGCTGAGCTGAGAGCCCGATGCGGGGCTCAATCCCAGGACCCTGAGATCATGACCTAAGCTGAAGGCAGAGGCTTAACCCACTGAGCCACCCAGACACCCTGGGAATATGGTTATTTTTATTAATTTTAGTATATGTGCTGCTGAAGCAAGCACTGGTTATTTTTATTAAAAGAAATACAAATTTTACAAATGATAGCGGGAACTTTCACCAGAGTGTATATAATATGGATACAAGATGAAGAACTTTGTTTCTGCAACCAGAATTTGTTCTAGAAATGGACAGTGATACTCTAGGAGTAAATACATTTAATTTAATCTTTCCTCTGTACTTAATATGTCATTGGCTATCAGTTATTTATGAGACATTTATGTGGCAGTCCTTAAGTTTTAGAATCAGTTTACTTTTTCAAAAAATAAATCGGCAGTACACAGACATTTTAAGTCTGATATTAGAATGATATAATTTATTTTTGGTTTTACTTTAAATTTTAAAAATTGATTTGTGTGGAAACTATTTAATAAATCTCAGATTTTATCTTCAGATACTGATATATTTAGGAATAGTACCAAAAATGCCATGTAATTAGGCTTGAGAAGTAAACCTTGACCTTATTTTTAATTTCCTGTGGTAGCAATTCATGAATGAAGATTCTAGCATTAAGTGCTAACAGTATGGACTTTTATCTTGCAAAGGCTTGTTTAAACTTGAAGAGACATCCAGAAGGTTCTGTGTCCATCTACCCAGCTGCAGCCAGAACTGCTTTCAAATTGTTATATGACTCATTTAGGCAATTAAAACATTGTAATCACCCTACTAAAGGTCTGAAAATATACATTTACCTCACAAGTGTCATAAAGAGGAATAATAGTTAAGGTTTATAAAACAATTTACAATGAAAAATGTAGGATAATAAAAGCTGACATTTATGGAATGCTTATTATATATTCCAGGCAACTTACCTATATCCTGTCTTATTTTTGTTATAAAGATTAAGTGAATTAAGCAAAAATACATATATATGCCTTGCGTGTAAGTGTCACCTATAATAATTACATCATTTATTAATTTAAAAAGTATAAATTATAAAAAGGTGATAGGTGGTGAGCCCTGATTTGAATTTGGTTTGAATTCCTGCATGACCTATGTCCATTCTGCTTTTTGAGCTCTTCTGGTTTTCACATGTAAAGAATCAGGAAGGTCCAGAAAGGTCCCCAAGGCCTTCCTGTAAGTGATCCTTTGCCAACAGACCTTTTCTATGTTTTTTTATTTTCATTTACTTTTTAAAGTTTTAAATTTTACTCCCAGTGTAGTTAGCATACAGTGTGACATATTTGTTTCAAACGTGCAGTATAGTAAGTCAGCGGTTCTGTGGACCGCTCAGTGCTCATCCTGAGGAGTGCCCGCCTTAATCCCCTTCACCTACTTCCTGCATCCCCCACCCACCTCCCTTTAGGCAACCGCCTGTTTGTTCTCTGTATTAAGAGTCTTTTTTGGGGCGCTTGGGTGGCTCAGTGGGTTAAAGCCTCTGCCTTCGGCTCAGGTCATGATCCCAGGGTCCTGGGATTGAGTCCCACATCGGGCTCTCTGCTCAGCAGGGAGCCTGCTTCTCCCTCCCTCTCTGTCTCTGCCTGCCTCTCTGCCTACTTGTGATCTCTCTCTCTGTCAAATAAATAAATAAAATCTTAAAAAAAAAAAAGTCTTTTTTGGGGTGCCTGGGTGGCTCAGTAGGTTAAGCCTCTGGCTCAGGTCATGATCCCGGGGTCTTGGGATTGAGCCTCACATTGGGCTCTGTGCTCGGCAGGGAGCCTCCTACCTCCTCTCTCTCTCTGCCTGCCTCTCTGCCTACTTGTGATATCTCTCTCTCTGTCAAATAAATAAATAAAATCTTAAAAAAAAAAGAGTCTTTTTCTCGGCTTGTCTCTCTTTTATCCCCCCTTTGTTCATTTGTTTCTTAAATTTCAAGTATGAGTGAAGTCACATGGTATTTGTCCTTCTCTGACTGACGGACTTTGCTTAGTGTTATACTCTCTAGCTCTGTTGGTGTCATTGCAAATGGCAAGATTTCATTCTTTTTAATGGCTGAGTAATGTTCTGTTGTGTGTGTGTGTGCGCATGTGTGTGTATATACCACATCTTCTTTATCCATTCATCTATTGGTGGACTCTTGGGATGCCTCCATAATTTGACTATTGTAAATAATGCTGCAGTAAACCTAGGGGTGCATATATCCTTTTGAATTAGTATTTTTATATTTTGGGAGTAAATATTCTGCAGTGGACTTACTGGATCACATGATATTTTTAGATATTTTTATTTTTAATTTTTTGAGGAAACTCCATAGTATTTTCCACAGGGGTTGTACCAATTTGCAACCTCACCAGTAGTGCACGAGGGTTCCTTTTCATCCACAACCTGGTTAACACTTGTCGATTCTTGAATTTTTGATTTTAGCTGATCTGACACGTGTGAGGCCATATCTCATTGTAGTTTTGATTTGCATTTCCCTGATGATCAATGATGTTGAGCATCTTTTCATGTGTTGGTTGGCCATCTGTATGTCGTCTTTGGAGAACTGTCTGTGTCAAACCAAAACAAAACAAAAAACCACAGCAGACCTTTGGAATATAGGTTGGCTTATGACCACGTATCAGGCTATCAGACTACCTCTCACCAGCCATTGAGTTTATATCAAATTACCTACACATTCTCAATTTCTTCTCTAAAATGGGGATGATAGCAATACCAACTCTAGATTTGTTAGGAGGATAACATGAGATAATGTATGTAAATTAATGAGCACAAAGCTTGGCATGTAACAGGCACTCAGTAAAGTTGAACTGCTTCTGTTGCATGAAGGACCATGCATCATATGCATGTTTACATTGGCTCTTAGTACTCAGCTGTGGCTAACGGGATCAAATTTGGTGGTCTGCTTTGGGAACTAATCTCACTTCATGTCACACCTTGGCATTCCTCTTATTTTCTGAGAATCCACCTGCCTCATCCATTTCATCTAAGTTTTGTTTAATTTAGTTACATTTTTAAAAAGATTCATTTGCTTAAATTCTTTCTGTAATAAAAAAATGACTATAATCATCCTTAATATTTTAGCAATTTCTCCTGTTACTTTTTTCAGTAATTTATAGTTTATATAATTAGGATTATAGTGTATATATTGATTTGTTTGCTGTATTTTCTAATTAGCAGTATTTTCCAATCATTTCCTACAACATTAAAAGTATGAAAACTTATTGCTGTATATTTTTAGTACTTGTATACTTCTTACCAGTCTGTGTATGGGTGTGTCCTTATTTAAAACATTTCTCTCTTGTTGGATTTGTGATTATCTCTGGGTTTTGTCAGTATACATACTGAAGTAAATATAAAAATCCTTATTTTCATTTCTCATGATTTCTTCCAGATGCATTTCTGTATATGTGATTATGGATTAAGAAACTATTCTGTACTTGATTGGTTTATAATCTAATAATTAAAATTGGAAGAAAATTTCTTTTAGAAATTCCAGAGGATTTTTAAACTGCTTTGTATCTCTTTGGGGTTGCTTTTGACACTGAAGGTTACCTTTTTCATGTCACTTCATTTCTGATAGTAAGTGAAATTTTTAATTTAATAACAAGGATGCATTTCAAAATATCAGGTTTGAAAAAATCACATGTTCTTGTTTCATTTTATTTTTTTGTTATTTTTTCTCATTTCATTTTATAATGAGATAAAATTGTATCTATTTTGAGCACATACACTAAATATGTTTAATAAGTAGTTTGTTTAAAATTATAATATTTGATCAAATTGTGGACTCTGAGAAACACTGAGGGTTTTGGAGGGGTGGGGGGGTGGGAGTTGGGTGAGTCTGGCGGTGGTTATTAAGGAGGGCACGTATTGCATGGAGCACTGGGTGTGGTACATAAGCAATGAGTCTTGCAACACTGAGAAAAAAACAAAATAAAATCACAAAATAAATAAATGCACGACAACACAAAATTTAAAAGAATAAAAGAAAAAATCAAATTTAATATTAATATGGAAAGTGGGATGAGGGTGGTTTTAGGAACTTTTTTTCTTTTTTTTTTTTTAGTCAGATGAAGAATATTTTACTGACTTTACAATTATCACCAAAATATCTGTTAGAAAAAAGTATGGAAAAATATTTAGCTATAGGTGAAGTATGGAGAGAGTATCACACCCTTCTTATTCTACCCATTCCCAACAGGTGTTGGTGTCAGATGAAGCCAGGGCTTCTGAGAGGAAAGAAAATAACTGTGGGACACAGAGTATTTTGGAATTTTCTTGGCAAAAATTCCAATGGGAAAGAGAAAGTCTAGGGCCCTGGATGTTGGCAGTCAACTACAATGTGACTTTTACTTGTCAATCTCCCATCTCTCCATCCTCCAAACTCTGAAGTCTCATCCGTGAATGCTTGCTTGCAAGTTTTACTTTATTCTTAACATGTGAGAGGGTCTGAGCTTGATGCCGAGGTTAACATGATGTGGACTTAGGCAGCCCTGAAATAAACTAGCATCGCGTAAGAGTGAAAACTCCGTGATCATTCCAGGTGGCAGGAATTTTGGCCAAGTGTGAAGGCAAGGTTAGGAAACTTAACTGTGGAATTTGAGGGCACTCGATTTCGATTGTATCCCAGGGGTCAAGGAGGCCTCAGTTTGAAGTTTTTAGGACCTCTGCACAAGCCCTATTTTTCATGTCCTATGGAGCAGAATCCCTGAAGGATTGATTGACTACACAGTGTGCTAAGTCAAGCCCCTACATTGGATAGGCATCAGGTCTCTCTCTAGAAATACAAACTTCTGGATACATCAGGGTTAAGGTTTGGTCATTTCACTTTGCTATCAGATTCCAGATAAGTTATCAGGCAATAAAAGGAGGAATGTCTTGCCCTTTATTCATCTGTCCTAAATCAGATAAGCATTTGACTGTACTTTAACAGGAATAGGAGAAGGGCAGGTATGAGTGATAAACTTCAGCATTGTCCCCTGTAGTAGAATTAGGGCCCCCCATAAATGTATTTTCTGATCATGAGAGGTGTTTGAGTGGAAATACAGTTTGGTGGAGATAAAACAGAGGATGTTAAAATGGTAAAGTCATAATAGTGAGATAAACGAAACAGAATAGTTATAGTAGATAAATTTGTATGTGCCACTAGTCCAGAAATTGTCAGAGTGATGAATTACCCACCTTAAGATATTCTGGCTTTGATTCTTAGGCACATATATTTTTTTATTTTTCTAGGGTTTTTTTTTCTTCTTTCAGATGTTGACTTTTCTGCTATTTATTTTGCCTTTGTGTAAATGTAATTTTAATGTCTTACTCTTTAGGAAACATAGTAATAGTAGATCTAATTTTGATGATCAAATTAGTTAATATATTTTTTAATTAGTTAATATTTTCATACAGGTCTTTATCAGACTTAATTCTGTGTTCACAACAATTCAAGACTGTGAGAATATTCTGTTGGCTATGAGGTTTGTTGCTTTAATTGCAGCCAAGTTAATCTGTAGAATTTAACAATTATACTGCTGTCTATCTTAAGGGTTTATAATGCTGGTATAGAATAAGCAATTAGCATAAAACACTTGTACCTGTGTGTGCTGCTGAGTTTTATTGGTACTAAAAAAAAAAAAGAAAAGAAAAAAAGACATGCGGACTTTTGTGCTTGGGAACAGAATCTGTTTCTAACCTTTGCTATTAGCAGGAAGTGGGAAAGGTGAAATGAGGCCTGGTTTTGTGGCTGGGCCAGAGCACTCTGTGTTCCTGTGAGTGGCATTCAGTTTTGATGTCTGTCTAGCTTCTTGCTCCTTGGAATAGCTGGACTTTGAAGTCCTGAAAACATAGATTGGTAATGAGCAACATAAAGTCAGGAGTGGGCAAATATTGGGAGAACCCAAGCTCTGAGAAGAGCCAGTCTAGGATAATTTGGCTGTATTTTCCTTTCCAACCTGGATTATGACATTTTTCTAACATGATAGTATAAATTTCCCAAATAGCAATAATTGGAAAATCTCAACTTGTGTTTTTAGATAGAGCTGTTGTATATTTATTTTTCAGTGTTAGGATAGCACTAATTTGCTGCCTACTGTATTAAAATGAAAATCCAGCTCCTGAAGTGCCTGTTTTTATAGTTAGAAGTAGAATCAGAAAAAGGAATTCTAATATAAATTTTTGGTTATATATTGAACTAATACCTTTGAATAACAGTTAACCTTTTATTATAATATATACAGTGTCCTGTTTTAGAAAATACTCTCTGTCAGAAAGAAACTCACATAATTAATAAAGACTTAACTTCTACCAAGGTCATGTTCTAAAAATATACATTTTTTTAGAAGAACATGACAGTGGCTCCATCCAGTCTTAGGTAAATACTAGAGAATATCCTGTTTACCAATGCTATACTGTCTCTTCCTGAGAAAATAAAAACTGGCAAATTTTGCTGAGTGGTCCCAAATCAGAAGATACATATGGATATTTTTATATGTTCAGGAATATATTAATTTTAAAAGGCAATCTGAGGGGGCACCTGGGTTGCTCAGTGGGTTAAGCCTCTGCCTTCCTTTCAGGTCATGATCTCAGGGTCCTGGGATCGAGCCCCACATCAGGCTCTCTGCTTGGCGGGGAGCCTGCTTCCCCCACTCTCTCTGCTTGCCTCTCTGCCTATTTGTGATCTCTCTCTCTGTCAAATAAAATAAAAAAACTTAAAAAAAAAAAGGCAATCTGAGTTATTAGCTTATTATTTTTCTTGTCTTGGAGATAGTTCTTAAACCTGAAGATTATTCAGTTCCTGTAGATTTTTGGAATCTGATTTAATTTTCTATTGTTTACCTTAAAAAATTTTTATTTTATAGTTGTGACTATCAAACTATAACACATTTTTAGAGAGTATAATTTTATAATACTGATATCTTTTTCTAATTTGTTATAATGTCGCAGTAATAGTTTCAATTGCATGATAATTAGACTTGGAATACTGGAAATCACTAGAATGCATAGTCTGGGTGGATTTTGTTTGGTTTTATACAAGCAAGTTATAACACCATTCTCTATATTTATATTAGGTCTCTGGAAAAAAATGTGGCCTTTCATTTATCAAAATGTATTTGTACGTATTTATTACATTTATGGTAAACTATATATACTTAAAAAGTGTGGAGGAAATATATACACATTCTAAAATAGAGCCCAGTGTTTGTGTCATCATAGATATGAAAATTACAAAGAATAATGGCAATTAGATAATATATCTCTGTTAGGAGCTCAGATTTTTCCCCCAGTTTTTTTCCCATAAACACAGCGTGTGCACTTGTACATGTGCACTCGTAAGCCCATATCTGCTTTGGTTGACTTCGTTCTTGAGACTTTAATCCTGAAATGTTTCAGAGCACACATACAGCTGAGATTAAAGTGTTCTTTTAAGTGCATACTTTTCATAATGCCTTGAACGTGTTTTTCTGTGGCAGAGGGAAACAACCTTATGCACCTGGACAAACAAAGGTGTTCCTTCAAAAACAGACTTTCAGAATCATTAATTTCTGGTTTAGAAGTAATTATGAAGGTTAGGTGGACTCTCATGCATAAGGCGTTAGCGCTAGTGAGTGGCTGATCTGTATTTTGCTTCTCTCTTGTTTACGTCTTCCCTATGCCACATACGTGACCGTGGCTCCTCTTCAAAGTTTGACTCTCGTGGTAGCCAGCCTGCCAGCCTCCTATAGCCTCCTGGTGGGATGCACGGCACACTCGCTGAGGTAGTAAGTACTTCTGCTCAGACCTATCCTGAGGTGAGGCTAGTGATGGTAAAGGTGGGGGTAGGAGGGAAGGTGGGGTTTTTATTCATTTGGGTGCTGAAGAGGTAGGAAGAACAGAGAGTACCTATAGCAAAAACCAGGTGAGAGAGAAATCAGTAGGGCGTGTGGATCACTCAGTTTAGTGTCCTTCAGTGAGTTGAAATTCAGTGAGAGATGATGCAAAGTAGGAGAAGAAAGTATTGGATTTTTGCCCTTTTTAAAAAATATAATCAGGGCACCTGGGTGGCTCAGTCAGTTAAGCGTCTGCCTTTGGCTCAGGTCATGATCCCTGGATCCCGGGATTGGGTTTCCTGCTCAGCGGGGAGCCTGCTTCTCCCTCTCCTTCTGCCCCTCCTTCCCCCTCCCTGCTGGTGCTCTCTGCTCTCTCTCAAATGAATAAATCTTTAAAAAGAAAAAGACATAATCGTAAGTTTAAAATGATGAGAAAAGAAGTATTAACTGAAGTAAAACTTGTAAAGGATAAATACTTTTTTGCTTGAAATTCTTAGTACTTTTATAGTAATCACCTTAGTTCTTCCTTGCTGTAATATAGAATGGCTGTAGAATAGGTGGCCAGGCCTTTGTTGTTAGGAAGCGTGGAGATGAGAAAGGAAAAGATAGGGATTAATGGAGACATGAGCTGGAACAAAGCATATCATCCCTTTAATATTTGGGTTGGAGGCTCTGTGTCAGTACAGTAGGCCTATCATTTTTTTTTTCTTTTTCTCTCCTTTCCCTTTCAGTTACTTCTCCTAAATCACAAATTTTTATTTGAATAGAATAATAATTCACTAAATACAACTAGTTGCAGAGGAGCGTATATGAGCCGACTTTCTTAAGATTTTATTTATTTATTTATTTGAGAGACAGTGAGAGAAAGCGTGAAAGGGGAGAAGGTCAGAGGGAGAAACAGACTCTCTGCAGAGCTGGGAGCCCAATACGGGTCTCGATCCCGGAGCACTGGGATCATGACCTGAGCCGAAGGCAGTTGTGTAACCAACTGAGCCACCCAGGTTCCCATAAGCTGACTTTCTAAGCTAAGAATTTGGACATATGCTTGTGAGTTTATTAAAAATCCTGTCACTGCCAATTATTGACAGAAATTCACACATGAATCAATAGTGAAATGCTTCTATCCATGCAAAACAAAAGTTGTTTGGGAGCTGGTGTGGAATGTTTACAGCTACCTTATGGATGATTTACATTAAAACTGCTGTGCATCTATATCCAAATATTTTCTAATATTTATTAGAAAATCATAGAAAAAATAAGCACATTTCCTTTACTCACATTGGAGAGCAAACCAAAGAGCCAATCACAAACTTTGATAAGTATTAATAATTATAATTTAAAAGATATCAACAATAGAATAGCCATCTCAGTATGGCGCGTTAGTATGTAGTGTTAGAATTCTGTGCATTGTGGCCTTCATGTTCTGCTCTGTTTGCTGGCCCAGCACAGCTCAAAACCAAATGAGACTCCGTGTGCTGGGCAGATTCTAGTGACGAGATGTTTCTGGTTTTCCTGGTCTATAGCTCTCAGTTTTAGGTAAAAATGGTGCTCTGTGAAATGCCTGTGTCATTCATTTGAAAGAATAAGAGAACATGCTTTAGATAACCTTGTGTGAGGAAGAACACGCATGGGTTGCCAAAGATATTAATTTTGAATACTTAAAGAGGTCCTGGATGGGTTGGTGACCTGTAGTGAGTGGTGGCAGTACATGAGTGTGAGAGTTTTTATTCTTAATCCCTGGACAAGCTGTTGGCATACATGAAATTAGTGGAGTTTTCCATTAGAAGATGGGTGCTAATGACGTTGTGTGATTTTTTTTTTTTTTCATCATGCAGCATTTCTGATCATTCTGCCTACTTCATTTTTCACTGTTTCTCTTCTATGTTTATGAGAATATTTCACTTTTTAAAACAAAGCCTCATAGCGATTTAATGAAAAGGGTTTTTTTGTTTAGTTTTGTTTTTTTTTCCGTAAGGAACTATGTAATTTATAAATAAGTTTACATCTATGCATATTTGTATGAAAACATTTATAATATTGATATTTAAAGAGGTAGCACCTGCATTGAGCCAGACATTATTCTAAGCACTTTACAGATGCTAATTTATACAATCTCTTCAATAGCCCTGCAAGTGACCTTCATATATTGGATTTAGTATAAAGTTATGGTCACAATGTCTATGACCTATTTCTGTGTTGGTTATCATGATTGTATTTATCTGTAATCTCTTTAATGGAACTAAGACAAGCAGATGGAAGTATAATGTGGATGTTGTATTTTGTTTGTTTTCCAAGTTTCCCGCACAGTACTTCTTTTTCTAAGTATTTAGTTAGGATCGAGAGGCAGCATAATATAGTGATTAGAAATCCCAATCTGGTTCTAGACTCCCTTGTTTTGGATCCTGGCTCTTCTGCTTACCGGCTGTGTGATTTAAGGCCAGTTACTTAAATCGTCTGCACTTTAGTTTCTTCATTTGTTAAATGTGTATAATAATAGTACCTACTTCATAGCTGTTATCCACATAAAATGAGTTAATATTACGGGGCGTCTAGGTGGCCCAGTTGATTAAGCATCAGACTCTTGATTTCTGCTCAGGTGATGATCTCAGGGTTGTGGAATCAAGCCCCATGTGGGCTCCACAATGAGCGTGGAGCCTGCTTGAAATTCTTTCTCCCTTCCCTCCGCCAAGATGTGCTCACATTCCCTCTCAATCTCTCTCAAAAAAAAAAAGTTCTTAAAGCACTCAGAGCAGTGACCAACACATATTAAATATAAGTAATGGTATACATAAACATGTATTTGAATATTCAAGATTTCCCCAAAGGAAAATACGTAATTTTGTTGTTGAAATTTTAAGAACTAAGAATGGCAACCAGAAGAAATTTTAATAACAAGATGTAATGGGTTATCCCAGATATTCATCTCTGCTTTAGGCAGCTACACATGTGAATTCCCTATTACTGGGGTAAGTGGTTCCTGGCTCCAAGTGTGAACTGAATATGAAAATTTTCGATTTGTGAAAAACATCTGGAGGTTTTACTTGACTACAAACTTAATATGAGCCAACTGTATGATGCTGCTGCTTAAAGGAAGGATAGGGAAAAAAAGAAAAAGAAAAAAACCATAAACCTTAAGACTTCCCTAGGCAGTATAAATAGAAATAGTGTCCACATCATGGGAAGTAATATCTTTGACGTACTTAACACTAGGTTGGAATACTGTGTTTTGTCCAAGACATCATAGTTTTAGGCAAGGCATTGACAAAATGGAGTGCCAGGAGTCTGGAAATCATGTCACAAACAGAGGAAGTTGGGCTGTGTAGCCTAGAGAAGAGAAAACTAGCGAGAACTAAAACACCTGTCTCCAATTATTTACAAGGTTGCCATTAAAAAAAGGGGGGGCAGGCTTTGGTCCTGCCCTAGAAAGCAAAAGTGGGATCAATGCAATAAAATAACATGCATATTTTAATTCAGTATTAAGGGGAAATTTTTATAACCTTCAGAGGGTCCAGTAATGAATGTGGTTTGTTGTTGTCCTTAATAATGGGTAGCGATGCTGGGTCTTGCAGGAGTTCTGTAAGAATTCCTGTATATCGTCAAAGATCAGATTCTATTATTCACATTTACCAAAATCAGATTTATGTGTTCGTATCCTTACTGGGATTGGCTAGTGAAGGTATCTGGAAAATTCATTAAGATTTTAAGGCTGTTATATGACTGCATGGATGGTTAAGATTAGATTTGATGGTGCTATTGGCTATATTTCCCATAATGAAATTAGTAAAATATGTAATTTGTTCACTTTTATTCAGACTGGTTTTGAAACCTTATTTAAGGTTGGATCAAGGAACACTGATGATACAGTCTTTTCTTAAATTTAACAAAGTCTTCTGACTTAGGTTTAGTAAGTTATTAAGAATTCATTCTATGGATGTCAACGAAAGTAGTTTGATAAAAAACTAACAATATTGTATGATGTTGGGATCTGACCAGAGACCTTGTCCCTGATCTCTGGATGGGTGGAATGTTAAGAAGAGTGGTTTGAATTTTATATATGATCAGTATTTGAGGCTCATACTAGTACACTAAAGGTTCTGTTTAAGGATTAAGATGAAAGTACATTATTGGAAAAATAATAGAAGATACCTCTGGTGTGACCTGGGGAACTGACTATATGTTTTGTAGCCATGTTTCTCTTTTGGTATTTCATCCTTGTGTCTTCAGATATATGCTCTTCCTAGGGTTAGGTATGTGCTAGATCTTAGAATTCCTAAACTCATCTTGTTAAGATATTTGCCTTTATTATATTAATAGTGCCAAAAAGCAGACATTAGATTATCTTCAGTTTTAGTGACATAATTTCTTCGAAAAAGCAATAAAATAAACAGTAATTTTACATTTTTCTCATAGAAGACAGATATTTAAAAATTTTGTTTAATAAATTTAACCTTATAGTTTATGCATATCCACATAGGATGAAGTAGTAAAGATTACATAAAGAATTAAAAGCCACGTTTGTATTTTTTCCTTTTGTGGTATTAGATAATATGAGTTTGTTATAATCTAGAAGGTACTGTCATCCTCCCAAACTATCTAGATTAATAAAGATTTTCTAGGAGCACCTGGGAGGCTCAGTTGATTAAGCATCTGCCTTCGGCTCAGGTCATGATCCCAGGGTCCCAGTATCGAGCTCCCCATTGGACTCCCTGTTCAGTGTGTTTGAATGTTTATTTCAATTTTTGATAACATTTAAATATAGATGAGAGGATGAAAAGTATATATAATTGTAATGCTTATGTAACATAATTCTTAAATTTTGGAGGGTTTTTTTTTTAGTGTTCCAGAGCGTGGGACAGGTTGCACATTGTTTCTTTAGTTGAATGAATGCCATCAAAAGAGGTTTAATTACTGGAGTATGTTCTTTAAAAAACCCTACATTAGCATAATGTCATCTGTGAAGTGAATGTCATGTGTAACTGGAATTTGTGGAATATGTTGGCTCTAAATAACGTTGATGTAATAGGGGGGCACCTGGGTGGCTCAGTCGTTAGGCATCTGCCTTTGGCCAGGTCATTATCCTATAGTCCTGGGATCAAGCCCTGCATCAGGCTCTCTGCTCAATGGGAAGCCTGCTTCTCCCTCTCCTACTCCCTGTGCTTGTGTTCGTCTTTCGCTGTGTCTCTCTCAATCAAATAAATAAATAATATCTTTTAAAAAAATTGATATTATGAACCTCTATCTCTTCTGTCCTTTTGTTATAATTCTGCTAAGTAAATTCTCCATTAGGACCTCTGAGGAGAATAATGTTCATTGGTAGTGTGCATTAAGCATTTCACTGAATAATGGTTTTGGGTGTAATGAAGTTCTGTTGTTTATTATTGCCTTTGATGAATATAGGCCAGAAAAAGAGCATACATGGGTTTGATTTCTGATTTCTTTCTTTTTTAGCCTTCAAGAGATTACTTTTTTTGCTGTTTTCTCTTTTATAATTCTTTCCTCAGATTGTTCCCTGGTAGAGTGCTGCAATGGACGACCCTCTTTTTAAATGGTTAAAAATTGGGGGAAATACAACTATGGGCCTTCTGAGATGAAGAGCATTTTGAATGTAAGACTGTTTAGTTATAAACACTGTGTTGGTCACATCTTTGCTTGTGAAGTGTTTTCCTAAGTCGAGAGCAGTTTTCAGCCATCTAACCATGTGGAGAGTGGGAGGACTATCCAAAGTAATGTAATGGGCTCACCTTAAAGGAGGAGATAGGGGTTTCTGAACACTTTACTGAGCACATACTATGTGCAGAACTCTTTAGGAGACCAGAATTGTGAAAGAGGAAGTTAATATATTTAGATTTGGCCATTAAAGAATATACTTACTTTTTTTTCTTTTTATAGTTACCATTGATGTTTTGTTTTTTATCTCCATCATTTTGTTTCAAATACTGAAGCATCTAATCCATGTTGCATCCCTGGAAGCGGATTCTTTGTTTTTCTAGCACTCGAATGCTGGCATTTAATGCATTGTGCCCCATGGTTGTAGGCTTGAACTCCAGAATGTTTTTAAAATTTATTTGTGTACATTTTCAAAATAACCTTCTTTTGAGGTCTCAGTTTTATGTGAACTATAGTTAAACTCTTTTTTTCCATGGCTTGTAGCATATGGTATTTAACTGTTTGCTAGTGTCACTTTCTCAAGTAAACATTTGTACAGAAGTATTTCAAGAGAGCAGTATGCTTAATAAGAGAACCTTCTCTAAGGTGACCCTACTGCTTAAACATGGGTTTAAAAATGAAAATATATGTGGCTTAGCACACTATTTCATTGTCTTTCAAGGTTTATTGTATCTGATCTTTGGGAACGAATAAGCATTAAAAATTTTTTTTTTTTTTTAAGATTTTATCTATTTACTTGACAGAGAGAGATCACAAGTAGGCAGAGAGGCAGGCAGAGAGAGGAAGGGAAGCAGGCTCCCCGCGGAGCAGAGAGCCCGATGCGGGGCTTGATCCCAGGACCCTGGGATCACGACCCAAGCCGAAGGCAGAGGCTTTAACCCACTGAGCCACCCAGGCACCCCAGCATTTAAAATTTTTGAAGCCAAGATAATCTTCCTTACATTTTATCCTGAGATATTTGTCCCTAACAGAAAAGCATCAAATCAGTTGACATTGTGGTCAACCAGTATCGACCCTGTACTTTAAAAAAAAAAAAAAATCTATTGCATGTGGTTTGAAAATATAATCAAACATAAATCTAGGATTAGGAATTTTCCGACCTAATAGAGTATAAATTGATTTCCATAAATTGTGCTGTTGGTTCCTTTTCCACTTTGAAAAATCATTCCCTGAATGCTCCCATCTTTTACCTCATCCATATTCTCACAAAGAAAGGCCTTTAGCCTTTTTCAATTCTGTCGGCCCTGCAACAACAATCCTGAGATTGGAATACATATTAACTATTCTGATCCTGGCTTCTGAGAATGCAGTCGTGGGAAGCGTTAGGCATGCTAGCTGAATCATAAACACAGCTGAAAACAGCGAGAGGGTGATTATTGACGCCATTTGTAAATCAGAGATGTTCGTCACAGAATAATTGGGAGACTTGCTTCACATCATACAGATAGATAATCAGTGGCCAAGTCATGATCATAGCCCAGCTATGGTCAAAGCCCGGTGCTTTTCCCTGGAAATCTGATGATCATACCCAGTGTGCAGTAATAAGTTTGCAAACTCTGATCTTTTTTCCCTAAAGTTTTGTTTGTTTATTATTTATTTATTAAAGAGAGAGATAGCACATGCACACACGTGATTGTGAGGGGGGGAGGGGCAGAGGGGAGGGAGAGGGATGGGGAAAGAATCTGAGGCAGACTCCCTGCTGAACACAGAGCTTGATGCGAGACTCAGTCTCACAACTTTGGGAACATGACCTGAGCTGAAATCAAGAGTCCCATGCTTAACCGACTGAGCCACCCAGGTGCCCCAAGTCTAATCTTTTCATCAGTTAAAAAGTCTGCACAATTAACATTGCAAAACTAGTATCTATGACTCCAACTTACTGACTAAAATACTCAAGATACTCAAGGATAATGTTTGTGATTGTGCTTAACGTGATAAGAAGCAAAATGGTCTTGTGGTTAGTGTGGGTTTTCCTGTGGGTAGTTTTAGCAGAGGCAAATATGATCATCAGAACTTCATAGATAATTTATTAGTCTGCCAGCTATTCATTTTTAAGTAGGGTAGCTTTCACCTTCAAGAAAACTGAGGAAACAGAACAATAAAAATGACTAAAACATTTGATAAAAGTGATAGCATGATTCATTTTGAAATTTTTAATACAGCTCCTCGGCTATTACCAAGAATCTGGGTTTTTTCCCTACATGGAAAAATTTATGTACTGTTTAAGAAGATGATATTTTGCTGGGACACCAGTTCTGTGTCTTCAGTGAAGGGCAGGTACTGATGCTTTGGAAGATGGTGTGAGCATTTAATCTTGCACACAAGATCTGATTTTGAAGCTTGGAAAGTAGAACCTGTTAAATCATTTCAGATACGAAAATTTTTTAAAAAGCTACTGGGTTAGGAAGTCTGTTTTCTAGATGCTTAAGCATTGCACAGGGTGGACTACTTAACGATAGAGGAGAAAATTAGTAATTCCTGTATGTCAAGGTTTCAGTTATTAGTGCTGCCCATTCCGGCGTCACTCTGGATTTCTTCTGTGCACACTTGTATAAGTTATCTCATGCACTTGGCAGGATCATCCTGCTTAGTCTGAGAAACCTCCAGAGCTGCCAGGAAACTGTCAGTGAATATCCAGGTGTTCTGAATCCTAGTGAGTGATTTACAGCCTCGCTCTCATAGAGACGGGTGCCGCAATAGTCTCTGTGTCTAAGCTCCAACAAAGAGTAAAGCGCACAGATAGCTCTTGGCCATGCAGGGACATGGTGATCTGCAGGTGCTTTTGAGTCAAGATCCTGGTAGCTTGAGACATCCCGTACCCTGCATTCATATTCTTAGGTTGCTTATATTTTCTGTCAGTGGCTCATTTTAATACTGTTGGTCAGGAAACTCCTGTTCTCTATAACTCCCTCTGATGGGCCTGGTGGACATTGCAGTCTGTCTTTGACCCGGTAGCAGGGTGTGTTCATCCAAAGGGTGGTTCGCTAGCAAGCCACTCTTCATACCCGCTTCTATTTCTTCTTCATGAAAAGAGCAAATTATCTGAAAAGGAGTTTAAAAATGCATATGGATTTAAATTTAAGGGATTCTTAAAATACGAGAGGGTTTGGGAACCTTTTCTTGTCCTGATGCTCATGAAAATAATCTGAAGGTAAACCCTACATTGATAAAATTTGGTTAATTTATTACCTTGGGCAAAACTTTTAGAAAAACTACTTTAAAAGATATTGACAGTTTAGATGGTATTTATACCAACTATTAGTGACTAAAGAGAATACAAGTGAAGACTTTCATGACTAAAATTTAAATGTTTTAGTGAGAAGATTCTCTTATGTTTTGTGTTACTTGCTGCCTCTCTTAATATATCAGAGTTTAAGCACATGTGTGCAGAGACCTCTAGAATGATGTCTATCTTCAATAAAATTTTGAATGAATCCAATGAATGCTTCACCTTGTTTTATTTTGTGCCTTGGGGGTACCTCTTCCAGGGAGGAAGGAAGCCTTCATGGTTCTTGATGTAGCAAATTCACAAACTGTATCCTTGAGGAAGATAGTTTTTTTCATCAACAAAAATTTTTGCTAATATCCATAATTTGACATAATCCCCTAGTTCTTGATAAATGCTACGCCTGAGATGAGCGTCTGTATTTTAACAAGTTTTTCTTTTGTCTGAATGAAACTTGTCCATTTTGTTTTGGGGATAAAGTATCCAGTTTTTTTTTTTTTCATTCCTTGTTTTGGGGGGTCTGGTTGCATTACTTTACTACATGAGACCTATAGCAAGGCACTATACTGAAAGGAAGATGTGTAAAACTATGGACGTGAGTAAAGTTGAAATGGGTGACTGCATAGAAATTCAGCGTTTTATTCTCAAGTATGGTGCTTGAACAAAAATAGGTCTCTGTCATTATATGTTAAGTATTGGCTGCTGTCTGGGTCTCTGGGCACCTACATTCCCTACTTTTAATATGTATAAACACAACTTCACTAAACTTAAAAGAATTGTGCTTTAGTGGAGGGTAACATTTATGGCTTTTCTGTTGTTCTGTGGAGAGGGAGACATTTAGTGGGAAAATTACCTTAAATCCACATTCCTGTGCAGGACTGCAGCTGACCTACTCCTCAGCCCCCAGCAAAGCATTTTCTGGGCCGCAGTTACTGCCACAATACTTAAATATTCTGGATTCATTGGAAGACTTTTTTTCCCCCTAACATCTCTCTTCTGTTCTGTTAGTTCTCAGTAGTAATATCTCCCTCAGATTGTCTCATTAGTGGGAGAAAACATTATCTGCCCACCCTCATTACCCTCCTGATATAAAGTTTGAGTATTTGTTTGTCATTCTGTAATTCTGTCTAAACACGTTGATTTTATGTTTTGAAGGTAAATGATGCAGAATGGGATGAGGCTGAGGAGGGAGATTCTCTGTAGAGCCAAGTCTGGCTCTTGCATATATTGTAAGGCACCAGGTTCATACAAGCAACAATGAAAGAACCTAAAATTTTATTATAATTTCTGAGAAAAGTTTCTTCATAAAGGTTTATAGTAGGATTGGAGGAACTGTTCTGCCATGTTGGTTTAGAGGAAGAAAAGGTTCTTACCATTTGAGAGGAGAATGCCCTATGTAATGTAATGATAGAGGTGCAAGATTTTATTGGGTTCATGACCTGAAAGTAATTTACTTACCCTTTGGGGGGCACCTGGGATCGCTTCTCGGCCTTTTGGCTAAGGTCAAGTGTGGGGGGCATCTGGGTGGCTCAGTCATTTAGGCCATTGCTCTTGATTTCGGTTCAGGTCATGATTTTGGGGTCCTGGGATTGAGCCTCGCATTGGGCTCCATGCTCAACGGGAAGTCTGCTCGAGGATTCGCTCTCCGAAGTTCCTTTCCTTGCATGTGCTCTCTCTCTCAAATAACTAAATCTTTAGAAGAAGTACTTACCTCTTGTGAAACCATTTCTTTATGCTTAAGACAAGGACATTGGAATTTCTGTGAGGATTATTTTTAAATCAGTTGGGTTAAGGGACTCTGTGCCTGTCAGAAGTGACTGGTAAGGGAACAACAAAAGAAAGCATCATGGCTATTTGATCATACATATAGCTATAATATATCTAGATTTTCCGTATTAGGTTATATTTCAATTCTTTGAAGTTCAGTGTAAGAGCATAAAAGAAACTGATAGAAATCATGAAATCAAAGATAATCTGTGTGCCTTATCATTTTGGTTGTTTACAAACCTTTTGAAAGAAAATGTGTTCATTTTGTACATTAAATTAATAATACATCACACAACTGCTCTAAAGTTCCTGAGTTTCTATTTGCTAAGAGTTTAAGTTCTAAGACAAATGAGATTGATTGGCCTGGTTATCTGACTTCAAGAATTCTGTAAGCACTTTTGAAATGCACATTTAGGAACATAATTTCCTTTTTTTAAACAAATCTTTTGCAAAAAGCTGTGATAATATACCAGTATTGATGAAACATTTGAATTAGAAAAGATGTTTTTATTTACAGGTGCATAAGCTAAGACATAAGGTGTAAGGTGGTTAAATGATTTGTCCAAAGTCACATGGACATGGTTCTATCCAGTTTTCCAGTTCAGTTGATACTTAGGTACTCTTCTCAATGATAAAAATGAAGAATTTACTCTCCACACATCTATCAAATTTTCACTATGTTTCTGGGATTATTTGTGATGCTTGGAAATTTCTTAAAGTAAGTTATTTTTTTCTTCTTCCCTTTTGCTATATTATTTTAAAAAATCCAGAAAGTCTAAGAATATTTGCTGGGCAGTTAGCATCTTAGCAACAGAATCTATAATGACTCCAAGAGTTAAGGAGAAATTTCTTTTTTTTTTTTAATTTTGTTTATTTATTTGACAGAGAGATCACAAATAGGCAGAGAGAGAGGGAGAAGCCTGAGCCACCCAGGTGCCCCTAAGGAGAGATTTCTAATCATGTTGTCTTTTGTGTTTACTCCTAAGCCAGGATCAGTCATATTTTTAGCACATATGGGAAGAGAATCTCCTACCCTGAGATAAAAAGTCATCCAAAATGCCTTACTAAGATGGGGGCTGCTGGTGAGTTCTCATAGTGACTGGGGGCAGATCTGGTCTAGATAATCATGGGAATGTGGGAGTTGCAAATGTACAAAGATTCACGTAAGTAAATGTGTCTGAGTAT
The DNA here is from genome assembly GCF_902655055.1 of Lutra lutra. Lineage (NCBI taxonomy): Eukaryota > Metazoa > Chordata > Mammalia > Carnivora > Mustelidae > Lutra > Lutra lutra. Next base: position 81,584,287 of record NC_062285.1, on the reverse strand, counting down.
GTACTTCTAAGGGGGGGAGGGGTTGATCATAATTTGCAGTGACATTGGGAAAAGAAGTGAAATGGGTCACAAGAAGGACCAGGGCGTCTTTTGTAACATGACCAATACAGCAGTCTGAGAGTTACCCCCCTTAGCTGTGGCCTGGGAGGTACAAATGAGGGCCTTTTCTTTCTAGGCCAGTATCAGAATAAAGACATGAAAAAGAAGGAGAGAAAGGGTTTCATGGTGAGTTAAATAATGAAGTCTTGATCTGGCATCTTGGGAGGAAGCAGTATACCTCAATTCAGATACTTGTTTTCCTCATCAGTGATTCGGAGGTTCTGGTATCTATAGAGGACCAGCTGCAGGTGGACCCTTCTTGAGTTGTGAGATGTGTATCCATGCTCAATACCTTCTACTTTTGCAAAAGTATCCATGATCAGGAGCACTTGGTAAAGTCCTTTCCAGTGAGACTGTGGGGTGGTCTTCCTTTGACGATGCCTCCACAATACCCAGTCACCAGGCTCTAGGCTGTCCTTGAATTGGGATCTGGGAAAGCTTCTTCTTCTTTTTTTTTTTTTTTTAAAGATTCTTATTTATTTATTTGACAGAGAGAGATCACAAGCAGGCAGAGAGGCAGGCAGAGAGAGAGAGAGGAAGGGAAGCAGGCTCCCTGCTGAACAGAGAGCCTGATGCGGGGCTCGATCCCAGGACCCTGGGATCATGACCTGAGCCTAAGGCAGAGGCTTAACCCACTGAGCCACCCAGGTGTCCCTGGGAAAGCTTCTTTATTTAATCTGTTGATGATATGCTTAAGGATGAGACGATAAAGACTTCTAGTAGCTGGTTATACTAGCATGAGACAACAAGGGACCAACAGAAGCTGTGTACCAATAGACACTGATCTCCTGGAGATTACTTCATGTAGAGTGAGTTTAGGTTTCCCAGAGTGGGTACTACGAATAGTCCACGAGACCAAAGACAATACCCTTGGGCAAGGGAGTCCAGTGTGGTTCAGGAAGTTTAGAGATTTTAGATTTTGAGGATCCCATTAGTTCTCTTGACCTTGTGTGATGACTGAGGCTGTTAGGGACAGAAATAATTCCAAGAGGTTGTCAGGATTTTCACTAAGGCTTATATGATTTGCCCAGAGAAGTGGGTGCCTTGATCACTGGAGATTATGGAAGTTGTTATCCAGGTATACTACTGTGAGGGACATCAGCCTCAAAGCAGGGGAAGGCTTCAGTCCCTCCAGAAACCATACAGACAGTAACAAGAACATATTGCTAACCCATTCTAAAGGGCGGTTGAATCAAATCCAGCTGCAGGTGTTCAAAGGGTCCAGAGGGAAGAGTTCTGAAGCCCCTGCGGACAAATAGGGTCTTTCCAGGATTCTGTGCTAGGTGGGTCAGACCTTACTGATAGACTTTTGTCACGATTTTATAGGCATCTGCTCACCAAGGCAGGTTCATAATTTGAGTGGTCGTAAGTGTGCCGTGGTTAGTGAAGGAATGCAAAAATGAAAAAAATGAAGTTTTCCAGGGGGCCAGGAAGAACCAAGTGGCTACTTTGGGTTTCCCATGCCTCCAACTCTTCATTTAATTTACAGCCATTGTTTATGTATCTAAATTTCCCCCAATTCAGGAGCAGACTGTTAGTGTTAAAAGGATATCAGGATGGCAAAAGTCTGACAGTCAGCGGTCATTTTCTTATAGGCGCAGAATGGACTTCATACACATGTGACACAACCTTTATAGATTTCTGTTACTACTACCCTTGCCTGAAAATCAACTGGGGCAGTTCCCTGATACTGTCGTTTCATCCTTCTAGTGTCCCTCACTTCTGATGACAGCAGTTTCAGAAGGGTAAGAGGATAACGGCAAGGAGGTTGTTTACTTGTTGCCCATTTTTGATTGGGGTCCCAGAGGACGGCAGAAAATCCCTTTGCTTCCATATCATCCCAGAATTGTAGGGTGACCCCAGAGGCATGCTGGCTGTTGGTGTCAACTTAAGCATCTAGTCTTTCTGAGAACTGCATGCTCAGATGTAAGCATTAACCATCTGTCTTTTTGATAAACAGACATGTTCCGCTGAGGGCATCAGGCTCTGCTTGTTGGGTGGGTTGGCCTCCTTGGAGGCCTCTTCTTTTCAGTAGGTCATAGGAGTGTAATAGTATAATCAGCTCGGATGTTCCGTTTTTCTACATTTCTGTAGTATGACCCATCAAGCAAACAAGATTAGATCAGAATTAGTTGAAGGAGTGTCTTGTAAATCAGGACTGGTGTCACAAAGTGGAACATTATTACCTCACAGTCATGCTTGCCTTTGTCAGGCAAGGGTAGTAAATTAGCAGAATTAAGGACATTGTGACATTTAAGATTAAGGACATTTCAACATGAAGATTATGCGGTGGTGAGAGCAAAAGGGTTTCCTAGGAAGTGAGTCTACTTGCAGAGAAATGCTGAGTCAGTTCAGAGTTGAAGAGACTTTGGACTGGGCATGGGGTCTGCAAATCAATGTCCCTTCCTAGGGTCACATCTGCTGAAGCTTCCATTAAGTTTGCAACCGAGGCTGTAACCTTACGAGGGGAGGAATAGGCACAAGCAACTAAATCAAGTTGTATGCCATCACAGGCAGTAGGCCTGCGTTTATGACCATGGTTTTGCGTGAGCTTGATTGCTCACTGTGCACTGAGAAAGAGAAAGGCTGTGTATAGTTAGGCAGCCCTCGGGCGAGTGGTTCTTGCCGTGTTTGCATTAGACTTCCAAAAGTGTGCCTGTGCTTGTCTTCCAAAGAAGGACTTCAGAGACATGTAAATCTTTATTTATTTATTTATTTATATCACAGAGAGATCACTAGTAGGCACAGAGGCGGGGGGGGGGGGTGGGGAAGAAGTAGGCTCCTCGCTGAGCAGAGAGCCTGAGGGGGGGCTTGATCCCAGGATATGAGCTGAAGGCAGAGGTTTAACCCACTGAGCCACGCAGGTGCCCCGAGACACGGAAATCTTAGTAATAAGTCCATAGAGTGGGGAAGCTAATAGAGAAAAGTTGGGAACCCACAGTCTGCAGTAACTCATCAAGCCTGGAAATCCATAAGGCTGTTGCTTAGTGGTGGGAGTAGGCAATTCTTGGATTAGCTTAATTCTTTTTGGAAACAGCTGAATTTCTTCAGCGTTTAGATCATGACCCAGGTAATTAACAGTGTCTAGAGATAATTTTAATTTTTCCTTAGAGACTTTGTGTCCCTTTTCAGCTAACTGTTGTAGCAAATAAATGGAATCTTTTATGAACTCCTCTGGTAACTGAGCATAGCAAAAGGTCATCTACATAGTGCAGAAGGGTCATTTTTTCTAGGAAACTGGAGGGGTTTTAAATCTCAGTGAAGTACTGGAGAGAAATAAGAAGGGGTCCCAGTGAACCCTTGAGGTATAACTCTCCAGGTATAATGTCAATTGTTTCAAATAAAGGTAAATAGATATTGTCTGTTGGGACCTACGGGGATGTTGAAAAAGACCGAACCAGGGTCTGCAACAGTGAACCGTTTTGAGTTGGGTAGGACCTGTGACAGATACATGTTCAGGTTCAGAATGACTGGGAAATGGGGGATAACTATTTTCTTTTTTTTTTTTTTTTTAAAGATTTTATTTATTTATTTGACAGAGATCACAAGTAGATGGAGAGGCAGGCAGAGAGAGAGAGAGGGAAGCAGGCTTCTTGCTGAGCAGAGAGCCCGATGTGGGACTCGATCCCAGGACCCTGAGATCATGACCTGAGCCGAAGGCAGCGGCTTAACCCACTGAGCCACCCAGGCGCCCCGGGTTAACTATTTTCTTAATAGTTCTCAAATTCTGGACAAATCACTAGCCGGTTCATTAGGTTTCTGGACTGACAAGATTAACTTGTTATAGGGATGAGAATAGGGAATGATTCGCCCTGGGCAATTAAGTCTTCTCCCTGGGCTTGAGACTTTGCATGGCCTCAGGCTTGAGTGGCTATTGATGTAATTTAGGTTTAGTTATATCTATCTGAGTCTTTATGGGTTCTGTAATCCTCATTCTTCTAATGTCAGTATTAGAAATAGTCCACAGGTGTTTGGGTACCTTGATAAAATTAGGGCACTTTTGTTGAAGTTTTTCTTTTTCTGTAAGGAAAAAGAAAAGGACAGACTGTAAGGAACATATGAGATGAGGTTTGGGTTGGTCAGAAACTCTAAGGTGAGGTCTCCATTGCAGCAAAATGTATTAGCCCTTTTAATTTAGAAAGGCAATCTTTACCTGATTGGTTGGGGCTGAATCACATAGCAAAAAAACTTATGTGTTTTAATAAAATGTCCCAGGGTTTTTTGTGCTGATTGAGATAAAAATTCTGAGCTTTATGAGATACCCCTACTATGGAAACTTCCTTTTTGCTCCAAGGTTTTTGTTGTCCTGTGAAGGTGAGGTTTAAGGGAGAAAATACAGCTCCAATAAAATATGGCAAGGTTCCCCATTAATTTTAATTTTAGTTTCTCCATGGCTGTTTAAGGAAATTATTGATAATTGTTTACTGAAGAACCCTTTGGAGTTCTGTCAACTGTGGGAGGGGCCCAGATGGGGTTCCCTTCTTTGAAGGTATGAGGGCATTTGAGAAGAATTTGCATAGGACATTTGAGGACAACCTCTTTTTCTGTGTCTCAGTTGATTACAGCTGAGACATTCATCTTTGGACCTCCATTTTGATGATGGACTCCTACGGGGTGCAGTGTGTTGTTTTGGATCTCTGGCTTTGTAGCTTTTATAGTTGTAAAGCTAATAGCTTGGCATGTCTTTGTTTGCAGTCTTGTTCCAGGGTCCTTTCAAAATGCTCACAATTAGGGCACATGGGTGGCTCAGTTGACTAAGCATCCAACTCTCGATTTTGGTTCAAGTCATGATCTCAGGGTCGTGAGATATAGCCCTTTGCTAGGCTCTGCTCAGCAGGGAGTCTTGAGTTTTTCCTTCTTTCTTTCCCTCTGCCCCTTTCTCCATTTGCTCTCTCTCAAATAAATAGATAAATCTAAAAAACAAAAAACAAAAAACTCCCCAAAACAAAATGCTCAGGTATAGTCATGTGTCCAGTCAAGGTGGTGGCCTCCCAGCCTATTCTTTTTTTTTTTTTTTAAGTTTGTGCTTTTTTTTTTAAGATTTTATTTATTTATTTGAGAGAGAGAGTGAGAGAGAGTGAGAGAGAGCATGAGAGGGGAGAAGGTCAGAGGGAGAAGTAGACTCCTCATGGAGTTGGCAGCCTGATCTGGACTAGATTCCAGGATTCTGGGATCATGACCTGAGGCAAAGGCAGTCACCCAACCAGCGGAGCCACCCAGGCCACCCCCCAAGCCTGTTCTAAGGCTTTCTTTCAATTCACTGGTCTCAGGAGATAATCCATTTACAAAGAAGGCAGCTGGAGCCAGGCTGGGTGACCTTATTTATTGTATGGAACCATGAATGCCTATGGAAGATGGGCTTCCATATGAGATTTAAATTCTGCCAGATTAATCATCTGTTTGTTTGTTGACAAGTCTGTATAATGGACTAATCAGTCCAAGCGGGAAATACTATAGGAATAGTTTGTAAAAGTTCAGCTGCTATTTTGCAAGCTTTCTTTTTTCTAGTCCCTGAGATGTCGAAGACCGAGGAGCTCAAATACCATCCTCAGGGTGTTGCCATCTTGCTTCTTGCTTCCATTTTGGGGTTTTAGCAGGTCCTACCGATGTGTGTACAAGCTGGTAGAGATCTGGCAGCCTGGGTCATAAGCTCCAATCATGACTAAATTTTTTACAGCACTTTTTGGTTCCTCCCTAGATTTAGGAAATTCTTTTAACTAGGATCCTGAGTTCAATCCTTGACCAAGGGGTGATGGACACCTGAGGAGGTTCATCTGCAACACTGGGTAGCTTTATTTTGAAAGGTGATTGGCTAATAGTGTTTTCAGAGTGGAATGGAAGTTCAGACTGAGAATTAGTAAAGCATGGGTACTCAAGAAGGATAGAGGGGAGCAATAGGAGTTCTGTCAGTTCTATCGTCTTTGGGTTAGGTCTTTAATTTCTCATTTGCCTTTTGTAACAATGCTTTTAATGAAGGAATTTGAGAATCTTGAAGCTTTTGGGAAGTTTCTGCATATAAATTCAAGTAGCCATCCTATTCTGTTTGTTCAACTTGGGATCCTTTGCTTTCAAGTGCATTTCTTAAATGAGCAGTCTTGTCTAATTGGAAAATTCCCCATAATGGCCATTGTAATTGTAGGTTATTTTTAGTAAAATTATGCCATTTAACATGGCTTGGTATCTGTAGCTTCTGGGACTAAGGTTCTTGAACTTAAAAAAAGCAGGTGTGCCAGAAGGTACAAACCTTTGGATATAAAAGATCTCATTTCTTTTGCCAGAGCTTGGGGTTTCCCAGCGCTAACCTGATACCTAGAAGGGCCTATCCCAGTAGTCTTCTTGAGATGGTGAGCATTCAACTGCTCTTAAATGCCTGATTCCTTCCCACCAATGTTTGTGGCTTTTTTCACTGCCAAGATTCCCATTACCAACTAGCTAATATTATTTCATATTCACCTAAGGTCTCCCATGGGACCCCACCCAGCCCAGTTTAATCCCAGACACAGTCTGGATTTTAAGTCGGACCAGGTGCAACTCTGGCAGGTAACCACCATCAGTTCCTTAGGTGGAATCTGGGGATTGGAGAAAGGTTTGAACCAGCAGACGCCCCCCTCCCCCTCCAAAGGGACTTCAGACTGATTTCCAAACTAATGGGGGAACCTGTGGATGGAGCTAAGGGGTGGGGTCTCCAAACAGGTGAGGGAACTAGAAAGCCGATCAGATCCGGAGCTGGACAGAAAGAAAGCAGAGCTCAGAACTGGGAGGAACTTAGCTGTGGTCCTTGGAAATGCTGAGAAAGAACTCAGAGGGTTTAAAGCCACGGCATTTGTGTTTCTCATTGTCCCCAAAGCTGCCAGAAGTCTCCTTCAGTCCCGCTGCCGCCATCAAATCTGTTGAAGAACAAAAATTCAACCAAGTACATTTGAAGATCTAATTGCTTTTATTCAGTGTTTGGCAAGCTGGATAGCATCTCATCTGACACGCAGAAGGTGCTCCAAGGAGGTGTACAGAATGGAAAGCTTTTATAGGCAGATACGGGTGTGGACAGGAAGTTAGTAGCAAAAGAGAAGAAAGGATGGTTTGAGGCAGGGTCACGTTCCTTTAGGGGGTCTTGTCACGCAGATTGCTTTTAGGCAGGGGTCTTTTCATGCAGATTGCCTTGCTCACTGGTGATCAGGAAATTCCTAGAGAGGCTAGACCTGCAGTTAGGTTAGGGATCAAGTCTTGGTGGAGCTTAACATACGTGACTCCATTTTGGGTGTTGTTTCCTTTTAACAAAAGCAATGAGGGTATTACTTTTAAACCAAAATTATTGGTATCACAGGTTTTAACCTTTATTACACTGTAGATTGTTATAATGAAGCTTTCATTTTTTTATTTGTTTAAAAAAAATAGGGAGCATCTTCTGGATACCAGGCATTTTTCTGGTTACTGGGGTACTGCAGCAAACAAAACAGAAATGGCCAGGGATTCTTGGACTTACACTCCAGAAAGAGCTTCTCTCTGAGGATAACTGGGACAGGCAGGTGGTACTTCTCAATTCTCAGTCTGCCATGGGGAGTCCTAGTGCATTGGTATCTCTGTGAGGTTCTTGACTATGAGCATTTTTACTTAGTTACTAATATTGATGAACTGTGATGAGCATTTGTATTCAGGTTGATCAAAGATCTCTCTCCACTGTTGAATCAAGTATTGAGGATCTTAATTCTTTTCTTCTATTCAGCAGAATTTAGGTTTTTCTTCCAAGTTAAAACATTCAGTTAGAAGGCAGCGTAATTTGAAATAGTGAACCCCAGACAACCCCAGAGAACATTGATAGTCCTTTTTTGGCTTGTTATACAACTGTGGGGACAATAGGGTCATAAATACAAAAGAAAACATGTCTGGGAGGTAGAGGAAGATGCATGATGTGGAAGACACTCTTTTTTTTTTTTAAGATTTTATTTATTTATTTGACAGATCACAAGTAGGCAGAGAGGCAGGTAGCAGGGAGGGATTGGTGGTGGTGGTGGGAAGCAGGCTCCCTGCTGAACAGAGAACCCCATGTGGGGCTCGATCCTAGGACCCTGAGACTGTGACCTGAGCTGAAGGTAGAGGCTTAACCCACTGAGCCACCCAGGTGCCCTGGAAGACACTCTTATAGTGGGTAGACTCTAGACTTGGAATTTGGGGTTGGGGGCATGTTACAGATATTGAGCATGATTCCTGAATATGATTATCATGAGTTATGAGATACCATGAATAAGTCACTTAACTTTTTTTTTTAAGATTTATTTATTTATGTATTATTTTTAAAATATTTTTATTTATTTATTTGACAGAGATCACAAGTAGGCAGAGAGGCAGGCAGAGAGAGAGGAAGGGAAGCAGGCTCCTTGCTGAGCAGAGACCCTGATGCAGGGCTCGAGCCTAGGACCCTGGGATCATGACCTGAGCCAAAGGCCGAGGCTTTAACCCACTGAGCCACCCAGGTGCCCCCTATTTATTTATTTTAGAGAGTACTTGTGAGGGCATGGGGAGGGCCAGAGGGAGAGAAGCAGAGACTCCCCACTGAAGCAGAGCCCAATGCGGGGCTGACTGTAGAACCCTGAGATCATGACCTGAGCTGAAGTCAAGAGTTGGACGCTTAACAGACTAAGCCACCCAGGTGCCTTGTAAATTGTTAAACTTGATCAATCTGTTTTCTCCTTTTCTGAAATAGTAATTATATCTGTTCTGCTCAGCTCACAGCTGTTTTTAAGGATTATATGAGAAATGCACACATGCTTTTATATCGTAGTATACATACAAAGCTAAAATGGTCAGACTTTAGTCTACAATTGTGCTCTAACCGCTTTGGGACAATACAGTGTTGGATCTGTACAAGCAAGTAAGATAAGGGAAACTGGCAGTTTTCTCCCACCCTGTGCTCATGTGTGTATTGTCTGGTATTGGGCAAGTTTGAGATTTTTGGTGCTGAGGAGTTTTGGTCATACCCCTCAAATTAAATGACCTAGATAAAGCTGGAATAGACCCTTCTTCCTTAAGTAAGTTCATTGGTCTGCAGCATCAGTATTACCTGGGAGCTGCTAGGAATGCAGACTCTCAGGCCCCACTGTAGATCACTGAATTGAAATCTGCATTTTACCAAATCCCCAGGCGATCATATGCAAATTTTCTTAAGCACTAGGGTTGACAGATTGCTAAATCTATCCTGATTCTTCAGAAGACTCTTAGGATGTTTCACATACTCTGACAGCAGCTGCTAGATGTTTAGCACCACCTGGGAGAATGGAGGGCACAGAGGGGTTGTACTAAAAAATACACTGCTTTCTGTTCCCAAGGAACCATTTCAGGGGCAAAAGGTTCATATTCCATGATCAGTCCCCTGAGCCCACCAGTGTTCAAAAATGTTTTTTTCCCAAGACTTTTATGGTGCTTAAGTCAGACTTTTCATATTGGAATAACAGACCAAAAAATGACTGACAGTTCTAGTGTCTGGGATTAGGGAGGGAAATATTTAGAAGAACTAGGAATTTATCAGGAGTATGTATGATGGCATCTCTAGGATTCTGGTTTCTAGTCACCGCTGCTCTTGGAGGATGGTGAGTAAATGCTGCTTTACTCTGTTCTGAGTTCCATGAGGCACACATTCTCAGGGGCTCAAGGTATTCTGTGGGGGGAAAAAAAATAATATATATATCTATCTGCATAGTCTGTGTCTAATACCTAAACCTTTTTTGTATGATTGCAAATTAACCCTCACTTCCAGCTTCAGCAATGTTTAGGATTAAATAAAATTGAACTGATTTCCCCCTTAAAACAGCGCTTTTCTTTGCAGGTTAGATAAAATCATTTTTAAATCTTCCCTCCTCTGTAATTGTAATAGTTGGAACTTGGCTTCTTCCCCCCCTTCCTTTCCCTTCTGCCCAGGGTGCGGGGTCCCGGCAAAATTGAAGATCTTTTCTGAGCCATGAGGTATGTGATTCCTTTCGGAGTATTGATTCCACATCTGGACTGTGTAAACACAAATTGAGAGGGTTTGGTGAGGTGGGGTCAATCAACTTTAATACTAGAGATTAGTAGATGGCTCATGACAAAATTTCAGACCTTATTTTTCCAATTTTGCTACAGATTCATGAAGTTCTGTCACAGCCAGCATTTGGGCACCAAGATTATACCTGACTCAGCCTTCATTTATTTATTCAACGATCTCTACTTTATGCCAGTCATACCATGGATGGTAGGCCACCCACAGGAAGGAGAGCCCTGTTCTCACTCTCACAATTTACAGTTAGTTGTGAGGGATACCCTCTGGAGCCCATAGTTCCAGAATTTGAAAGGAACTGAATTTAGGTTAGCACCGTGTTGCTCATCTTAGAGCCCACCAAGCCCCCGCAGTTTTAGCTAACATTTTTATATTAAAAAAAAAGTAATTTTTTGTTGCAATAAAATGAAAAGTCAAAGCAGGCATTGATTTCCTCATAACTGTCTTCCATAGCAGACCCACGCCTATCTATTGCTAACATTAAGACTTCTCTGGAGTTCTCCTATAGCAGATTCTCTCTTGTAAAGAAGGCTTCCCGTTCTCGATGCAGAGAATGTTGCTAGAAAGAATTACTTCCATTTTCTCCCCAGTTCACCAAGTTCCTCCTCTTTCTCTTTTAAGGAAGCTCCTAATGATCCCCAGGTGTTCAGCCTCCTAAAATTTCAATTTATCTTCAGCCCCTCCAGCTTTTGAGTGTTTGCTCTAAGGCTTTAACCACAGAGTCCTTCCTCCCTTAAAGAAGTCTGCTGTGTATATCATGTTAAGGCGGAGTTGTCATGGCTGTTATGCTGTGTCTTAAGCCAAATACATTTCTCAGCATTCCAAGGTTATGTGAATACACAGAAATAATTATTTTCAGATGTTGACATTGCACTTAATGCTTTAGTTATGTAAGAAAATATGGTTCAAAAGTCATTCATCTAAAAAGCAATGCAAAATATAGTACAGATAAATATTCTGTACATTCAGGCACAGACTGTAATGTGGAAATGTTGGAGTAATTTAGCTTTCTGTCATAATCTCTTAAAACAGAGGATAGGAACTGTGCTGCGTTCTGAGCGAGTGTGTTTCCTACTGCGCATCCGGGGATGGTGTGCCTTGCTTCCAGTCCAGTAACTGCTTCTAATCACTGAGCCAGACCCCTGGGTCTTGGATTCTTTTGGCATTTAGTATGTCCTGTCTTTAAGTCAGCTTCAAGAGTTAAAAAATTGAAATCTTAGTTTCAAAATACAGTTTTTCAGTAATCGTCCATAGAATGACAACAGGACTTTTAAAAGCCGCATCTGTCCTCAGGTTCTTTTGGAAGGAAGGGGTTGATGGCAGTAAGATTTAATTGTTGGAGAGACCAAGACAAAGTTGGAAAACACTCTAAATTTATTTTTGTGTCAACATACATGTAAGATGTCCAGTATGAATTGCATCTATTTATATCAGTTTGTCTTCTAGTCCATTGAAAAAGGAGAAACATGAATGAGGTTTTAGGATACCCACGGTTTTGATTCTTTACATTCATGAAAGGGAAAATTTTCATCACCTCTTAATAACCATTAAATGTTTATAGCAACATTGGAAGAAAATCAAATCTCTTTGATATATGAATTATTGTCCTTGAAAATGTTCTGATCACTATTGCTGTATTATTGTATTAGTATTGTTGACTGCTTATCTTGCAAAGGGAAGTATTTTGACTTGATAGGATTGGAAATTCTGTGGGCAAAAGGGCGTCTGCTGAGTTTTTCCTTTCAGATGCTCATTTCTGTCTTTACCTTGTAGACTCGCAATACATAATTCAAAGTGTTTGCAAAGTACAAGGAGTTTACTGTATTGTTTAACTATCTGTTTCGAATTATAACTTTAAAAAGAAAATGGGACTCTCTTCCTGCCCCCCACCCTAGAGACAGATTTTCCATGACAGAATAGTTTGAAACATCAGGATGTTGCGTAAGTCTGTCTGGAAAAAATAGGGACAGACAGCTAGCACTATCTAAGAGAGCTTTGCTTTTTAACAACAGTTTTTGTTCAATGAACCTGCATAAGTTATAATTTTCCTACCTATTTGGATAAGCTTTCAAAATCAATAATTTTCTGCCTATGTTGTTTCCGATTGTCCTTATTTGGGCACTCAGTAAAAATAAGAAAAAAGATTTAATAATCATAGTGTGGTGTAAGAGCCAAAGGAAGATAAGCTTTTACTCTGAGGTCGAGAGAAAGCCTGCACAAGAAACGTTTGAAAGAGTTACAATAATTTGTAGTGAGGTGTGAGAAGTTAAAGTCATGATACTGCCTGGCTTTTATGTTTTACAAGGACTCGTTAGGATTTAATATTTAAAAAAGACTTAAATGCCAAAGTAATTTATAATGGGAAAGAAGTTGGTGGGGTAGCTCCCTTATCCTGTAGGTTACTCGGGGCTGGCTCAAATAGACTTCATGGGGTAGAGATTAAAGGTCAGAGTGTTTCAGGAAAGTTGTAATCAGGGTGGGAAGCAAGAACTGTTCCTAAGTCCCTTTGAATTTTATGGGATCACTTAACCACGGACGCCTGCACCAGCCCTATTTTTCAGGTTGCAGTGGTGAGACTTACTGGGCTGATTGCTTTTCAAGTACAGATCTGTTTCTCAGAAAGTCCCACTGTTTACACACTTCTTGCATGCTTGTTTATTACAGAGGAGACAAAGGGGTATCAAGGAACACTACGTTTATTTTTTTGGTGGAATCTGGCAGAAAAACTGTTTTTCAATAGCTGGTTGTTTACAAGGATTCCTATCTGCCTGGTGACATCTTTATGGCTCTGGGAGGGAAGAATGCTATCTGACCAGTTGTGGAAGATTAGCTTTCTTCCCTTTTGGGCTTCTGGAATATAAGGCGGGGTGGGGAGAGGGAGGGTGTTTCCTATCAGGGATTGTAAATTTTCTCTTAAGACTTGTCATTGACATGCCTTGCAATTTTAGAATAGGTACTTAACCTGTCTAAGCTCTGATTATTTATAGGTAAAAGGAAGGAGAAAATTACCAGTTTTGTGAAATAGTTGTTGTTTCTGAACTTTATGAACAAAACTTGTATATATTATACTAAGAAATTTAATCAGGTTATATGTTAGAATTAGATCTAATTCCCTAAATTATTTAACAATGAGGATCAGTACATGTAAGCCATGACAGCTAAGTACTGTTGGAAATATATACGGATGGATAAGAAGTAATACTGACCAAAGGAAAATAGAATTGAAAAGAAAAAAAAACCACTTTATTTATCTTTTATCTAGCAGATAATTTGTAATTAAGTGCCAGGAAGCAGTTAGAAAATATGTCATAGTTCAGAATTGGAAGAGATGATTTCCGGGGGGGCATTCAGAACAGTCTTCATGGAGTACAATGGTATGAGATGGATTCTGAAGGGTGAGTCGAATTTGGGTGGGTGGAGCCGGAGAAAAAGACACAGTCAAAGGCAGCATCATTAGAAGAGGAAGAATGAAAAAATAGGGTACTGAGGGAAATGGCCTACTTATGTTATGGGTAATAAAATGCAGTAGGTTAATTAATCTTTACTCAAAGCCAGGCACTTGCTAAAGTAAGTATTTTACATATTTTATCTTATTTAAATCTTAATGATGAGCCACTGAAGTGTAAATTTATGGATAAAGAAACCAGGAAATGATGTAATAACTAGTATGTGGCTGAAGTTGAACTTGAAGTCAGAGACTGGGGCTTTGCCCACTAGCCTCCCTTCCCTGAGGTTGGAGGACCTTTGGTAAAAGAACATGATATACATTTCCTTCCGGAAGCTCCAGTCACTCTTGGCGTATGTTTGAGCTAGATGAGTAATGTGTTCCTCTCAGTTTGCCTCCTCTCACCCTCCTGTTACCACCCACTCCTCTCTTTGACCCTGCATTCAGACTATAGACAAAAACTTTCGATTTGAAGATCTGATCTTACAGTGTTCCCAGGTCTGTATCTTAGGTTTCCTGAACCTTCCCATGTGTCCAGTGCCCTACCAGTCCCTGTACCTTCATTTGGAATTTTCATTTTCTGAAATCTCCTTGTCTTCTCTTTCCTCTACTTTTCCTAGGTTCGTACCTCTACACGGAGGACCCTTTCTCATCTGTGGACCCCCTCCATCCTTTTGTACTGTTCTCATTTATTGTTAAATACTGAACCACTTAACCCTTGAGCTCATATAAAATTTGAAAACCTATTTCCGTACATGCATCAAAATGAAATTTAACCATTGACACTACATATTTCATAGGAAATGGCCTTTACAATTATTTAATGTAGGATTGCCCTCCCCTCTCCTCCCCAATCTAGTGTCCCAGAGAATCACAAGCTGGTATGTGTAGTAGTCAGAATAGGCTAAGTTAGGTTGCAGTAACAACCACCACAAGAATCCTAATGACTTATTTCCCTCTTACTTCTGTGTGTTTTGGCAGGAGGAACGTGCTTATCACACACTTCCAGAGGAAGCTGCACTTGGCCACTTTGCTTCCCAGTCACCTGGTCATGGGTTGAGAACGCCATAAATCACACACTGGCTCTTAGCACTTCTGCCTGGTAGTGATGCTTGCCACTTGTGAAGACATTTCACTGATTTCACATGGCCTCACTAAATGTCAAGGAGACAGGGAAGTGCAGTTCTACCATATGGTGGAAAGTAGGGGACAAATGGAAATATTTAGTCAACAATACTGCAGAGTGTGAAAGGTTAGAAATTGGAAGCCAGTTCTTTTGAAATGTATGCTTATTAGCAGTTTGTAAAAATGTGGTCAAATCCAGAAGTTTGGAAACTCAAACGAAAAATCCTTAAGACGTGATGATGGGTCTTGTGAAATCATTGTCGGTTTAAAACACTGAATTTGTGGTATGTGCTTAAACTTAACTCGGGAAATGTAAGCACTTCATGGCTGGGGCACAAAGACATGTGTTAAAGTCATCTTGGTCCCTAATAGCGTGGAAGAAAAATACAGTGTCATAGCAAGTGGGGTGAGTTATCCTTGGATATATATTGTGCTTGAAGGATGCTTTTTTGGGGGAGAGAAGCCATGGTCGTCATGTAGAATTTATCAAAAGCAGTGAGCAGAGTTTGGATGAATCAAAATTTCACATTGAAATGCTTCTCTGTAGGTGTTTGGAGCTTTATAAAAATACATAATCATTTTCTTACTATATATTCTTTTTTGGTTTATTTTCATTTGTCAGTACTAATTAACAACCAGCACTTGTCAACGCTGATCGCTGTGTTTTAATTGTCTTTTGCAAAGAGAAGTTATATAGAAGTTGACTTCAGGGACATTTAATATAAATGTAGCATTGGAGAGAAATCTTAGTCTCTCCTATGTATGGACATTGCTAAACCATATCACTGGTCCTCACTCCTAATTTGAATATAGGAGCTTGACTACCTACGTAGGTATGTCTGAGGATATGGGAGGGGAGGAGAAATGAAGAAAATAGTTACACTAGAATTACTTGCTTATAAAAGCTTCTTAGGAAATACCTCATTTTTTGGAATGAATAATGACTGTCAGTATGATCAAGTATACAGACACAAAAAGAGGAAGTCTAAAAGCAGTATCTGATCCAAAAAACTTAACCAGTAATTGCTTTTTTCCTGTGTTTTGTTTTTATTGCACAAGAGCATCTCCTTCCGTTTCTTATATGTAAGTTAAACATGTCTGAGTAGATCTCTTAGCCTGCTTTTGCCTCACAGCAATTGTGCTAAGAATTATCTAGAGATGTATTAGCATAAATTAAAGATTAAATACGGAAATCATAAACTATTCCATGAAAATAATTTTTTTTTTTTTAAAAAGAAATAAGGATTAATTGTTGGTCTTCTTTTTGTATTTAGCAATTTTTCTTAGGGAACTTTATTCTCCTGCCTCTCAGACAGTGTGCGCAATGGCTCAGAAGGCCCCCGCCCCCAGGGTTTGTATTTCCATAACCTACCAAAAGAAGAGCTCATTTGTATATGCCCGGCCTACTTCCATTGGAGGGCAAGATCGCGCAGTTAGCTTCTTTGTGGCAGTGTGAAAGAAGGAAAAGGAGGAGGGAGAACCTCATGGTATTGGTGTATGTAGCAGAAAGTTAAAGGACAAGAGAGCTTTAAAATTTGGAGCACTCGAACATTAAATTCTGTTCTCAGTGGTGCGGTGCATGTAGATGAGATTTTAAAGATGATACATCCCATACTTCCTTTCGCTTCCACTGTATAGTCGACCTGCACGTGTTTACGAAGTATTTCTTAGCTTAAGGTACTAAACTACGGCTGAGTTTTCATTTCTGTCCTCCTCTTCCTGTCCCCTCCCTCCCAACCTGTCAGGAATATAGGGTTTTCATGGGCTTTCATTTTGTCTGCTCTCTAATAGGCCTTCACCCTGCCTACTTTTCCTCCCTGGCACCGAATTCCTGTGAACAGTGGATAGCAGTACCTCTTAAACTTACAAGCTAATGCAAAAAACAGAACCAACAAAATGAGTTGGTTGTATTGGTTTTGATCACTCCATGTCACTCTGAGGAATCTTGTCAGTCAGATCAAGTTTATTATTCTGTCTAAACTCTCGGACTTTGTCCATTGGTCAGTTACATATGTAGCACTGGGTTGAAGGATATCATTCACTTGACAACAAAATACCGACCGTTACAAGCTCACATATTGCCTTGTGAGTTTTCACAATTAAAGAATTAAAGCCTTGATTCTCTTGATGTGAACAATTCTAGATGTGCCTCACCCCCTTTATAGGTCAGGCTGTGGAAGACGTGAATGTGATGACTGTGTGCTTGGTGGATTAAAACCAAACGTGATTTCAGCAAATGATGGAAAAGAGTGAAGCATGCCTTAAATTATCTGCCTCGGAAATGATGAGAAGACTTGGCTAGGGAAAGAAACGGGAAGTGTTTGTATTTTGAACCTTCTATTACTTTACTCATAGTAAGTCAGTTTGTGTTCTATGACGGAGTCCCAGGCTCCACGTTGGAGCCCATGCGGATCAGTAAATTGTGCACTAGGAAGACCTCATCTCTAGCCTTAGGAAACACCTCATACTTGGACCAGTTGTGGGCAAACCCATCCCCGTGGTTAGCAAAATAACTTTAAAAACAAAGCAAGCCGGCAGAAATCACCCAGATACATGGGTGACAGGAGCAAGATGGGGGACTCTCACACCATCATTTTCATTGCGCTGCACACTATACTGCTTACATTAGAAACAAGCAGAAGTCTAGGGGTAAAGTCTGGTATTAAATTCTCCAGTGATGCAGGAATAAGTGTTAACAGCTGTGCCTGGGTGCTTTCCCTTGCTTTGTCCTGGAAATATATTACCATTTAAGAGAATGGTGATATATTACATACATACCTTTGGAAAAATGTTTCTCTACCATCTTGTGCAAATCCGTGTAAATCTTCTCATTTCTTCCCCCTTTTCAGAGTTAAGTCACACAAGTATTCGTAAGGCTTTTCCAAATACTTTGTTAAGCCTGAAAAACTTTTCCCCCAAATTCATAGCGTGTCCAAATGGCTGCAGATTATAGCCAAATGTGAGTATGTGTGCACATATGGAGTGAAGCGAGTTTTTAAGATGTGGGTGGCAGTGTCTTTAAACTCAGAATCGGGATGCTTTACACAGTAGTAGGAAACATCAAGGATCAACTTGACATTCTTTCAAAAGCAATCGGAGTTCTGGAGAGAGGCGGGAAAATGGGAATGTGGCCTCACCTTTTACTTCTCAGTAAGGACGTAAACGAATCCCCTGCTGTGTTGTTGATTGTTTTTTCCAGATGATCTTCCCATACCGAGTCCTCGGAGTATGGAGTCCTTGCCCTGGACTCATTTTTTCCTTCCTGGAGGTATAAATAGACTGCTGACGCCCTCGCTCTCTGCAGTCTGTGCATCATTCAGACCGTACATCTCCTTTCTAGGTCACAAAGCTTTTAAAAAAATCAGCAGCGGTAGCGGCATGTGAGAAGATGAGCCCATGACCCCCTCTCTCACCTCGAAGCCGAGCTTTTGAGAGCATCCAGACAGCAGCGCGTGGAAACATGACATTTGGGTGGTTCAAGAATATCGGAGGGGAGAATAGCCATTTTTACAAATAGTTCAAAAATAGCATCGTCTGAGCATTTTTTCCCTCCACCCTTTCTCCCCTACATGCCTGAAAGGAAGCTCTTTCCATCCGAGGCGAACAAGGAATTTGTGTTTTGTGAGAATTTGAAGAGCCTGCCTCTCCGGCTGCAATGTCTGCCTTCTCCCCTTGTCCAATCAAATCAGCTCAGATCCTGAGAAAATGTCCTTTCCCTTTTTCCTCTCTCCTCTCCAGTAAAGTAAAAATGGTCTCGCTTCCAGACAAGTCATTTATTATTGAGTGTCTCCTGAGGGAGGGATAGCGGATCAAGTTTTGAGAGGGGACGAGGTGGGGAATGTTACTCTCTGTTCTCCTCCAGCCTCTTCGCTTTGCTGGTCGTCGGTGATCTCGAATCCGGTCCTTCCACAGAGGGCTAATGGCCAGAGATAATCTCATTTTTGGGTAAGGCTGGAGCAAGGTGTGTGAGAAACCGAGGCAACGCCTTTGCAGTAGTCACTGAATTTGGGCCCCGGACTCCAGTTCATTCATCACATCGTTCTCTTCTCTGTCTGTCCGTAGCTTTCAGGCACTGTTAATTCTCTGAGTAAATATCAGAGTGCCTACTATGCGCCAGCCTGTTTTAAGCCTTTAGAATACCGGTTTACAGTTAGCTACATCTGTTCTCTTTAAATTTCATTCTGATTGATAATATCTCAGCTGGAATAAGTGCTATCAAGAGAAATCAAGCAGGCCGGGTGCTACCAATACATAGGTATGGAGTGATGTGTTGTGTTTTATGTAGGTGGGCTGAGGAAGATTTAACTGATACAGGGGCATCTGCTTCTTTCTGGGGAGTAGGTGACATGCACTGTTTGGGGGAAATGCATTCCAGGCAGGGAAGTGGGCAAGTGGCACTCTCACAGCTGAGGACACAGCGGATGAGCAAAGGCAAGAGTGGTGTGTGACGGGTGGTCATAGAGGGAGCAATGGGACGCACCACGGAGGCCCTTACAGGCCGTGCTGGGGCCTGGGCGGTGAAGACATTTCCGAGGAGTGGCACCATCTGATTTGCTCTGCAGAAGAGTCATGGGGTGTAGAGACGAAACGGGCAAGTGCGGGCTTATGCTTGTGTTTTGATGAATACATCAAATGTACTTTTATTTCAGAGGAAGATGCATGTCAAAATTTTGAGCTGATGAGGTCTTGATAGGGGGTAAGAAGTGTGTATCTGAGAACATGTTCAAGGTAGTCGACAGTTTTTAACTGAGAGTGTTAGGGATGAGCTGGTAAAAAAGACCAGTGATGTACAGAAAGGGGTTTCATGTTTATGAAGCTTGCTGTTTCAATCTAGTACTTTTTTTTTTTTTTAAGATTTTATTTATTTATTTGACAGAGATCACAAGTAGGCAGAGGGGCAGGCAGAGAGAGAAGGGGAAGCAGGCTCCCTGCTGAGCAGAGAGCCCGATGTGGGACTCTACCCCGGGACCCTGGGATCATGACCTTAAGCCGCGGAGAAAGACGCTTGATTGACTGAGCCACCCAGGTACCCCTAGTGCACAGTTGTTTAACTACTTAACTAGTTAACTTAGTAAACTTTGAAGCTAGTTTCATCCCCTCATCTTGTGTGTGACACTTGCACCTACTAAATTTCTTTTTGTTACTTTGCTCTGACCTGACTTAACTCACCAGGCCTTTCACCTACTGAATCTACCTTGTTCCTCTGTCTAAACAATCTGATCTCCCTCTCATCACCTGCTTAATATGCGCTGTTCCTTTAAGTCTCAGCTCAGATGTTACTGCCTCTTGGAATGCTTCTCACATCCCCAGCCTCAAGTGTTGGTGCTCCTGAATCGTGGCTCTTCTCCGTGCACATCAGACTTCTTCTTGTATCTCGCGCTGAGTTGTAGTGACTCACTTAGACGAAGTTGTGCAAAGGCAAGAATGATCTGTTGTTTGGTATTCTTGTTCTTGGTGTCTGCGTTAGTACACGGAACATAGCGGTCAATAAATGCCTCTGGATAGAATGGTATCAAAATATGTATATTTCTTTAAATTTGGAAGTTGGGATGCCTGGGTGGCTCAGTCAGTTAAGCATCTGACTCTTGGGTTTTGGTTCAGGTCATGATCTTGAGGTAGTGAGATCGAGCCCTACATTGGGCTCCTGAGCTCAGGTCGCTGTCTCCTTGGGGTTCTCTCTCTCCCTTTCGCTACACCCTTCCCACTGCTCGCTTGCTCTCTTTCTCTCAAATAAATAAATAAATAAGTAATAAATAAAATCTTTATAAGAAATGGAACTCAGTTGTCTTAATATATAAGTTACCCCCTTCCTGGTCATCAGTGTTAGAACTGAAGTCATCTTTGACATTTACCTCTTCCTCACCCATTGGTGAAATCATTCACCAGCTTTTGACAGGTTTGCTTCTCACTGTGTCACTGAACGGTTGTCATCTTCTCATTGTCCTAATTAAGGTCCTTATTTTCTTTGCTGGTGGGTAAAATAAATTTGGGAAATGCTGGTTAAATAGTTAGTGGTTTGATCACCACAGGACTTGACAAAACCTTTAGAGAAGGAGCACTGTAAACATTCCCAGGAGAAATCTAGGCTAGAACATTCCCTGTGTTTATTTGGTCAGAGAATCCTTTTGGTCTCAGAGTAGCTGATGTGGTTAATGATCTGTAGAACTCACCTGGGAAAATGCTGGCAGAGATGGGGCACTAGCTGCCCTCTCTTCACGGGCTGAAGATCATTTGGTTTTAACCTAATGACAAGCCATAGACAGCCAACACATGTCAGGGAAGCATGCCAGGCCCTTGCCACTGAGTGACCTCTGACTACCATGCCCTTTTCGCAATTTGGCACCATTTTACTCTAAGTGATGGGGCTCTGAATGGGGAAATGCACACCTTATTCACCTGCCAGAGATGCTATTTCTTCTCACCGTGCTGCAGATTGCCTGCTTTCCTTGATGCTGTCTTAATAAGATTTTAAAGAGTTGATGGCCTCTGTCTTCAGGCACCTTCAGAAAAAATATTGTAGTACTCTTAATTTAATGCCTGTCCACAGGGTTTAAATCAATAGGTTCAAGAGATTTCATAGCCAACCTCATGCATGTTTGGTGGCAGGCTTATGGACTTTTGGTTTCCAGATTTGTGGGGGGCGGTGTGAGAGAAATGGTAAAGGTGTATTGGCAGCAGAACTATGGAAAAAGAAAATCATAATTTGTCAAAGAATTCAAGAAATAAGTAAAATAGAAAGTTCAACTTTTTGGTCAAGAGGCCAGAGAGGAAAGCCTGTAAAATGTTAGATGCTTTTTGCCCTTGTTTTGAATTTAAATAGAGATGATATTCAGGAGATCATGTTGTGGACACATTGATTATCCCATTCCACTTCTCCAGTTGCATAAGGCACAGATTATCCTTCTAGATCTGTTATCCTTCCAGATCTGTTACCCTCACATCCCACATTTGATTGATCTGTACGTCCTGTTGCACCCAGCTTCAGAATATGTCCAGCGTCTCACTGCTTCCCATCTACACAGTTTCTGTCCCAGTCTCGGTCACCCATCGTCTGTCGCCCGTATGATTGTACTAGGCTTCGCAACAAGTTCTGCTTCTGCCCTTGAGTCACTATAGTTTGCTTATCACACAGCACTAGCACTGGTCCTTTGAACGTTGAGTCAGATGCTGTCATTTCTCTGCAACCTGGTGATTGTTTCCTCTCTCCTTCAGAATAAAATTTGAAATTCCTAACATAGCCCATGAGCTCAGCTGTGACCTGTTCACCTGCTATGTCTTTGCCTTCATCTTTTAACATGTTCCCTATTACTCCTTTGGTCACATGAGCTCATTGCTCTTATGTGAACCTGCAGAGCGTGTTCTTGTCTCAGGGATTTTCCACGTACTGTTTCCTCTGCCTGGAATGTACTTCCATTCCATACCCACGTGGCTTCTTCTCTCATTTGCTTACGGTCTCTTGGTCCAGTTTTCCTCGTCAGTCAGTGGTGTCATTTAAGGTTACTGTCATGAAAGCACTTCGTTTACTACACTCTGTCTTCACCTGACTGTATTTTTCTGCATTGTCTTTATCACCACATGGCATGCGTTATTTCTTACTGTTCATCTCCGACTGGAGCGTGAGCTCGAGGACTTGGCTTATCTTGTTCACTTCTAAGAACAGTGCTTGTAACAGAGCTCCTGGCACATAGAAGGCATGTGACCGCTGCTTGCTAAATACACGGAAGTGGAAGCATCCATGGGCAAGCTTTCTTGTGCATTGCTTGTGGCAGTCAACATTCATGAAGAAATGGTAAGCTGCTTTTCATTCTATCTCTGTCATCTCTGTATGTTTATGCTAAAATTGGTAAGCTTTCTAATTATCAACATATAGGTAAACACCTCACGAATTGTTGCTCTCCTGTTTCTCACTCTTTTGTGGCATATGGGGCAGGTGGACATATAAGAGTTGTAACAATGTTGGGAAAAGGTCAAAGCAATAGGAAGTAGAATAATCCATTTAGATAATACCTCTCGAATCTGCCTGAGCACATTTTAGGGACTGTTGCTTTAGCTAAAGCTTTTCTAAAACAGAACATCAGAGATCCCTTAATATTTCTGTCAGTGTAACATTTTCTAGAGTAAAAAAAATTGGCACTTGATCACAAAGTACACTATTTTTCCTGTGATGGAAAATGCATGAAGGAAAATACCAAAAATTATGGGTTAAAAATTAACTGCCTGTGTAAAGTTATGTGCCGGACATCTTGACAGACTGTTTTGGTTCCCATGTGAAGGGATCGTTATCCTCTGTAGCAGCACTCCAGTAGAGAAAGAGAGAGCGAGCAAGCGCACCCACATTCCAGAACAGGGAGAATTTAGAGGCATTTACTGTGGAGAATTGAAGGCATTTATTGTGTTCTGCCCTGTAAAAATTTGCTAAGTGATGGAGGGCTTTGTACTTTGTTTCCTAAAGTACAGAAACAGATAGACTTTTAAAACACTGGATTTTGCAGTGTGTTCTCTTACAGTGTGTCTGCTCATGGAGCATATCACAGCCCCAAAGAAGAGACATATATAAATCTGGGTGAGGATTTAATAAAATAAGTAGAAATATTTCACCTTTGAACCATAATATTTATACCTTAGAGCTGACTTCTTAGAAGCTTGTATTTCCAAAAGCATTGATGAAAACATGTATCTGTCTGTGTTGTCAGGTGGCCCAAACCCTGCATAACCTAAATTGATAGCTATGAAGCTAAATTTATAAATAACAGGAGCAATTAAAAATATGGCAAAGTTAGGCCAATACTGTTGGTATACTGATAAAAAGAATCCTTACCAAAAATTTGCTGGAAATCCAATTCAACGTTTGTGTGTTCATAGTTCAACCATGAGGCCAAGCATTACCTCGTAGTTGAACAACTAGTGATTTGGTTATTTCAGTTTATTTTAATTTTAATTTTAAATTTTTACTTTTTTTATTAACATATAATGTAGTATTTGTTACTGGGGTACAGGTCTGTGATTCATCAGTCTTGGACAATTCACAGCATTCACCATAGCACATATCCTCCCTAGTGTCCATCACCCAGCCACCCCGTCCCTCTGACCCGCTCCATTCCAGCAGCTCTCAGTTTGTTTCCTGAGATTAAGAGTCTCTTATGGTTTGTCTCCCTCTCTGGTTTCCTCTTGTTTCATTTTTGGTTATTTCAGTTTATTAATATAAAGTTCTAATAATCTTTTTATAGTTCCCTTTTTTCTTTATGGAGTAGCACTTAGTCACTGCTAGAAAGAATTAAGGCTCTGACTTTGCCCACCAGATTCAAGTGAAGAGCTTATGCTTTTGGGTTTATTTTTCAGCTGAGGACCTTTCTTTTTTTTTTTTTTTTTTTTTTTTTTGATTTTTTCAGCATAACAGTATTCATTATTTTTGCACCACACCCAGTGCTCCTTGCAATCCGTGCCCTCTACAATACCCACCACCTGGTGCCCCCAACCTCCCACCCCCACCCCTTCAAAATTCTCAGATCGTTTTTCAGAGTCCATAGTCTCTCATGGTTCACCTCCCCTTCCAATTTCCCTCGACTCCCTTCTCCTCTCCATCTCCCCTTGTCCTCCATGCTATTTGTTATGCTCCACAAATAAGTGAAACCATATGATAATTGACTCTCTCTGCTTGACTTATTTCACTCAGCTGAGGACCTTTCTGAGAATAACTGCTCTCACTCTGTGAGGATGGAGATGCTTTTGTCAGTTTACCTTAATTTTTGCTTTGCCTGACTTATGTCAAAGCCTCCTTCCCAGCACATCCTTTAATTCCCTTTTATTCAAGGCTAATCAGTCACTTCATTCCCAGGGTTGTGTCTCTTGACAACAAAAGACAAAAAACAAAACAAAACAGAACAAAAAACCCCAAAACCCAACAACAAAACCCACATAAAACAGAAAAACAAACCTGGAAATTCACATAAAGATAAAATCTCAGGCAAATTCTGAGAAAGGACTTGATGGGGAAAGTAATCACCCTCCTAATAGGAAGAACCCTAAAAAGAAAGGGTTCTAAATTTTAATTCTAGGCAGGGAACATTTTTTTTAATTCCTTTTGTTCTGTTTATTTATTTATTTACTTATTTATTTATTTGACAGAGAGCACAAACAGGGTGAGTGGGAGAGGGAGAAGCGGGATCCCCAGTGATCAGAGAGCCCAATGCGGGACTCAATCCCAGGGCTCTGGTATCATGACCTGAGCCGAAGGCAGACACTTAACCGACTGAGCCACCCAGGCAGCTTGTTCTGTTTTTACTAACAAATTTATACTTAGACCTTAGATTTATATAGCTATACTCAATTTTTAATAGGACTCCCAATAGTATTATATTTATATTATTTCACTTTTGGCTAAAATATGGCATGTATGAATTAAGGGTATGTATGTATATAAGTATGAATTTGTATATATACATGAAGACACACAACACATGTGTCAAGAATGTATTTACATACCTTAATTCATATGTGTTTTATTTTTGTGTATATGAATAACCTAATTCTGCATATATGTTTTACATATAAATTATTATATAATATTGTCCTCTGTAGTAAGTGATAGATCCAGATTAGAATACGGTATTTTCTTCTGTAGTAAGTGGTAGATCCAGAATAGAATATTGGTTCCATAAACTCTGAAGTCAAGTGTTAGAAAAGGATACAATGTCTCTATTCAAAGGTATTATAAGGGTTAATCCACTTTTGGGAGTTAGATGTTAAGAGTGTTTCTTATCTGAGTGGTTATGTCTGTTAAAGAATAACTTGCAATATAATTAAATTTGTCATAGTTGGTATATGGCAATGTTGTAAAATTTTTAAAAAAACCTTGTAAACAATGTCCTGATGAAATTAATAAACATGTCAGATAAATTGCCATTTAGAAAAGCTATTCTCATTTCCCTAATATTGCTGTATCTTGAACCTATCTTCTGTATAGGTTTTCACGATGTTCTTTGGTTAGTTATTATGGTTATTCTGGTGATTCCATTAGATATTAACTTTCCTAACTAACGGATGTGATCTTTGACATTTTTTCTTCAAAAATATTTCCAGATTCTTTTTCTCCTGGATTTCAGGAGCTTGGATACTTTAATCTGCTAGTGAATTTTCATCTGTATGTGCTCATCTTCCCATGGATTTATTATTTATAAACGAGTTAGCTGTGCTGTCACAAAAGTAGGAAGGACAGTGCCTGGTTAATAGCTTTCCTAACTGTCCTTCTATTGGTTATCTCCTATCGGGAGATCCCAGTTTCCATGTCCATTTCTTTTCAGAATAATATTGAGTTTGTTGTCACTGTTTTTATTTTTTTTACTTTGTCACTTATATTCTGAATTTCATCAGTTTATATAAATATTAACTCAAAAACCTATTTTGGAATACCTCGTTTTTCTAAGATTTATCTACTTATTAGAGAGCAAGAGTACATGAGTTAAGGAAGGGGCAGAAGGAGAGAGAGAGAGAGAATCCCAGGCAGACTCCATGCTGAGTGGGGAGCCTGACCCCAGGCTCAAGCTCTTGACCATGAGATCATGACCTAAGCCAGATCACCAGTCAGATGCTTAATTACCTGGGCCACCCAGATAGGTGTCCCTGGAATGCCTGTGTTATGTTGGGAGAATTTCTTTGTATTGATTTAAGAGTGGACTGAGATTTAGTTTAGAAGTGGCATGTAGTCAGTCTCTCTCTCTTCCTTTCCTACTGATGTGCCCTTAGGAACACAGGAGGAGATGTGTGTGGGAGACAGGTTGACATTCAGCCCACTGCCTGAATCTGGGAGATGTTTTTACTCACTGCAAGGGACCTAGAACTAGAATGAAACTTGGAGTCAGTCCCCTTGGCTTTGCTGCACTTAAATAGGAAGACAAGCTGTTGTTCCCAAGATTCATGCCGTAGAAAAGAAAGACAGATGTTAAGATGCTGTCCATTTTCTGGTGTGGATGCAGCCTTTTGAGACCATCAACATGTTTTCCATTTATAATAGTTAAATCGTATGGTATTCACAGTGTTTCAGAGAGTGTTTGAAAAATGCTTATGGTGAAATCTTAAGGGAAAAACAGTGACTTTTTTAAACAAGTATGTAAGGGAATAAAAAATATGCAAATAAAAGTGCATAGTTAAACAGTGAAGGAAGTAAGTCAGATGTGAACAGTGCTTCCTTGTCAGATGGAGGAATTGGGGGTGACGTTTTCCCCTAATTAATGTTTCTTTGTACTTCCCAACTTTTATAGTAAGCATTTGTTATTTGTGACTTTTTGACTTTGAGTATGTATCAGGGTGCTAAATATATTTATTTTTATTTATTTTTAAATATTTATTTGAGAGAGAGAGAGCGAGTGAGCATGAGCAAGTGGGGAGAGAGGCAGTAGGTAAGGGAGAGAGAGAATCTCAAGTGGACTTCCCACTGAGGATGGAGACCTACACGGGGTTCATTCTCATGACCCTGAGATCATGACTTGAGCCAAAACCAAGAGTGGGCTGCTTAATGGACTTTACCGCTCAGGTGCCCCGAGTTGCTATTTAAACAAAAGACAATAGGTGGAAAGGATAAGGGTGCCCCACTTTTAGCATATGTAATCTCATGTAAAATTCTCAACAGTCTTGTGATGTGGGCTTTTATCAACATTATGTGATTAAGAAATGGTTGGGAAAAAAAAAAAAAAAAAGAAATGGTCAAACTGAGGTAAAAGCGCAATCTGTCTGACCCCAAACACTGTGCTCTTAATGTCACACCTTGTTACAAACAAAATCATCCTGATAAGAAAGCTTCAAAGGTAGAAAATATACTAACAGGTACTTATAGCTGGGTGATATGTAAGACTGAGGAATCACAGACCTGTACCGCTCAACAAATAATATATGTTAATTTAAAGAAAAACGAAAACATTTAGGGGTGCCTGGGTGCCTTAGTCGTTAAGCATCTGCCTTCAGCTTGGGTCATGATCCCAGGGTCCTGGGATTGAGCCCTGCATTGGACTCCCTTCTCAGTAGAGGGTCTGCTTCTCCCTCTTCCACTCCCCCTGCTTGTGCTCTCTTTCTCTCTCTCTTGCTGTCTTTCTCTCTCTCTCTCTCAAATAAATAAAATCTTAAAAAAAATAAGAAAAAACATTCAAAAACATTTTTGAAATAAGCATAATTTCTGTCTTTTAAAATTTGTGTAGCTTTCCATATGTTTTCTTACTAGTCACATAATCTATAAAGAAAAAAACGGGTATACTTTGACCAAGATTTCAACGTTTGAAATTATCTTGTCCGTATTTGTGTCGGGTGTGTATAACATGTATGTTCATCTATATCTTTATATATATTCAAAGATTTTGCAGCATTAACATGAAATCTATACATCAGAACTTTCAATTAAATGCGAGGAATGACCGGAAGAGAAGGTGTTTTTGAATTCTGTTGATTTTATTGCATGACAGTACACATTCAGAAAGGCGGAACTCCTTTTCATATAAGCTGCAAGAGATTGAGTGAAGGGAAGCAATTACAAAGGTAACCGAAAGACTGGAGGTGCCAGAAGGAGAAAGAGTTGCTGTCCCCCAAATCAGAATGCTGCTCACCACCCCCCCAGGGCGGGAGGCCAGGAACATGTATTTGATGTGCTCCTGGAGGGAAGGGCGCCGCTTCTGTTGCTGCTGGTGAAGCAATCCTGAGTCCTTAGGCTCCCACAGGCCAGCACTGCAAGTATTTCTGAGATTGAGAGGCTGGAAGCCAGTTACCAGCAGGGGTTCCCAGGAACCTGCTGCTGGTGCTGTTCCTATTAAAGACAGAAAAAAAAAAAAAACCTTTTTTTTTACCACCTGCAAATTTCTAACCGGTGCCTCCATTGGCAGAATAATTTATGAAAGCATAGTGTCGCTAGGAACTGAATGGTTGGAGACTTGGGGTGCTAGCACAAAAGATACATGGACTTTTCTGTAGCACCTCATACATAGTTTATAAGAAGAATGCAGTAGGAAAAATCTAAATCCTGGTAAAGGACAGAGATCGCGAAGCTTTTGGAATAACATGAAAATTGTTTATGTTAGTGTTGCAGTAGAAGTCACATGGTTGATTTGTTACAACGAAGAATGCTATTTTATCCATATGTGTATAATTTTAGTAGTCTTTTTAGGATTATTATCAATACTTCTTTAAAACATTTGCTACTTAAAAGATGGCAGGGGCGCCTGAGTTGCTAAGTTGGTTAAGCAACTGTCTTAGGCTCAGGTCATGATCCCAGGGTCCTGGGATTGAGCCCCATGTCAGGTTCCTTACTCAGCGGGGAGCCTGCTTCTCATTTTCCCTCTGCCTGCTACCCTGCAGCTTGCACGCTCTCTCTCTCTCTCTTTCTGTGTCAAGTAACTAAATTAAAAAATCAAAAAAATGAGAAAAAAAAAGATGGCTTTGGCCCAGTTATTGTAAAGGCTGTATCAGTTTAAGTAGGCACATGGGGGTTGAGCTCCAAGGTGCTCTTTACTTTCTCCCCGTTGTTTCAGCTCTCTGCTCCCATTCACATAGTCAGACACTGCCCTTCCTGTTACTCAGGAATAGGTGAATGCTATTCATCAAATAGCATCAATAGCATTAATGTTAATTCATCAATAGGTGAATGCTACTTTGTGTTTGGTTTAGCCACCATCATTCTTTTTATTTTTTAAATGAAAAGATTTATTTATTTATCTAAGAAAAAGAGCACACATGAGTAAGGGGGAGGGGCAGAGAGGGAAACAGACTTCCCACTGAGCAGGGAGCCAGACGTGGGGCTCAATCCCGGGACCCTGGGATCATGACCTGAGTTGAAGGCAGATGTTTAACCGACTAAGCCACCCAGGCGCCCCTTAACCACCATCATTCTTGATGAAATACAACTTTAACTGTTCATGTAAATGATATGTGACTAGTATGTACTATAGTATTTATTTTTTTTTTTAAGATTTTATTTATTTATTTGACAGAGAGAGATCACAAGCAGGCAGAGAGGCAGGCAGAGAGAGAGGAGGAAGCAGGCTCCCCGCTGAGCAGAGAGCCCTATGTGGGGCTCGATCCCAGGACCCTGAGATCATGACCTGAGCCGAAGGCAGAGGCTTAACCCACTGAGCCACCCAGGCGCCCCCTATAGTATTTCTGAAATGTGGAGTCCATATTAGTGGTAGTAGTAAAGATTGTTTTGTATGCAACCCGAAATGCTTGTAGGTCATATATATGTTTAATATATATTGATTGCTTTTTAGTTCTGTTCTAATCTTTCTGATTAAACAGAAAGGATCAGATCTCAACAGGGTGGTAGTATGCCTTTGCATCCTTCCAACACTTAACTGTTCTCCCTTTGTGAAAAAGAGAGCAAGCCTTGGTCTCAAGAGTGTTTGTCAAGAAGTAATATTATGTTAGGTTGTAATGGCATGTCAGTGCTTCTCACTGAATTTAATTTTATGGCAACTTTCCACTTATATGAAGTGTTACTGAGTTTTAATTTAAGTAGTAATATAAAGTTTAAAAAGAAAAATTCATTGAAGAAAATTCCAATTTAAGTGTACTATACTATGGGTGGTTAGTGCATAATATGGTAAAATCATGAAGATGATAGCTATGTGAATAAATTTTGGAAACAGTGATATATAGTACATTTATGTCCACCTTTTCCTTCTTTCTAGTTACTTTGGCCATAAAGATATTAAGCATAAAAGGAAAGACTTATCTGGAAGTTAGATTAAAATGATCATTTTTATCTACTTTCTTCCCTGAGTAATCAATATTAAACTTTGGGTTTAACCCAGCAGTTAAAAGGGATGATGATCATTAATTACTGATTTTTTAAAATCACAATTTCTCTTAAGATAACTTTATAGCAAATATTAGCATTTCGACTGCTTGGTTCACCAAATGAACAAAAGACAGATACCTATCAGAATGTCAGTTTGCAAGTTTATGATATCCGGTCCTATTCCAAAAATGGTGTATCTACCTACAGTATAATAGAGTTATAGATAGTATCCAAAGATTTTAAAGATAGCAATTAGAATGGGAATAAAAAAGAATGTTATAGTCGGGGTGGCGCCTGGCTGGCTCTGTCAGTTAAGCATCCAAGTCTTGATTTTGGCTCAGGTTGTCACCTGAGGGTCATGAAATGGGCTCTGCGATCTGCAGGGACTCTGCTTTTCTCCTTCTACTTCTGCCCCTCCCCCTGTTCCCATGTGCACACGCTCTCTCTCAAATAAATAAATAAATCTTAACAACAAAAAAAAGAACGTTAGACTCAAGAAAAGCAAGGAAATACTTCTTTTGCCCCTTCACTGTGGGGTTTCTCTCCTGTGGGTGCTACCTCTATGTGGGTGATCCATGTCACCACCGAACAAGGGTTACTGCCAGTCCTGGATCTCACCTGTAACTTCTCATTCTAGGTAAAAAATATTCTGTAAGTAATATTATCTTTGACAAGTACTTAACCCCAAAATTTTCAAATCAATTTTGAATATAGGGAAGATGAACAATTAAATTACAGCGTAGTTTATGAAGATGAGGTTACGATTGATTAGATCTCTTTTCAGAATTGGGCCTTCTCCTCCAGGTTGCCCTAGACAACACCCGGATTTGTTTGGTTCATTATTAAATTTGTTTGGATTAAAAAAAAAATGTTAGTACTTTCAATATTCTAAATTTCCTTTCAGTTTTGATTTACAGTAGTAAAACATTTCCACCAAGCTTCAACCTTGCAGTTGGTATTATTTAGGTTAAAAACTCTGGTAAGGTATCAACACACTTTAAGAGAATGCCGTCTATATCTTGATCATGCTCAAGATCACTTCCTTGAGCTATGGACGTTGCTGGTGTCCATCTGGAAATTTGAGTTAAGAGTTGTTCTTTCCTTCAGTCGGAACTTAGGAGAATATGTATGAACATATTTTGTGGGTAATTTAAGTTGCAGGCATTAAATTGTTACAGTAGGAAGAGCAATAGACCAGGAGTCAGAAGACTTTTAGGTGATCAGTGGCAGAGCTGGAGTTAAATGTCAGATCTGCCCATATCTCCGTTTCTTCATCTACAAAATGAAAATAATTATCTTTTCCTTTTTTTTTTAATATTTTATTTATTTATTTGACAGAGAGAGATCACAAGTAGGCAGAGAGGCAGAGAGAGAGAGAGAGGAGAAAGCAGGCTCCCTGCCAAGCAGAGAGCCCGATGTGGGACTCGATCCCAGGACCCTGAGATCATGATCTGAGCCAAAGGCAGAGGCTTATTAACCCACTGAGCCACCCAGGCGCCCTATCTTTTCCTTTTTTATGTCGGTGTGCTACTTGCAGTATCAGGTATGTTGATAAGTAATAATAATAAGTATGTATTTTTAAAACTCCACATAATTGTATCTCTTGATCAATCAGATCTTTTCCTAATGCTACATTCCTTCTATCTAAGCATGCTGTAATTTGTTCCTAGATGAAGAATCAGCTAAGCCTGTGATTCGTACATCCAGAGGGCAGTATTTCTTTTATATCATTGTATCTACAGAGATACACAGTTAAGGAATGGGAAACACCACGTATTCTGAAAGATTTCTAGCTTTACTCTTGCTTTTACTTTTACTGTTGTTTCACTACTCACCCAGAGTATTTTGGAATACTGTAATTTCTAATTACAAAAGTAATACGTATTCACTGAGGACAGTGCAGAAAAGCGTCATGAAGGGGACAAAGCATCATGTTTCATTCCTCTCCCAGGCCTGGATACTGTTAATATTCTGTCATAATTCCTTCCATCTTGTGTGTTGTGTGTCTATTTGTGTATGCATGAACATGTGTGTAGTTTTTGTTTGAGGCTTTTTGGATTTTATAAAATATAGACTGTACTACATAAAGAGTATATACATTTGTATATGAGTTTTCCTTTTTTTTTCCTGAAAAGTAGAATGATTTTAAATTTGTTTCTGCCCAGTTTAGATGTTAATGATTTCAACCCTGCTGTTTTATGTTCATTGGTTATTTGATGTCATTGTCATCGTTCTGCACTTGCCACTAGATGGCTCTATTCTTGGAGTGACTGTTTACTAAAAGCCTGCCCTGTGCTAATTAGTGTAAATGATGAAAATTTTTTTGGCCTTATTGGCATATTAAAAATACATAAATATAATTGCATAATAATTTGTTGAAGTAAGGCTTGTGATATTTTAAATAGTTTTTTGGTAGAGCCACAAATTTAATATACATCCTTCAGGTAGGGATTATAGGTACTTAAGAGGGCAATGTATTCACCTAACAGGGTTCACTGCCAATTGACAAACCAATACATGAAATGTATTTTCAAGTTTTGTTTTTTAAGTCTGTAATTATAATATGGAAGTATATTATCATTTTGTCTATTAATCAGCTAATTTTTATAATAATTTTCCCTTCTGTACCTTATCATAGTGACAGTGTGTAATTCTGAGTGCATGAGATATACTATATATATGTAAGATGTTATTTTGGTTGTTTATGACGGTAATATGTTTTACCATGAGTTGAATCATAATTATTTTCAAAGCTCATTTGTTTTTGTACAGGCCCTAAGCCCATGGCAGGATAGTGTATGATGAAAATTTTCTTTCTCCTTGAACATTGACAGCAGGGCTAGAAATGACTGATCAGTTGTATGAAATGAGGCTTATGGGCACAGAAATTAGCTTCTTAGTGAATAAGTTCTAGTCTTTGGAAGTTATCCAAAGTTCTCCAGACATACGTCACTAACCACTATCAAACCTTATCTTACAGAGAGGAAATAAAATATTTTAAGGGAAACAGTGTTGCCGTGTTATTGAATGCATTAAATATCATACTTGGTACCACTAAGCAAATCTCATTTTTTTTTTTAAAGATTTTATTTTATTTATTTGACAGAGAGAGATCACAAGTAGACAGAGAGGCAGGCAGAGAGAGAGAGAGAGAGGGAAGCAGGCTCCCTGCTGAGCAGAGAGCCCAATACGGGACTCGATCCCAGGACCCTGAGATCATGACCTGAGCCGAAGGCAGCGGCTTAACCCACTGAGCCACCCAGGCGCCCGCAAATCTCATTTTTATGAATTAAGAAGCAGCTAATAACATGTGAGAAGTGTAAAACAGCCCTAAAGGAAATCAGAACCTTACCCATGACATAGAGGTTTGTTGTACGAAACTGTTACTTTCGTGTTTTTAGGTTCATGATACCCTATTTATTTATTTATTTTTATTTTCTAGAAATTTGAAGTTACATATAGCTTGTGAAAATCCTGGGTGTTTTTCTTAGTTCATCAAACCTTCCTTTCTGTGGATAGAAGTCAGTGAAATTGGAGATTGCTCTTTGGTTTCTTCTCTTTTTTTTTTTTTTTAAATTTTGTTTGT
Source organism: Lutra lutra (assembly GCF_902655055.1). NCBI lineage: Eukaryota > Metazoa > Chordata > Mammalia > Carnivora > Mustelidae > Lutra > Lutra lutra. The sequence continues at coordinate 81,550,236 of NC_062285.1, read as the reverse complement.
TTATTTGACAGAGAGAGATCACAAGCAGGCAGAGAGGCAGGCAGAGAGAGAGAGGAGGAAGCAGGCTCCCCACTGAGCAGAGAGCCTGATGCGGGGCTCGATCCCAGTACCCTGGGATCATGACCTGAGCTGAAGGCAGAGGCTTTAACCCACTGAGCCACCCAGGTGCCCCTCTTCTCTTTATTAATGTGACATTTTCTGTTTCTGCAGTGTGTGTATTCCAAGAACAGAGTAGCCCTTATTCTAGGTCATTAAGTTGTAGCCTTACACATGCCTACAACTCTCATGTGATTCCCTTGTTGATTCTTGGCTAGAACCAGCTCTCCAAGCAGAGTAACTTACAGGTTCTAGAATGTTAAATATTTTAAGTACTTTTATTTATAATTTTTAAAAACGGCAACATGTCCTTCATTTAAAAAAATTTAAAATTTAAAAAAAATTTAAAAAAAAAAAAAGAAAAAAGGTTGAAAGTCCCGGAGATGGATAAAATGGGGCAAGCAGATAGGACAAATGGTTCTTACTTCTTAGAATTTGAGAGACTATATCTAGAGGAATGTTCCAGAAGAAGAAAGTATTATAAATAACATAAACATGTGCCAAAAATATTACTCATCTTAGGTCTCTCTTTTTGAGATTTTCAATCAATAGGAGATGTGTTTAAATGGAAGCTGTTGGAGAGGCCATGGCTAAGCGTGAAGAGCCAATGAACTAAGTCAGCAGGTTAAAACCTGACCCTCTGGCCCATTTATTTTTCTCTTTTCTGCCTCTTGAAAAACATGCTCCCTGGAGATCTGTCCAAATAGTCACTGGGAGTCCTGAGGCCCCACCCTTTGTCCAGTACGCTGAACTGTGTTATGCAACGTGGAAATTGTTCCCATTCCAATTCCTGACAGCCGTACTCTTAGAAGTTTGCAAAGACAAAGGATGCTTCTGTGAGGCACCAGCACTTTTTACGGAAAGCTAGGATCTATGAGTGAAACTTTTTTTATGAGATGAGCAAGAGAGTTTTTATTCTTTTTTAGCTTAAATATTATAAAGCATATCAACCCTTCCTGCCCCTTCAAACTCTAATAAATTAAGAATTCTTGATGAGTGGGAAGAAGAATTCTTCTGTGTTTAATAAGATGAAGAGGTTGGAAGACATGAACAGGTGCCTATTGGTGAACCATCTAGGGAATCCTGAGTTGTATTTAGGTGATTTTAGTGTGATGTAATTAATAGCCATGGGTCATAATTTAAATCTGAGTGCTTTTTAAAGGCATTTCAGGCTAGCCTTAAAGAAATTACTTTAAGACTACATTATGACTAGTACATTATTTTAAAATGTCTCACAGTAAGACATTTACTCAGTTTTTGTGTTTCTAGCTTTGTTATTGTGTAAAGTTCAAGACACATCCAATCTGAATATAGAAATCACTTAACCTGTTAATAATTGCCTGATTGTGGACACGTGTGTGACAGATGAAGTTTGAATTTCAAGGTAGAAGATTTCTTCCTCTTTCTCTTCCTTAACCACAGCTGAGTGCTCCAGTCTTCCAGTGACTTGTCTTTCCCTATCACCAATTTTTAGTTTGAATGGTAAAATGAGATCTTATACATGTGCTTCCCATCTTACAGTTAGAAGGGCACAAAATAGTCCTTTGAACTCTAGAGTTGAGTTCAAAATTTGCAGAAATAGCACAAATTTTATTAGCTTTTTGGAGACTTTTTTTTTCTCATTGTTGGGTGGGCAGCCTTTGTTAAATACGCCTTCCAAAGTTTTTCCTTTGTTGAGGAACTACTTGGTCTGTGTATTATTTTAATAAGTACACTCAATTTTTATCTAATTAGGAGTAAAAGAAGACAGCTGTGAAGCATAAATTCTAAGTTATTGGTTGTTTTCATCTTCTAGAAAAATTTGATTTGAGAAATAGCAGAGAGACTTGGTTAAAACAACAGATGATAAATATGTGAAGTATCTGGAAGAGATTCTTTAAGGAGGAAGGATAAATGGAAGGAGACCAGCATGATGCCACTCTTGTTTTTGTATCTGGGAATCCTTAATTTTGAAATAAATTATAAAAATAGCTTAGTCCAGCCCCTTTGTCAATCAGCAAAGATGCCCAGGCCCCCAAAGCTTTGCATGATGCCTTCATGTGTCCCTGCCTGGCAGTCTTACCATTACCCTGTAGCCCTGGACGTTTCAGCATTAGATGCTTCATAAAAATGAATCGTTACTCTTGGTTATATAAAAGAAAATTTAAAACATCTCACTCTTTTTAAAAATTACCTCTTCTGTGTATGTGATACTTTCTTAAAAACATTGAAAATACATTTTCTGGCATCTCTTACCAGGTTTTAGACATTATTTCATTATGTATTATTAGGGCATCCACTTTAATTTGAATATTTGAGCTAATTAAACAATGCAGTGTTGATCGGTGGGTATGAACTTTTCTTGAAACACTCATTTAATTTAATAGCAAGACTACCTTTTATGGCCAGCTTTGTGATTTTATCCTTTAAGCGCAAGCAAAGTAAATTTTATTGTTTAGATTTTAAAATAGCATCATTGTTCTACCAGGATTGAGCTTTGTTCATAAATTCATTATGGTATTTATTTTTCCATTTGCAAGTGGCTTCTGAGTATTCTCTTTTAAACTCTGTCTGAGCTGTTGCAGAATCTTTATTTTAGTAACATTTTGCATTTTATGTGTTTTGCATTTATATCTGTTGCTTCTTATCATTAGTATTTTGTCTGCAAGTGGCAAAGGCAGATGGTTAAGTTCTGTACTAGCCTTTGGTTTGGAACAAGTTATTTAATTCTTTAGATCTAATTTTGTCATCTGTAAAATTGCCCTGATAGTATGAATCTATGCTAATGATTGCAAATGTGGAGTGGAAAGCCTGGCATGGTGTCAGAAACTTAGGAAATTTGCCCTAACAGTAGTTAAGGTAAAGGAGGAAGAGGCAAGTCTGATTATACCGACAGCAAGATCCGCCTGATGTGTCAGATTACACTGATAATCTTGCCCTGTATTTCCCCTTAGGCCCTCACGCAGCTTCACGTATGCCAGATTTAAGAGAATTACTTCACTGTTGGTGTTACGACTTTTAACCCAACTACTGTCGAGAGGAATTAGAAACTAGTACTTAAGGAGAGTTTGTTCACTGCATGTTAATGGTGGATTGGCAAGCACCGTAATTAGAGTTTGGAGGACTTCTTTACACAAAGGATGGATGAACCATGAAGCATCCTTTCAGAGTTTCAGATGTCTTTCCTGGCAGGAGTTCTTTTGTTACGTGACTTTAGGGAAGAGGTTACCTAAGCTTATTTTGCACACTGTGAGGCTGCCACTTTGTCAACAAGTCTATCGTTATGGTCCTACAATTATTGGAGCCCTTGCAGTTCCACACCGGACTAAGAAGTCAAGTCCAAAGCCTTGGAGCTCATTATTGCTCCTCTGCCTTTCAGAACCCAGGAATGGCAACCTTGAAAATGATTAATCATGAAGTAGGAGAAGGCAGAGATCACTACATACCATTCTCATTGTTATTTATTTTTTGGCAGATTTTGAGACCTATTTGTTCATGCTTTTAACTTTGAAAGACATCCAAGCCATTCTGAAGCCTCAGAGTGACTGCAATTTCATCTTTCTAGCTACCCCAACAATCTAAGTATCCTTCTCGTTGCCTGGGTGTGGCATCCAGAATCCATGTTTTGCCTACCCTCCAAACTTCATGTCTTCGTTTCAGTATGTTGTAATGCTGATATGTGGAATTTGAGAAATAAAAAGGTGAAACATCCCGTTGATTTTCTAAGTGCCAACTCCTCTCCATCCCGGCAACCTTGGCCGATCTTCGTCATCTCCCACCCAGCCATCTGTCACGGTCTTCTGTTTCTAGCCTCTCACCCCCAGAGTCTGTTTTCCACATTGCCTTCACGGTCACTTCCCTGAAGCATACATCTGCAGCGTTCTTACTCCCCACAGAAACTGATGGACGCTTTCTGAATTTGAGAAATTAGTTCAAGTGCTATGTTGTTGATGATAATTACTTAGGAACTACTTTAGTTTAAAAACACTTAAAATTGTCTTCCAGCAAACACAGGTGCTTCTATATGTCTTTATAAAACATCACATATTGAATAATAGCTACAGGAGTATAATCTTTTGAGGCACAACACAGGTTTTGATGACATCTGAAATATTACATGAGAGGAGTAGGGACATTATAGGTTATTTAGGAAGTTAAAAACAGTAAATTATTTAACACAGGTTATCAGCAGTCTTGTAATTCTAAGTAACATGTAAATTCTGAAGCTAAAGTTCAGTGTGGAGAATTAAGGCAGACAAGATAGAAATCCCCATGGCAGAAATGGTCTTTTATGGGCTTTTAGGGAACTTAAAATGACATTCTTTGCCAGAAATGACTGGAAAGTTGTGTCCTCTTCTTTTCTAAATTTCCTTCCCTTTCCACCTCTTGGAAATACTATCTTGAATTTAATCTCTTTCTCTTGCCAATGAGTTTTTGGATACGACACCAAAAGCACAGGCAAAAAAAGCAAAAATAAAAAAAGTGGGTCTACATTAAACAAAAAAGCTTCTTTGTAGCAAAAGAAAGTGAAAAAGCAATATATGGCATTGGAGAAAATACGTACAAATCAGATCTAACAAGGGCTGATATCCAAAATATATAAAGAACTCTCATAGCAAAAAAATTCCCACCCAACGAATACAATTAAAAAAGTTGCTACTTTTTTGCTTAGTCAGATGGACTGAGTAGACATTTTTTTCAAAGGAGACGTGTAGGTGGTGAACAGATACATGGAGATATGCTCAATATCGCTCACCATCAGGGAAATGCAAATCAAAACCTTAAGGCATTACCAACTTCACACCTGTGAACTATGGCCATCATCAAAGGAAAAGAGAAGTTGGGAAAACTGTGGAGAAAAGGGCACATTTTACTGTTGGGAATCTAAATTGGTAAACCTACTAGGGGAGATGGTATGGAAGTTATTCAGATAATTAAAAATAGAACTACCATCCGATTCACCAATAACATTTTTGTGTATATCCAAAGGAAGTAAATCAGGGTCTTGAAGAGAGATCTGCACTCCTGTTTTCATTGCAATTGCAGCATTATTCCCAATATCCAAGCCATGTGGGGTGTGTGTGTGTGTGTGTACACATGTACATGGTGGAATATTATTCAGTCATGAGAAAGAAGGGCTTCCTGCCATTTGTGACAGCATGGTTGTATTTGAGGGCGTTATGCTCAGTAAAGTAAGTCATACAGAGAAAGACAAATGCTATATGGTGTCATTTGTATATGGACTCTAAAATAAAGTCCAACTCAGAGAATAGCATGGTGGGGGTCTGGAGAGTGGGGGAACTGGGGAGATGTTGGTCAAATGATACAAAATTCCAGTTCTAAGATGAGTAAGATCTGGGGACCTCATGTACAGCATGGTGATTATCGTTAACAGGGCTGTGTTACATACTTGAAAGTTGCTAAGAGGGTAGATCTGTATGTTCTCAACACACAAAAAAGAAAAAAATATTTACATGAGGCGATGGAGGTGTTAACTAATGCTAATCATTTCACAGTATATATGCATCAAATCAACATGTTGTATATCTTAAACTCACAAAATATTATGCATCAGTTATATATCAACACTACAGAAAAATCTCTTTCCTGGCTCTGTTTCTGCTACGTATGTTAAGAAAACTTAGATTGTTTTTTCTGGCTGGCATAGCAGTCATCATTCAGTATCTTCCATTATTTTTCTTAACTTTTGTGTTAGCCTTTTTAAAAAGGTATACTGAGGCTTTGTCTAATGAAGGAAATATCTTCATGGGCCTTCTGGGATAAGATGGAAGTTTTTAGAGTAGGGATGGAAAATAGGTTTCATTTTGAGTGTTGTTTCTACTTGAGTTGAATGCTATGTTAAGAATGGCTCTGAGGCTTGATAAGAATGAATGATGTCTGAGTTCCCACATGTTTAGGGAGGGAGTGGTGTCCTACAGGCCTTTTCTGGTATCACATATGACCACTGTTATTAGGGGTTTGAACTTAGAGTCATCTGATTACAAAGCTCAAATTATTAAATAGCTAATCTGTATTGCCTCTTACAATAGTATTTGAGGAAGTAGGAAAGTATGGTCTAATTTATAATACTTTTCACTGAAGGTATTTTAAGATAGGAGTTGGGGACAATGTAGGTATGTGAATATGGAAGAAGTAGAGAGGGGACTCCTTTCTCCTTAAGTCAAACAATAATGTCTGATTTCTGCATTTGTAGGTGTTAGCCTTAGCTGGTTATCACAGTAATTCTGAAACTTTGGAAATCCAGTTCTGTGGATTGAATTCTCCCCACCCCCGACCCCAACAAATTGATATGTTGAAGCCCTAACCTCCCAAATGAGGCCTTTGAAAAGTAGGATTAGAGAATAGAATGAGGGTACCCCTTCCCCCAGTGTGTAAGGACAGCCATCTGCAACCAAAGGAAAACCTCTCACCAGAAACCAACCATGCTGATGACCTTGGTGTTGGATTTCTAGTTTCCAAGATCTATGAGACATTGTTTAGGCCCCCCAGTCTATTATTATGGCAGCCTAAAGGAACATGCAGTTAAAGGAGAGAACCACTGGTTTAAATTAATCCCCTTGTCCTCTGTGTTTCCACTCTGTAAATCCCAAGTTTCTGGGGCTAGAGTCTGATCATCTGTCTCTTCTCCCTGTGTTCTCCCCTTCCATGTTCAGAGCCTCATTGCTATTATTTTGTAAGTGGCAAATCCACAGTTTCAAAACCCCTCTTTTTTTCATGCCTCAAGTTCATTACCACTTAAAATCCCAGGATCAGGACGGAACAAGTAAAAAGCATGTGAACTTTATAGGTTTATAGATCCTGAGTGCATTGTATCATTTATCCAAAAGTACACATTTCAAAGAAGTAACGAATTGTAGATTTTATACCAAAATAATATTTGATATGTGATACTTGTTCCTTTTAAGTCCTTTTTCTGATCTTCTCATTCAAAAAATATTTACAGAATATCTTCTACATGTCTTTCAGCACGTTTATTTGGCACTTGATGTAAGGGAGAAGGTAACATTTAGAATATATATATTTTTACCAGTGTAGCCCTGACATGACTGGTCAGAAAGGATGTAATCCCTAAATAGCACTTCATTCAGACTAGGGAATATTACCCCATATGTAAACTTAAAGAAAAAGACATCTCTACTACCTTGAGAGAGCTGCTATTTCTTGTAGAGCTACATTTGAATGTAACTGATGTTTGGGTATCACCTCAGAGACTCTGATTCTGTAGATCAGAATTGGGGTTCAGGAATCAGCATGTTTAACATATTTCCTGGGAGAATGAATGAGAAAGACAACTGGGAAGGGATTCTTTAGTTGTTGCATAAAGCAGTTCAGCATCTAACAAAGCTGGTGCTGTGTTCTTTTCTCAGGGTCTTAAGTGGAAAATCTCTGCCTCCTGATAGTTGGCATCTTTGGGGCCAGTTTTAGGGAGAGTTATAGTTTCTGCCCTTTGCGGCAGCTTCAGTTCTTCCCTTCGTGCCCACTGGAAATAGGCAGTAGGAAATTCTGGAAACTGGAAGAGAGAGGGACCACTTTTTTTTTTTTTTTAAATTCCCCTTTCTCCTCAAGTTGCAACTGTTCAGTTAGATAGAAAATCATACACTCTTCAGTTGTTAAATCTCTCTCTCAATCTAGTCATCCCTCTGGGGCTTGATTAATCAAAATGACCACATTACCACAGCTGCAACTCATCTTAAGAACTAGGTCTGAAAAAAACCAGTAAGTAGCTAGCATCTCTTCATCCTGAGAAAAATAAAGATGAGTTTAATGTCTAAATCTTATCAGGGTTTCCTCTGAAAGTCTTAAGATGTTGGAATGTGTAGTTTTTAATCTTGCTTGAAGGAATTTTTGAATTTAGCTTGGATTAAAGGGCAGAGTTTTAGGGCATATAAGCAGCTTACTATGTAAAGATATTAGAGAGTATATTTTCAGATTTACGTTTTTAATAAATTAAGATGATTAGGTACCAACATGGTAGATCTTTTATTTTTATTTATTTTTTTCAAAGATTTTATTTGACAGAGATCACAAGTAGGCAGAGAGGCAGGCAGAGAGAGAGGAGGAAGCAGGCTCCCCGCTGAGCAGAGAGCCCAATGCGGGGCTCGATCCCAGGACCCTGGGATCATGACCTGAGCCGAAGGCAGAGGCTTCAACCCACTGAGCCACCCAGGCGCCCCATGGTAGATCTTTTAAATGTGTTGCAGCTAACATATTTTATTTTATTTTTTTTTATATATTTTATTTATTTATTAGAGAGAGAGATTGAGAGTGAGGGAGGTCAGAGAGAGAAGCAGACTCCCGTGGAGCTGGGAGCCCAATGTGGGACTTGATCCCAGGGCTCCGAGATCATGACCTGAGCCGAAGGCAGTTGTTTAACCAACTGAGCCACCCAGGTGCCCAACAGCTAACATATTTTAAGTGACACTCAGTGCAAGCCTGTTATATGTGATCTTACATGTAAGACCTATAACTTTTTCAACAATCAATAATGAATAATTCAAATAGGAAGGTGGATCTTAGAAGTACCTACTTTGTTATTATAACAGTCCTGGGAAGTTGTATCACTGAACTTTTGTAGGTAAACACTTTTAATTGTGTATATTAATTGTGTATATGGAATGAGTCTATGTGCTGTATGTAACAATAGACAGTCTTCCCTAGCGAACTGTAGATAGAACAACATATTCTAGGTGTTCTGCATACTAACAAATCTGATGGGTGTGAAATGAAGTTGACTGTGGTTTTTTAAATTGTACTGTTAATGATTGCTAGTGAAGTTGAATCTCTTTTCCTATATTTAGGAGTCATCCATGAAGTGCCCTCTGGTGGTTTTTGCCCACTTTGTTATTAAGGGTTTGTGCTCTTGTTATTTCATAAGAATTCTTTATATATTTTGGATACATATCTTTTGTCAATTATATACATTGTGGGTATCTTTTCTCTTAGTATTTTCTTGAATTTTCATTCTCTTTAAGAAGATTTTGGTGACAAAACTTTTTATAGTTTAATGGAGGTATATTCGTTTCCTTTAGCTTCTAAAAACAAATTATCACAAACAACACACATTTATTCTTCTATGATCCTGAAGGTCAGAAGTATGAAATCAGTTTCACTGGGGCAAAGTCAAGGTTCCAGCAGGCCCTACTCCCTCCAGAGATTCTAGGCAAAAATTCTTTTTTCTTTTCCAGTTTCTAGATTTGCATTCTTTGCATTCCTTGGCTCTTGGCCTCTTCCTCCCTCCCCAAAGCCAGCAGCTTAGTGTCTTGTTTTAGTCCTCATATTGCCTTTGCCTCTGTTGTTTTTAGATTTTTCTCTGACTCCTTCTTATAAGGATCTTTGTGATGACATTAAGGCTGCCCAGATAATCCGGATAATCTCACCTTCTCAGGATCCTTGATCACATCTGCGTAGTCCCTATTGCCATATAGGGTAACATTCACAGGTTCCAGGGATTTGGATATATTTTTGGGCCATTATTCACAGCAAATAAACTTGTGTCTGTCTGTTCCTTTCTTCCTCTTTCTTTCTTTCTGGTGTAGATGGAGGGTGCTATGATTATTGAATCTTCACAGGTCAAAATAGTTTAATGATTTGTTAATTAATCTCTTTAGATCTCTTTGATCAAAAATGAATGACAAAACAGTCTGTCCTTTAATGATGAGAGGAGGTTCCCCTTTCCGTATCACCTACCTTTTATGCTAAATGTAGGGAAAACTATATAATGTAGATCTATGTGTATGACACAGGCATACCTCAGAGGTATTTTGGGCTCAGCTCCAAAGCAAATATCCCAGTAAAGCAAGTCAAATGAATTTTTGAGGTTTTCTAGTACATACAGAAGTTATGTTTATGGTATGCTGTAGGCTATTAAGTGTGCAATACCATTATGTCTAAAAAAGTACATACCTTAATTAAAAATATTTTATTGCTAAAAAATGCTATCATCTGACTTTCAGTGAGTTATAATTACTGATCACAGATCGCCATAACAAATATAATATTAGTAAAGATGTTTGAAATACTGTGAGAATTATGAAAACATGACACAGAGACTCAAAGTGAGCAAAGGCTATTAGAAAAATGGTACAGATACACTTGGTTGATGCACAGCTAAAAATACAACTATCTGTGTAGCACAGTAAAGCAAAGCGCAGTAAAATGAGTATGCCTGTATATCTTTTCAATTTCTGGGCTCCTCTTCTTTCTCCTAAGCTGAAATCAGTAAATGTCCAAATTCTTGGGCTCAGTGTCCTCAGTGAGCTCATACTTTTGCATGTGAGTTCTGTCCTATGGTAAGATCTAAAGAGTGAGAAAAAGGATGCAGCCTCTGTGCTTAGTTAAGTGATTTATTAATTTTATGCCTGGTTGGTATATAATGAACAAAAGAAATGATTTTGGTTTTGTGTATCTGGAAATGAGAACCTAAGTGGACTGACGTTACAGGCTAAACTAATAAAGGAAAAAACTGAAAAGCAGGTGTTTTTTGGAAACTATTGTGGGATACAAGAGGCTGGTACTAGATGAGGGTGGAAGTAGAAACAGGAGTGGAGTGAGTCAGAGCCAAGAAGAATTGTTTCAGTGATTCAGCTTATATTTTAGTTCATGCTAGAAGTTATGGAGTTTAAAATCAGGTAGCTTTCTTAAGTCTTTTTTGCACTAATCACTTACATTTTATATAGCTTATTATTCTTTGAGATATAAGCTGAAGATCTTGTTCTTATTCTTCTGATTTCTTATTTTTAAGATTGATTGTGGAAATATTTAGAAAAATAGTAGCATAGCATTGCTATTATGGACAAATAAAATACTAATGTCACAAACTTATAATCAATCTGTAATATTCTTAGACTTGGAAAAATCAGTACCTTGGTAATATCTATGCCACGTGGTAAAGGGAAAACAAGACACATATATTTTGTATTACATAATATTTGATTTTATGATATTTGAGTTTTGTGAGATGGATTTTTTTTCCTATTTTTTAAATTAACATATAATGTATTATTAGCCCCAGGGGTACAGGTCTGTGAATCGCCAGGGTTACACACTTCACAGCACTCACCATAGCACATACCCTTCCCAATGTCCATAACCCCACCACCCTCTCCACCCCCCGCCCCACAACCCTCATTTTGTTTTGTGAGATTAAGAGTCTCTTATGGTTTGTCTCCCTCCCGATCCCATCTTGTTTAGTTTATTCTTTTCCTACCCCCCAAGCCCCCCACGTTGCATCTCCACTTCCTCATATCAGGGAGATCATATGATAGTTGTCTTTCTGTGAGATGGATTTGATATTGTGATCCTTATAAGTAGAGATTGTCAACTCTTCTGTGATTGGAGTATAAAAATCACTCAAGGATACAAGGATGGTTCAACATCTGTAAATCCTCTATGTGGAAGAGCAGGAAAAGCATTTGACAAAACTCAGCATCAGATTGTGATAAAAACTCTTAATAAAGTGGGAATAGAGGAAGCATACCTCAACATTCTAAAAGCCATATGTAGTAAGTCCACATCTAACATCAGACTGAGTGGTGAAAAACTTTCCTCTAAGATCAGGAATAAGACAAGGATGCCCAGTCTTGCCACTCTTTTTCAGCATAGTATTGGGAGTCTTTGAGCAATTGGGTAGGAAAAAAAAAGGCATCCAAATTGAAAAGGAGGAACTAAAACTGTCACTGTTTGCAGATAGTATATTATATATAGAAAATCCTAAAGATCCCATCAAAAAACTGTTACAACTAATAAAGTTGGTAAAGTTGCATGATATAAAATCAGTACACAAAAATCTGTTGCATATCTTTGCACTACTAATGAACTATCAGAGAAATAAAATGCATTTACAGCTGCACCAAAAAGAATAAAATACGTAGGAATAAATTTAACAAAGGAGATAAAGATCTGTATATTGAAAATCACCAGACTTTAATGAAAGAAATTAAAGAAGACACAAATGGAAGAATCATTGTTGTTAAAATATCCAAACATTCAAGGCAATCTGTAAAGTTATTATAATCCCCATAAAGATGCCTTTGAATAGAAATAACAGATAATTCTAAAATATGTATGGAATCATATACACACACAAAATAGCCAAAGTAATCTTGAGAAAGAAGAACAAAACTGGAGTCCTCATGGTCCCTGATCTCAAACTACATTACAAAAGTATAGTAATTAAAACAGTATGGTATTGGCATAAAAACAGACGCATAGATCAATGGAACAGAATAGAGAGCCCAAAAGTAAACCCATGCATGTATGGTCAGTTAACTTACAAAAGAGGAACAAAGATTATACAGTGGGGAAAGGACAGTGTCTTTGATAAATGGTGTTGGGAAAACTGAACAGCCACCTGCCAAAAGAGACTTGACCACTATCTTGTATCATACACAAAAACTAACTCAAAATGGATTAAAAACTTAAGTGTAAGGTCTGAAACCATAAAACTAGAAGAAAACAGAGGAAATAAACTTCTCGACATGGATCTTGGTGATGATTTTTTTAATCTGATAAAAAACAAGAGCAGCAAAGGCAAAAATAAATGGGACTGTATCATACTTAAAAAGCCTCTGAACAGCAAAAGAAACTAACAAAATGTAAAGGCAACCTACTGAAGGGTAGAAAATATTTGCAAACTATAAATCTACTAAGGGGTTAATATTCCCAATATATAAAGAATTGATACAACTCAATAACAAGAAGCAAAAACAATTCATTTTAAAAATGGGCAGAAAGTCTGATTATATATTTTTTTCCAAAGAAGATTTACAGGTGGCCAACAGGTATGTAAAAAGAAGTTCATCTTTAATTATCAGGGAAATGTAAATCAAAACCACAACGAGATACTACCTCACACCTGTTAGAATGACTATTATAGAAAAAGCAAGAAATTGTATTTATGAAGATATAGACAAAATGGAACTTTTGTGTGTAGTTGGTGGGAATGTAAACTGGTGTAACCATTATGGAAAACAGTATGGAGATTTCTCAAAATACTAAAAATTTTAGGACTACCATAGGATCCAGCAGTTCTACTTCTGGTTATTTATCTGAAGAAAATGAAAACACTAGCTCAAAAAGATACCTGTACCATCTGTGTTCACTGCAGCACTATTTACAATAGCCAGGGTATGGAAACAACTCAAGTGTCCATCAATAGATGAATGGATAAAGAAGTTGTATATATGTACAAAGGAATATTATTCTGCCATAAAAGGAATGAAATCTTGCCATTTTTGACAACATGGATGGACCCAGAGGGCTTATGCCAAGTGAAATAAGTCAGACGGAAAAAGACAAATGCAATATGATCTCATACATGGAATCCAAAGGAACACAGAAAGACTCATGGAACAAATTTGTGGTTGCCAGAGGCAAGGGGTTGTGGAGGGTGGGTAAGAGAAATTAAGGAAAAGCAATCTAACTGTATTTTTTGACCCATCATATAGTACATATTTATATAAAGCTTGAATTTACTTATTTGTATTCATTGTTAAGTTTTCACGGTCTACCTAGGAGGTTCCCAGCAGTGACTTAAGCATTGTACAGTATAAGGAACAATGACGAAGGTTGAATCTTAGAGGGCTTAGGGAAGATGTGTGCTAATAAAACAAATAAAAACAACCAGAAGTTGGCTAAGGATACAAAAGTTAGGGAAAAATCAACAAAAATAATCTTCAAGAACCCATTAACTCTTCGAGGGCAGCCTGGGTGGTTTAGTTAGTTAAGTGTCTACCTTTGGCTCAGATCATGATCCCAGGGTCCTGGGATCCAGACCCACATCAGGCTTCCACTCATTGGGGGTCTGTTTCTCCCTCTTCTGTGTTTGTACTCTTTATCTCAAGTAAATAAATACAAATCTTTAAAAAAAAACAATTTGACTTTTCAAAATCTAAAACACAAAGTTGGTGTGTTCATACATACCAGTAATATTATTTTTTACAAATTTTGTTCTGTATATCCATATCATGTTATACTAAACACACACACCCCTTCCCTCTGGAGAATCCATTGTTAAAACATTTGCAACTGTATTACTGCTTATATAAATATGTGAAATATATAATAAGGCAATATGTAAGTTTAAAGTATGTGTTAAAGCAAAAGAAGAGGCATAAAAGTGGGGCTGGAAGTGAGACTTGTAACAATAACAACATTAACAAATATTATCAAAGTCTTCTAATTTCCTGGTGGGCAGACTAAGTTTGCTCTAGACTTCCTGGTAGCTACTAGGAGAAACAAGACCCAGTGGATGATTGATTCGTAATGTTTGATTCATAATGTTTGTTAAATGAAAGCATACTGATTACTTAGGAGAAACTACTCTTGATCCTATATGTGTTTGTAGGGGCTTGGGTAAAACAAAAACAAATACATAGGAAACTTTCAAAAAGCATTCAAGGAAACCTGAGTATAGGGAGTCAGTCATTCAATAGTATCTCTGCCCTAATGATGAGAACTTAAAGCAAATTTCCTGCCTCTAGTCTGTCTTGATCATTGCCTGTCCTGTTCCACCTTGTGGCATCATAGATCATATGAACCTACTACAGGAGAGTATAGTTGATACTGAAGGATAATTCATTCCATGTGATTATCTAAATCATCCAAGAAGGATAGACTGTGAGTTTCTTGAACATATGGTTGGGTCTTTGGGGATTCAAACCAATGCTTCGGGGTTTAGATGAAAAGTCCTTCCCTAAAGAGCAGAAAGATATGTCAACAAAATTATAACCCTTGGCAAATTCCATCAAATTGTTTTGAATCTGTGGGCTAAAAATGTCAGTATTTATTAAAGTACACACTGAAAATTATCAAGCCTATAATTGCTGAATGTCCCATATTCCTTTCTGCCATTAGCAATGAAGTGACAGCTGAGGTTTTTGTTTGTTTGTTTGTTTTTTGGATATAACAGGGTCACCATTAGTTAAGAGTAAAAAATAAAAACAAAACAAAAAAAAACAGAAAAATTGCCTTATTTCCAACTAATATTGTCAGAGAATTTAGTGCAGGTGAGTCAGACCTTCATTCCATGCAGATAGTCACTGCTGCTAAGCTACGTTTTGAAGATATTCCTCTCTCTAGTGAACACTTAGTGAGTATTAATCACTAGTAGAGTTCAAAAAAGGAAAGACAAATTCCTGACATTTTCAAGAATTTCAAAGTCTATGGGAAATCTTTTGAAGCAAGAAAATACTATATGTTTGATTAGGGATTGCCTGAGAAATTTGTGGCTGCTACCAAAAATGTATGAGTTACATATTTCACCATCAGTACCTCTTTTCTCTATTTTAAAAGGTACCATATAAAAAACACTCCATAAAAAAGCAAAATAAAATAAGAAAACTATGTGCCAGCAAATTTATAACCTTAATTATCATGCAGTTTGCAAGTAGGGCATTACAGTCTTCTAGTTTCTGATCAGAAATAATGTACTCATACTCCATTGTTAAACAAATACTTTATTTTTACCAAGTCATAAGGAACAGCACTTTTAGCTGATAACGCCACAAGTCAAAAAGGAATAATTTCGTATCTAGCTAGATAAATGAGTGGTGAAAAGAAAGGAACTCTTGAGTTTCTGCTAAAATCTTCTCAGACATTAAACAGGGAGGGTATTTACCTGCTGACTTAGGTGTGGAGGTGGAGGAGTAGGGCAGATGGCAGTGGAGGCATGATTTTGAGAGTTAAAGACACAGACCTTCCTAAAAGTTAAAACATCAGCTACAAAGATTCACTATATAACACATTCTTTCCAGTGCATCAATTATTGGTCTGTTCTTCAACACACTGAAATTTAAGATGGAGGAGATTTCCTGACTGACATAGTATTTTACATAATCAGGAGAAAAAAATCATTGATTTCATGTGTGTGATTCATACACTAGCCAGACAACTCAAGCTTCCTGTTTTTTGGTTAAAATTCACTTATCTTAGTATCTTCCAAGAATTATTTGATTCAAAGAAGAAAGCTGTTAAAATTCTCCTCACCATCCCCCTTATCTGGAATTGAATTTTGGAATTTCTTAAGATTCAGAGGTTTCGGTGAGCCATGCTGGGTACTTTCCCCCCAACTTTGTATACAGAGAAGGCCAAGCATGCTCAAAAGCTGAAAGAAATTTACATTGAACACCTATGTATATACCAGCTAGATTCTACCATTAACATTTTATACCATTTTTAAAATTTTATTTTTTCAGTGTTCCAAGTCATTGTTTATGCACCACACCCAGTTCTCCATGCAATACGTGTCCTCCTTAATACCCATCACCAGGCTCACCCATCCCCCCATCCTTTTCCCTTCTAAAACCCTCAGTTTGTCAGAGTCCACAGTCTCTCATGGTTGGTTCGTCTCCCCCTCCCATTTCCAATTCACTTTTCCTTTCCTTCTCCTAATGTCCTCCCCGTTATTCCTTATGCTCCACAAGTAAGTGAAACCGTATGATAATTGACTCTCTGCTTGACTTACTTCACTCAGCATAATCTCCTCCAGTCCCATCCATGTTGATGCAAAAGTTGGGTATTCATCCTTTCTGATGGCTGCTTAATATTTATACTATTTTCTTTTCTTTCTTTTTTTTTTTAAGATTTTATTTATTTATTTGACAGAGAGATCACAAGCAGGCAGAGAGGCAGGCAGAGAGAGAGGAGGAAGCAGGCTCCCTGCCGAGCAGAGAGCCCCATGTGGGGCCCGATCCCAGGACTCCGAGATCATGACCCGAGCCGAAGGCAGCGGCTTAACCCACTGAGCCACCCAGGCGCCCCTATACTATTTTCTTAATCAACTATTTGTCCATCTCTCCAACACTTTATCAGTCTGCCAGTGCATCTGAGTTTTTTGATATATTTCAAAGTACGTTGCAAACAGGGGTACATGTCTCTGAAATCTATCAGCATGCATATCATTAAGCAGAATTCAGTGTGTGTTTATCGGCAGTTATGTCTTAAACTTAACTAGTCCCAAAGCCGTTTGGCTAACAAGAGTACTTACAGGGAGAAAAAGCTGCCAAAAAAAATAGAAGCAGTTGAGGTTTGGCCAGAAAGGGGCAGTTTTTATCTTGAATTAATCAGAGCTTTCAATTATTTTTATCACACTAAGTGCTTTAGGTATGCTATTTAATTTGATACAACAGCCCTGTAAATTTGTTTTGTTACCTTCGTGTTCCTCATAAGGAAATGGAGTTTTGCAGAGGTTAAATCATTTGCCCCAGGTACACAGCAAGGCTGGAATTCATATCTATGAGTGCTGAACTTTGACTTGTGGGGTTTTGTTTGTTTGTTTGTTTGTTTGTTTTTTTAAAGATTTCATTTATCCATTTGACAGAGATCACAAGTAGGCAGAGAGGTGGGCAGAGAGAGGGAGAGGGGGAAGCAGGCTCCCAGCTGAGCAGGGAGCCCGATGTGGGGCTCTATCCCAGGACCCTGGGATCATGACCTGAGCCGAAGGCAGAGGCTTTAACCCACTGAGCCACCCAGGCGCCCCGACTTGTGGGTTTTTTTTAAATGTAGGTAGAAACAGTGCTATACTCAAGTTTGCACCCATTTCTTTTGTTTATAGATACTAAAGCATTTGATATTAAGTAAAAGTTAGCATCTATAATGTTAAAACTTGATGATCATCTCTTAGAAGGCTTATTTCGAGTATAAAATGTATTCAGAATTATACTCATTTCTAATATCTTAATGTTCCCTCTTGATTTGGTATATATATGAGTGAGTAAAGATATTAGTTATGTCTGTTTTTGGAAACTGTTCAAAATTTGAGGTTAGGATTGATGAGTTAAATTATTATAACTATTAAGTTTATATCCCTTTTTTTAGCCATAAATACTCCTAAGGGAAACACTGTTTATAAAACTGGAAAAAGAATAGTGCCTCTTTTTAAGATCATTAAATTTTGTTGCCAGCATTTCTTTTATTTGACACTGAGGTTCAAGCAGAGGAGGAACAGTGTAATTTCCACCGAGGGAATTCATTTCATGTGTAAGCACGTAAGCTTTGTTTCATTGAATTCTAGCAAAGAGGCTTCCGAAACTGTTTGAAGCCTTTTTCTTTTTTTTGTCTAGTTCTTAATACACGATATATAGTTTATTATGATGGTTGAGCTTATGTTTCTTGAGCGTGTTATGGGTTAAGGTGCCAAATAGAGTCATAGCACCTAAATCCTACCTGAAAAGATGCCATACTCCATTGAGTGAACCAGAAGCCTCATTTAAAAACATTTTGCCAAGAACGAAGAGGCACGGAGAGTATTTTTGGTGCATTTGTAGGGAATGCATATTTCTTCATGCTCAAGCCTGCTCCACCTTCAAACCTATATACCCATCACGATTTATAGTCCTGTAGAGAATCATGTATCTTTCCATATGGAACTCAGCATGCTAGAGTTTTAAAGAGGGTGAATGATTCGTACATTTTAAAGGAATTAAAATAGTCTCCATTTTAAGAAATACCATTCTGTACACGAAGAAATCTGGTAAGATTTATTTTTCTCTGTCATTAAGTATGTTAGTGTTGGGTGTGAGACCCTTAAACAGCAACCAAATCCTTTTTGAAAAACATGTTAATGCCCCCCCGCCCCTTTTCCTTCCTAACAACCAAAAATGGAGCTTGAAAAGTCTCTTCGTGATTCATAGGCTCCAACAGCTTGCCTTTCTCCTTTGTCACCAGAGTAAGCAGTGCTCTTCAGATCGAAACTTCTGCCAGAAGCCACAAATTTGGCTTCTTGAAATCTCGGAAGTGTTTGTTTCTCAAATAATTAATTAAAAACAAATAAATAAAATGTGTAAGGATTTAAGGTTCTGTAGATAACTCATATTCTTCCAAAAATAGTCTGTTAGCGATTGTAATGCTCATACTAATAAGTGAGAGAGGGATGATTAACTTTAGGAGTTGTTCCTGTAAATTTTTATTTTAAAGTGCTCTTAGGAATAAGAATGGTTTATTCCCATTGACAGCCCAGTCCGGGCTGTGGAATAAACAGGGAAGCCATGCTGGGAGGGACCTTCTAAATTTAAAGGAGCAAGGATTCCAAAGAGGATACTTTGAAAAGAAATATTGTGGTAGCTATAATCAGACAAACCCCCTAGGGAACCATTTGTAATTTATACACCTTCATCAGATGATGCTTGTGAAAACACTTAACTTATGTCACATAATTAAGAAGCGCTGGGTGCAGAGCCTCTAAGTCTACCCACTATGCATATTACCTTCTGTGAGCCCCTGATGACTGTTACTATTTTTTTCTTTTTTCTTTCTTTTTTTTTTTTTTTATTTATTTGACAGACAGAGATCACAAGCAGGCAGAGAGGCAGGCAGAGAGAGAGGAGGAAGCAGGCTCCCTGCTGAGCAGAGAGCCCGATGCGGGGCTCGATCCCAGGACCCTGAGATCATGACCTGAGCCGAAGGCAGTGGCTTAACCCACTGAGCCACCCAGGCGCCCCATATTTTTTTTTTCTATCTTTAGTTCCTAGCACAGTGCTTGACACTTAGTATGAGCTCAATAAATATTGACTGTAATCCACAAAATTAAGAATTGCCTGTAAATGTAATTACATAAATGTTTATTGTAACTGAAAAATTTCCAGGAAGTAATACTTTTTTTTTTTTAAGATTTTATTTATTTATTTGACAGAGAGAGAGAGATCACAAGTAGACAGAGCAGCAGGCAGAAAGAGGGAGAAGCAGGCTCCCTGCTGAGTAGAGAGCCCAATTGGGGGCTTGATCCCAGGACCCTGAGATCATGACCTGAGTCGAAGGCAGAGGCTTAACCCACTGAGCCACCCAGAGGCCCCCAGGAAGTAATACTTTTCATCCAAATGGACTACCTCTTTTTAAAACTATGATTTAAATGACATTTCTCCTCCTTTGTAATCAGAACAAATTTTAGTGGAATAATTTTATATATATGTATTTTTTTTCCCCAAATCCTTATAAACGCAAGGAAAATGCCAGGATTTTATGGAACACAGTGCAACATTATTAATACTAATGTAAAAAGTGCCTCATTTGCTATGATTTTGAAATTATTTTGAGGTCAGTATTTTGGCATATGCATTTTTGGCTTGATTTTTGGACAGTCTCAAGTCTTCCAGCCTTCTGAATTTTCTCATACATTTTCCTCTCCATCTTAATAAAAGAACGGAAGTAAGTACACTAATTTGAAAATGTTTATTTGTGGCATCTTCAACATTTATCGAACCAATTTCTCAAGGCTGGGTTTGTGAGCTAGACTTTTGCTTAGATAAACAGCACTTAGTTGGGACTGACTGACGATTTTTCACGTTGTGCCGTGATACTTCTCAGGAGTTAACGGCTGCCTTATGGTATCTGTCACTTCGAAATACTCTTCCTCTCACAGTGCTTTTAGTCATTCTCTTAAAAGATAAGCGACCTAGTTGATAGAAGTTGAAAAACAGTGAATAAATCACTTGTCCTTTATATGAGGTATCTCAAATGGATCCTGAGGGGCTCCTCTCTCTTTATGGGTATAATGTGATCATACTGTCACCAGGAGACCTTTTCACCACTCTTCCTTATTGATCAGTGCCAAAGTTCATATGTCTCTCTACATAAATTCCTTTTGGTTTATTCTCCTGTGATCTATGTACCATGACATATCCTGCATTTCTGTTGCTGAGAACCAGAATTTAAAAATTACCCTGGGTTCAGAGTTAAAAGAATGTTAAAGAAAAAGAGTCTCACTGCAGAAAAATATTTTGTTGTTCATAATATTATCCAAACCTTGGTCCTTTGAGCTTATGATCGAACATGAGCACATTTATAAAATGCTTTCTTTCCTGGGGCCAGCATGGCAACAACAGTGACTGGAAAGTGATTCAAATTACACTGAGGACACTTGGATTAGAGACTTCTGCAACTGGAATTGCTTAGAAGTTTCTCACCATTACTTGCAATCTTTTTGCGTGTTATTAGTTGAGCATTGTATAATAAAATCTTCAGCCGACTTTAAGTGGACCAGTGTTGCAGCGGCCAGAGGCTGGCTGGTATACAAGAGATCAAAA
The DNA here is from genome assembly GCF_902655055.1 of Lutra lutra. Lineage (NCBI taxonomy): Eukaryota > Metazoa > Chordata > Mammalia > Carnivora > Mustelidae > Lutra > Lutra lutra. Next base: position 81,529,123 of record NC_062285.1, on the reverse strand, counting down.
ACTGAGTAGGTAGACGATCAAAGCCTCAAGTTCCTAAATGATCACCAGGCTTAGTCTGTCAAGATTTGTTAATTTTCATTGTCCTTTTCATCACTGTCGACAAAAGCAAGTATCTGAGGAGACTTTGTCTCCTGGCTATGGGGATGGCAATGAAGAGGAGTTCATCTGTCCATAAGTTCTTACTCTTGCCTGCTGGCCTCATTTAATAGCGGTGAGGCCAAGTTCCCGACTATCTCTGAAGAGAATGTACAAAGTTTGTGTCCTCTTGGGGGTGTGTTCATGGCCAAGGAACAGGAGGGATTTGGCAGTTAGTGTCCCTGCTACAAAATGACACAATTATAAAAAATTACAGGGTAAAATTCCAAGTCACATAGAATAGCAAACACGATTTAAAAATTATTCTGATTATGGATGAGCCACTATATGTACTAGGTGTTGTATAATTTAATATGATCAATTACATCTGAAAGTGTTATTTCTCAAAGAAGTAAGAGGATTTGCAAAATGAAGAGAGATCTTATTAAAGAAATGCCTTGATTAATTGCAAGTGTATGAGGGGTAAATTTACTTAGTCTATTGATGGTTTTCATCTCATGGAAATAAGTTTTCCTTTAATGTTTGCTTGGGATTATATAACCTCCCCCCCCCCTTTTTTTTTTTTTTAAACAGTCATTTGCCCAGAAGCTATTTCATTTAGCTTAAAACCATAGGAGGACAGTAAAGAGAAAAATACATGTGAATAACATTTTCACTGTGTTCTCATAAAGATAAATTATAGAGGAAGAAACTAAACAAACAAAACTAACCAAACAAAATTAGCACTGACCATGAAGGCAGAGCACCATTAAAAATTCTGAAATGAAACCATAGGAGAAATTCTCTTCACTGACTTCTGCTATTTTTTTTTTTTTTATTTATTTAAGTATAGCTAACATGAAGTGTTATATTAGTTTCAGGTGTACAATATAGTGATTCAACAGCTCTATACATTACTCAGTGCTCATCATGATAAGTGTCCTCTTAATCCCCATTATCTGTTTTGCTTATCTCCCTATCCACCTCCCTTCTGGCAACTACCAGTTTGTTACCTGTACTTATGAGCCTGTTTTTTGTCTGTCTCTTTTCTTTTGTTTTGCTTGTTAAAGTCCACAAGTGAGTGAAATCATATGGTATTTGTCTTTCTCTGACTTATTTCACTTAGCATCATACCCTCTAGGTCCATCCATGTTGTTAAAAAACGGAAAGATCTTTCTCTCTCTCTTTTTCTCTTTTTGGTGGCTGAGTTATATTTCATTTATACACACACGCGCGCGCGCGCACACACACACCCACACACACTCCAGCTTCATCTGTGGATGAACACTGGGATTACTTCTGTATCTTGGCTATTAAAAATAATGTGCAATATGCATAGGGGTGTTTGAATTAGTGTTTGTATTTTCTTTGGATAAATATTGAGTAGTGGAATTGTAGGATAATATGACAATTCTATTTTTAATTTTTTGAGGAACCTCCATACTGTTTTCTGCAGTGGCTGCACCTGTTTGCATTCCTACTAACAGTGCATGAGTGTTCCTTTTTCTCTACATTGCCACCAACACGTGTTATTTCTTGCATTTTTTATTTTAGCCATTTTGACACATATGAGGTAGTATCTCGTTGTAGGTTTGATTTGCGTTTTTCGATGAAAAACATTGAGCATCTTTTCATATGTCTTTAGGCCATATGCATGTCTTCTTTGAAAAAAGTGTCTATTCAGGTGCTTCCGCCATTTTCAAATTAGATTATCTGAGGTTTTTTGGTGTTGAATTATATAAATTCTTTATATATTTTGAATATCAACTCCTTATTAGGTGTATTATTGGCAAACATCTTCTCCCATTCAGTAGGTTGCCTTTTTGCTTTTTTGTTGGTTTCCTTTGCTGTGCAAAAGCTTTTTATTTAGGTGTAGTCCCAGTAGTTTATTTTTGCTTTTCTTTCCCTTGCCAGAGGTTACATATCTAGGGAAGTATTTCTGTGTTTGGTGTTCACTGACTTCCTCCTAACCAGCTTACCTAAGTGACCAGTGCTTCCCAGTCTCTACTGAAAATACTAACTGGTGTTTGTCAGTTGTATTTGTTCTGTAACTTACATATACTTCTTCATCAATTGTATTTGTTCCCACTTATTACTGTAACCATTAAAGTTAATTTATTTAGATATGTTTAATTTAAATATCTGCTGATTTAAATATATACAGAAAGCAAATGTTTCTGTTTTATGGAAACTTGGTTAAATGCTTTTCTTTGGAAGACTTGATGAAGGCCAAGTGTATTTAACATATGTTAAATTACCTGTAGGTATTATAATTGTGAAATATTTGGAGAACTGTCAAGATCAATGACCTTGCTGTATTACAGATGTTTAGGTTATCTTCCCTTTAAAAGTGACATGGAACACTATGTAGGAGACCTTGTAGGGTCCTGTCCTCCTAGAAAAATTGGTGAATGAATGAGTGGATGATGAGTATTTCAAGTTAAAATCAAATACTTATCATATGAATACATTCTTTTTTAATTAAAAAAAATTTTTTTTAAAATTTATTTGACAGAGATAACAAGTAGGCAGAGAGGCAGGCAGAGAGAGAGGAAAGAAAGCAGACTCTCTGCTGAGCAGAGAGCCCAGTGCGGGGCTCCATCCCAGGACCCTGGGATCATGACCTGAGCCGAAAGCAGAGGCTTTAACCCACTGAGCCACCCAGGTGCCCCAATATATGAATACATTTAATTTAGTTAAATGGTTCTCTGCTTTACATGACTCAGTTGCATTTGCTAATTTTTTGTTAACCATCGTCCTGGATAAGAAGACTTATCCAGGATAAGTCTAGATAAGACTTTTGCCATAGTAAATTTAAGTGTTACCAAATCTGGTACATCCCGGGACCTGATCTGTGAAGTGCATATGAAGAAAGGCCATGAAGCAGCCCCCTGCCCCAAATAAATACAAGAAGCGTATTAAGCATTACTTGTATCTTTTTAAGACCTTAAAATAAATCCCACTTACTGCTTGCAGCATCTCTTCTCAAATCCCTAAAACTCTACCCAGCTTCTTCGCTTCCAAAATTCATGTAGAATCTGCAGGGAGTGACCTGGTAAATACATATTTTTAATAAGCTTCCCAAATGACTTTTCTCTGGCAAGTCTGAAAAGCACAACATTATTTCTTTTTGTTGTTGACTCTTAAGACTACATAATTCATCATTTAACTGGATGGTGAAAAATATTTTGTTAATTTCATGACTAAAAATATGCATTACAAACCTACCTTCTTTTTCCTGCACTCCAAAGAAAAAGAAAAAAACCTGGTATAGAAGAATATTTCTCATTTATACAGAAACACAAATGTTTCTGTTCTAAAAGAACTTAAAAGAACTGGCCAGAAATCTGTGGCATAGAGAAATTATGTTTCTTTGGGTATGTATCTTCTTACATGACCAGATACTCAGGAGGCAGCCTGTGGGAAAGAAGAAACCAAGCACAACGTGAGGACGAGAAAACGGAGTTCTAGGAGAAGCGAAGCAGATTCTGGCCCACAAAGTTGACAAATGCAAATCATTAGAGCCCAGTACTACATCCTCAAGCTGGCCTGGATATAATACACATTAAAATAAAAGTTGTTTCTCAAAGGACACAGAATTGGAGCTCAGAGGGTCTGACTGTTGCAGAGATAAGGGCTTCTCCACTTGGAGCATAAGAGAAGCGGGTGTTTATGTCAAAGAATCTGTGTAAAAACCATATGGAGCTGTCCCTAATAACTATCCATTTAATCAAATGTCACTATGTTTTTTAATGTGTTGTAGTTTGATGTAGAGAATTTACTTTTATTTCTTCAACAGCTGCTCCTTTTAAATGGGTGCAGCTGTATTACAGATTTAATTGAGCAACAATTGCTTAATTTTTAGTCCATTGCTTCCAGTCTTTCAAAAGCAATGCTTCATGTTCTGTGGACAGGAAAGGCTTGATTTATTTTTCCTAGAAAGTGCAAAGTACAGTATGAAGGAGGAATTAGGCAAATAAAATTTTCTGCTTGAGGTTTTGTGTTTTTTTGTTTGTTTTGTTTTGTTTTGTTGTTAATATGAAAGCGTTATTTCTTATCTTTCCAGCACTGCTTTTCGTAGATGTCCTTTTCAGATCACAGGAACAGAGATTGCACGCCCGGTCATCAGTCTTCATGTCAAAACTCCCCAAACATTGTAAGCTAGAACAGATTCTGGCAAATGACCTGAAAATGAGGGGGGAAATGACACCCATTAATTTTAAATGTTATCTGCTTTGAAATAACCCAGTATCATGTATTTGTTGCTTGAATTAGAAATGTGACTTTTCAGTACATGCAGATAGTTGCATCTTGATGTGTTCGATGGGATTAAAATGGGAAGCACACGTCTTCCTCTATTTTCTTGTATTACTCTTTTTGTTTCTACTATAATATTGAAAAATTCTTCTGACTCCGTTGCTATGGAGAATTCATCCTTTTGCATACAATTCGATCTCGTTTCAAACCTGGAAAAAATTTTGGAGGAAAGGTATTAGTGTTACAGTGCCTACTGTTCGAGTTTCAACATCTTTTACTTCTCAAAGCCTTTCATCTTCCCAATAGGACTGTGAGTGCAGAGTATTGGATAGATATGAAAAACTGGATTTCCAAAATGTGTGAGGCTGAATATTTCATGTAGGTCTTATCTAGAGAGCTCTGAATGTATAGGTCTGTTGAATAAAACCTCCTTGGTTATCTGTTTCTTCACTTTTTACATACCCACTTGACTCCTAGTTTAGCTCTGAGTCTAAGTTATGCCTTCTTTATGGAGTGTTTCCCAAGATCTCTTTGTGTGTGTTTGAGTCTTAGAAAATGTTGCCTAGGTACTTCTTAATTTCTTTATATAGTAAACAATGCAGCCAGAATTCTGCAGTAAATGTGAATTTGTCCTCCCCTACCCCACACTCTTAGTTATTTAGTTATTGCCCAGACCTAAATCAACGACCTGCTGGTTACTGCGATTACCTGGAAGCTTTGTATCTCTCAGAAGTGTCCTGTGCTTAATGGAAGTAGCCTACTTTAGAACTCAGTAGCAAAGTCTGTTCTAATTTTTATATCATATTATGTTGAACATTTTAAGTTTTTCTTATTAAGCAATAGCCTGGTCATAATAAACTGAGGTAGATATAGCCTTATACATTCCCCCCAATTAATGAAACTTTTCTTTGTAGTTTCTAATCTTTTAGGGTGAAGGAAGATTTTTTAGCTTACCTATGATCTCTGCAAGAAAGGGGTTTCTCTGTAATTCAGTGTGCTTGTTCTTTCTCACTTTAATATTATTATCTATCAATGGATAATGAACTCCATTTAGTTTAATAAACATTTCAGAAAGCTTTTGATTTAATTTTGTTTTAACTCTTTGCCTTATCTTTAACCTTTGGTTCCTTATGCCATTGTCCCATTTTTATTTTTTATATCTAAGATAAAAGATAAATTTTGAAATATTTTTGATATTTAAAAGAAGGCAGTAAACGTGAGACAACTGGTGTAATTGAACATCAGTAATAATTGGTGTACGGTGATCAGGATAGTCCATTACAATTTGTATTTTAAAAATTACTGTAATGGGGCTCCTGGGTGGCTCAGTTGGTTAAGCACCTGCCTTTGTTTCAGGTCATAATCCCCAGGTACTGGGATCAAGTTCCACAATGGGAATCCTTGCTCAGCGGGGAGTCTGCTTCTCCTTCTGCCTGCCCCTCCCGCTGCTTGTGCTCTCTCTCTGTCAAATAAAGACAAAATAAAAAAACTACTGTACTGCCTTCAAAAAGTTCTTTCTTAATTTTTGCTCTTTTTCCTGCTCTGTGTGTGTGTTGATAGAGGGTGGGTTGAAGGGAATGAGTCAAGAAAATATCTCGGTCAGTCATTATTAATGTGATTAAGAAATAGCAAAGATTCAGCATATTATATTGAGATAATAAGTAGCATTTGAGATTAGATGATGAAGTGTCAATTCTTGGATTAATTTGCTGGGACTGTTGTCACAAAGTACCACAGACTAAATGGCTTAAACAACAGACAATGTATCCTCTCACAGTTCTTTTTTTCTTCTTTTCTAAGATTTATGTTTTTGAGAAAAAGTGTGTTCATGCATATGTGAGGAGGGGCAGAGAGAGAGGATCTCCAGCAGATTTCCCTGCTGAGCACAGAGCCCAGTGTGGGGCTTGATCTCACCACATGGAGATTATGACCTGAGCCGGAACCAAGAGTCAGTCACGCGTCCGACTGAGCCACCCAGGCACCCTTCTCTCACAGTCCTGGAGGATAGAAGTCTGAGATCAAGGTGTCAGCAGGGTTGGTCACTTCTGAGTTTTCAAGGAAGGATCTGTTTTGTGCTGGTCTCCTAGGTTCTGGTGGCCTTAAGATATTCCTTGGCTTGTAGATGGCATTCTCCTTGTGTCTTCACATCATCTTTGCTCTGTACATGTCTGTCTCTGTGTCCAGATTTCTCTTTTTTATAAAGATGTAATCATACAGGATTAGGGCCCATACTAATGACCTCGTCTTAAATTGGTTATCTGCAAGGACCCTTTTTTTCAGATAAGGTCACATTCACAAGGACTGGGCATTAGGACTTCCATATCTTACGGGGGAAGAGACACACAATTCAACCCATGACAGTTCTTGAAACAGTGGCTTGTTCCTTTGTGATTAATTTTTAATATGTCTTCAGAGTATGTTTTATTTTTGTTCTGAATGCTCAGAATGAGACAAAAAGTCCATTCAAATATATTGATTTATTTAGTAAAAAAAATGGGTAGATATTTCATAGTGATACATAGTGGAGTCCATTGAAATATATTGGTTGATTTATTTAGTAAAAAATGGGTAGATATTTCAAAGTGATACACAGTGGAGTCATCTATTTTCTATCATCTATGTGTTGATACTGGTGTTATGTGAAAAATGTAAGGATTCACCTATCTACATTTGCAGTGAAATTAGTGTTTTTATAACCTGTGATATTTACTTCCCTTAATGAACTTACTTACTTTGCCTTTAAGTATTATAACTTATTACCCTAGTAATTTCAGGACAGGTATTCTGTTATGATGTGGCAGACTGCAGAGTCAAAGATTTATTTTTCTTTCTAGGTTAGCAAAGCACTTTCAAGGAATTAAGATGCACACGTTGGAAATGCTGAGGAGATTGTGGCTTGAATAACTAGACTGAGTACTACCTCACTAATGCTCAGACACTACTGCTGTCAGTTTTATTGATATTTCAGTGTTTCCTCATCAATTTAAAAATGAGAATAGGATTGCTATGGTATTTTAGAAACTGGCTCTTTGGGGTGCCTTGGTACCTCTGTCTTTTAAGCATCTGACTCTTGATTTAAGCTCATGTCACAATCTCAGGGTTGTAAGATTGAGCCCGAGTCTGGCTCTGCCCTCAGCACAGAGTCTGGTTAAGGTTCTCTCCTTAATGCATAATATCCTTAAGGTCCATCTATGTTGTCTCCCAATGGCCAAAAAAAAAAAAGGATTTCAGGAGGAAAATTTGGAAGCAAATAAGGGGCACCTGGGTGGCTCAGTGGGTTAAGCATCTGCCTTCAGCTCAGGTCATGATTCCTGGGTCCTGGGATGGAGCCCACATTGGGCTTCCTGCTCAGTGGGGAGCCTGCTTCTCCCTCTGCCTGGCACTCCCCCTGCTTGTGCACATTCTCTCTCTCTCTCTCTGTCAAATAAGTGAATAGAATCTAAAAAAAAAAACCAACAACATTCTATCACTCTCCCTCTGCCTGCCCCCCTCTCTTGCTCATATGCACTCTCTTTCTCTCTCTCAAAAAAAAAAAACAACCACAAAAACCAAAAAACTGGCTCCTTTTGAGTGGTTTACCTGATGACAGCCTTTAAAAATGTGTGTGTTTGGGAGTTAGATATATGTGTAGAAACTCTCATAGGATTATTTTAGCCTTTTCTTTTTTAAAAGTAATCTTTCTAAGTATCGAAGTAACTCATGATTATTAAACGAATTTCGGAAGATGCAGAGCGGTATAGGGGAAAAAGTACATTCAGTTCAGCTACAGTATAAGTTTAAATCTCACTGATTTTTTTTTATCTGTCCATAAGTGTGTGTGTGTGTGTGCGCACATACCTATATGTATAGCTCAAAGATTTTTTTTTTTTTTTAAAGAAAAGTAAGTCATTGGGCGCCTGGGTGACTCAGTCAGTTAAGTGCGTACCATGTACCTTCGGCTCAGGTCATGATCCCAGGGTCCTGAGATGGAGCCCTGTATGTGGGGAGTCTGCTTCTCCTTCTACCTCTGCCCCTCTCCTCTGCTTGTGCTTTCTGTCTCTCTCAGAAATAAATAAATAAATAAATAAAATAAATAAAATCTTTAAGTCATAACTCATACAAATATAAAAATGAGAATAAATATTTATTTAACTAATTAATAAATGAACTGATGTTACAACTGATTCAAAAGAAATAAAAGTATCACACATTTATAGTCAGGTAGGGAATGATAGAATGAATTTTAAAAAGATGCAAGAATCAGTTGCATTCCCATGGACAGGGCATGTGTTTATGAGTCTCAGTGTTCTGACAGTAATTTGCATTGCTATCAGTTCTTTGTTACTTATGGACTTGTAAAATGGCTCAAGGACTTTAAAAGCCAGAGATAACTGGGAAGTGTGAGCCGGTGAGTCCACCCACCCATTTAGTCTGTTTGTCTTGCTTTTGCCCATTTCAAAGTCTTTCACAAATTTTCCATGTAGCTTATGTTAATATTTATATTTTCACCAACTGGAATTGTGTTTTTATTTTTCCACCCAAAACAAATATAATTGACGTTATTACTATCTGCGCAGTTACTTGTGATCATTATGAAGTGCATAAAAACACTTAAAAACAAGGAAGCAAAAATGAAACAAAACACTCCTACCTTTCCCTATCTTTACTCTGGGAGGGAGCACTATATCACTCCTTCACTTCCCTCTTCCAGTCATCCTTTCTCTCTTTCATATATACTCTGCTTCTCCTCCCCTGCCAACACATACACGCACCCACACACCCACGCACCCACGCACCCACCACCCACCACCCCTGCTTACCTACTTACCTGGTCAGTCCAATCCTGATTCTGGAGCCTGAAGTTTTTCTTGCTTCAGTTGGTAGTACCAGTCATACTGCCTGAGACGTGAATGCAAGAGTGTTGTTCAGTGTTGGCGAGCAAGAATTCTTAACATTTTCCTTTAAAGCTTCTATTTAACTGCTAGTTAAAGAGGTTTGCCAAAGTAAGTCTGATCTTCGCTCGCCTTTTGGAAAATCCATCTTCCTTGTTATTCCCATGTGATATACCTCTTTCTCAATGAGCAGACTTTCAAGAGAAATAGCTTCTTTAGCACTGAGTGCAAAGTGTTACTCCCAGTGCTTCTTCACATTAATTTGTTCAAAGTATCTAGGGTTCAGGTGATATGATATTTTATATTTTCGTAAACTTTTAACTACTTCTTCAGGAATGAATCAATTCTTTGGGAACCACCAAAGACGTTCTTGTCCAAATACAGTATCCCAGATTCTCTGAATCTGAATGTGGCTGTCTAAACAGGAACTCATTTTCTGTTTGCCCTAAGAACAGATTATTTCTTTTGGTCATTTCTTTCCTTTATTAAGGACTTTTGTATTTCATTTTCATTTGAGTGCCCAGGGAAGAGGGGAGAAAAATGCATTCATTTATGTCTTTTTTAGAAATAGGTATAGAAAAATTTTACTGACAATTTCATCTGGCTATAACTTAGAGAGTCTGAGTATACAGCTGGCAGGCTTGGCAGTCAGCCCCTCACAATGTGAGCAAGCCTGCATGTGGGCGTGAGAGATGATGGCCATCCTTGTGCCAGAGACTTATTACCATCTTGATCCAAACATGTTATTTTAGGCATAAGTAAACTACTGTAGATATGAAAATAAGGCAATCATTTGTTTTGTCCTATGTGTACTCCATATAATTATATGCAAGATTGATAAGTCAGTGTATAGCTCTCTACCAATTGCTATAGATGAAGGGAAATGATTTGTACCTAACTCTATTAATGTTTAACTCAACTGTTACATATAAAATTGTATGTGATCATAAAATGTAGCATTTGTTTAACATTTGTAGTTAATTCTCATTCTTCCCTTACCTATAGTTTTAGTTAATAAATAGTTTTTAGTTAGTAAATAGTTTTATTGTAGCAAAAGCAAGTCTGAAAACAGTGTTCACTGATTTAGATGTTGATGACAGATGGGTTAGTCTATGGCTTGGAGACATTGATTGTTAACATTTACGCTCCAATAATGAATGACCTGGATTTTTCCCACATGTTTGAGGTCTTGACGTCACAGAGGCTGAAGGACTTGTGGCCGTGGGTGTATTCAGTGTTGGCAGTCATTCATTAGTAAATCCTTGTTAGGAGAGTTGCATACGAATGACATCTGGAGGCTTTTTATACCTGGAGGTGGGGGAATTTGGGGTTTGCTGGGGTTTTTTGTTTTTGTTTTTGTTTTCCCTCCCGGTAAGCTAGATTTGGCTCTTAGGAAATACCACATGTGCAACTGATTAGCTTTTTTCACACGGAGAGGGACTGAAAGATTCAAAGACCAGGCTTTTATGACTTTTTTCCATTGAATGGCATTGGTTAATTTGATATTAGGTGCTAATATAATACACTGCCTGAGCTATATGGCTGTCAGGGATATAGATCTGTTAGCAATTACTACTTAAAAGTGAAGATTGAAATTTTTTTTTAACTATCAGAAAATGATAGCAGTTATCCTTGAATATTTGGAAAGGGTGCATTCCAAAGTGTCTAGCAGTGAGGGAAAATTGTTAATATTGAATTCTGTTTCCTTCCTAGAGTCTGTTATACTGTGGGAAACCGTGAGCTTTGGAGAAGTAATGTGGGAATGTTGTGTTTGCAGTATGGAAAAAGGAAATGTAAGGTTTGTCTGCATCATGACTGAGCAAAGCAATGCTTGCGTAATGAGGTTGGGGTAGAGCTTAGACTCAGTTCCCCCTAAGATATTGCTTCTATAGTTTGATCATCCAGATTTGATGAAATGTGAACTGTACTTACTCTACTGTGCATCAGTATTGTCCCAAAGGAAACTATCAAATTCTGTCTTTATTAAACTCTGCAGTATGTTGTTGTCAATATAATATTAGGTGCTTTTCTTTTGGTTCTCAACCCACTGGAAGAACTAATACCCAATATCTCTTTGCCACATTGTCAACAATAGGAGGAATAATAACTTAGTAATTCTTTACTATTTTCCTATCCAAGGATTTTTTTTTTTTTCATTCCAGGAGTATCAATATACAACACTTTGTCCAGACCTTTATGTTAGAAGATGATTATCCATAATGTATAGGAAAGCCTCATGGTTAAAATTTTAAAATAAAGGGACACCTGGGTGCCTTAGTGGGTTAAGCATCAGCCTTCGGTTTGGGTCACAATAGCAGTGTCTGGAATGGAGTCCTTCGTTGCTTCTTGCTCTGAATGCCACTGCCCCTGTTTGTGCTCTCTCTCACTTTCTGACAAATAAATGAATAAAATCTTAAAAACAATTTAAAAATAAAATGGGTTGTCCGTTCTAAGAGGGTAGACCAAATTTCTTTAAGGGAGTAGTTAGTAATAGTAAGTGCTATCAATGCCCATTGTTACCAGCTCACTGTTGAATATATAATACTTCATTGCATTTTTAAAAGTCACTTATTTATTTTAGAGCAAGTCAGCTAGTGGCAAGAGGGTCAAAGGGAGAGAATCTCAGACAGCTTCCCTGCTGAGCATGGAGCCTGACACAGTGCTTGATCCCATGACCCTGAGATCAGAACCTGAGCTGAAAGCAAGGGTTGGACGCTTGACCAACTGAGCCATCCATGCACCCCTTCATTGCATTTTTATTAGAAAAAATATAAAATTCGAATATTGCACAACTATAAAATATAGAAGTTTAATTTTCTTCCTATAATTCTACTTCCCAGATAAAATTCCTATCAGCAATTTAGGGCATGGTCTTTCAGTACAGAAACCCCCCCCACATATACCAGCAACGTGAGGAGGTTGTATTACATTGTGGGCTGAGAGATCACATAGATTCTAGAACAAGACAATGGATCTGAGTCCTGTCTTTGCTTCTGTACAAGTCAGGGTCCTGGCAGGAAATAGATGACCCAATCAAAGGAGTCACTGAATACTTTGAGTTACGGAGATGTGAAGGGAAACAAGGAATGGTAAGACAGTCTGCATTAGCGAGAGAGGAAAGCAGTCCTCACCTTTAGGCCCAAAGGCAGGAAAAGGGGAGCTGTTACTGGACACCCGGTGGGAGTAGTAGTCGATGGAAAGGGGTTACCGGACAGAAGCTGTGGTTGTGGCTGGAGAGATGCAGCCACCATTGGATGATTGCATGCTTGTGAGCTGGGGAGGGGAGGGCAACCGGGGGTGGTTATAAATACCCCCACTTCAGCTGCCTTTACCTACCCATCCCCATCCTTTGAGATCCCCTCCCACCATCTGAATCCAAAGAGAATCCTTGGACTCAGGAATCCAGGTGGTGGAACTGGTAGAAATCAGCCTCTTTAGTGCAGAGGAGCAGGAATAGATGGGGAAGAGTTTCCTTATCAGTTCAGTGGGGAGAATAATAGAATCAATAATACAGAGTTATTATGAGAGTTAAATGAGTTGCTATGTGCCATGTGTGTAGGTGAATACCCCTGTGTGGGAATTGGTCAGCAGATATTAATAATATCACTATTACTTTATGAATTCATTTTACAAGCGTTGTTCAGAAATGTGATTTTTTTTTAACTTTAGCCATATATCTCATTCACCTCTTCTGTCTCTCTCTGTACAATCACACACACACACACACACACACACACACACACACAGAGACATTATTGGCCTCAGGGTATTCCACTGTATGGATATTCCATGATATATTTAAACTTTTCTGTTCAGATGGAGATTTGGACTATTTGAATATTTCACTATTAATGTACAATTCTGTAGTAGCATTTCACTTTGTAACCCCTAATTTTGCGTTTGAGAGACTAAGTAAGTTTTTTATACTTTGAATCATGTAGATTAAGTCATCTTCAGGCCCCTCTCTGATGAGAAGCAATGTACATGATTGACGTTAGTACAACTGTTCAGGAAGTGGCTGAAGCCTTTTATTTCTGTAGTTCCTAACCCCATCAATTTTGTAGAGAAAGAAAAGGTTTATAGATTTTTTTCCATGATCTTTCACTTTATTGAAGAAAAGCTTTTAAAGTATGTTTTCTTGATAATACAATATTCTGTGCACTTAGATTTTATATATTTTATCAAAATACTAATAATTTTGTAAACAAACTCAGGGACAAAGTTTTGAACTAGTTGATTTCATTGTAACGAGGTCGAGGAGCACAATTAGGAGTGACTGATGGGAATCCTGTGCTGTGTTTGTAAATTTTTTAATGCAATAATATGTCTTGTGAGTGTGTTTGATTTTGTGTATATTGTTTTGGCCTGGAGCTTTTTTTCCTTACATGACAAATTATGAAAGAAATTTTCCCTTTAATATGGAGTACATTTTATAAAATTCAGTTGACCAAGGATGAGAAAAACTGACATTTGTTGACTTCTTCATCTGGTGAGAATTACGGTGGATAGCAATATATGTCATTCTGCCTTGAAATAGTTACGAATTTTACTGTACAGGAGAATCGAGACTGAGTAAAGGAAAGTTTCCCCCAAGTGTTTATTAAAGATAAATGGAAAAGAATTGGAACAAGTAACATTTTTAATAGTACTGTAATAAAACTGTTTTGCTGGCATTGGGGCAATGATGTCCTAGATATAACACTAATTGGTTTCTTCAAATAAGTGATTTAGCACAAATGAGATTTTTGTAAAGAAACAAATTCTACAGCATTACTTATTGATTTTAACACATCTGCTGTCTAAGAGAATTAATTTTGAGAATTATTCCATGTGGACCGCAGAAAAGAGGACATTTCATGAATTTCCATGTGGTATCTTTTGTCCAGACTCTCCTGTCTGAAAAGGGTTCATTCAGTGCCTCCTGGCAATTCTGTTTTCTTCTCCCTGGATCCCTACCCATTTTGTCATTCATCTTGTGGTCTTAAACACATGCTCTGGTAATCTGTGTCTCCAGGTTCGGTCTTGAGACTTTATCTGTGGCACCTAGTGTAACGTCCAACTAAATTTGAAATGCTTTCAGAATATCAGATTTTGGACTTCCGAATTTTATAACCACAGGCTCAGAGTTTCGAGAGTTAGGATAATACAAAGCAGAAAAAAAAAAAATACAAGGTCATGTCTCCGAGGTCAGCAGTTCATGTATTTTGTATCTTCATCATTTATACATTTTACTTGGATTCAGCACTGCAGTATATTTAATCTTGAATATTCCTTTTAAACATGGCAATTTTACAAGCATTTTTAAAATTAAGTGCTCAAAAACTTTTTATTTTTTAAGTGGCCATGTGCCAATTTAGTCTATGGCTATGATATAACTTACTCTCTTGTTAGACATTTGGGTTGTTTCCTAATATTCTTTATCACAAATAACAAGATTTTAAAAATTTTGTATTAAAAAAAGAATCTCAAGTTGTAGATCTTATGAAATATTCCTAGAAGAGGATTTAGTGGGCCAAGTGGTACGAATACTTGAGAACTTCCCGTACATATTGCCAAGTCGCTTTCCAAGGAGGTTGTACCAATTTGCACTTTGACCAGCAGTGTAGGAGAGTGCCTGGTAAGTATTTAATTGGCTTTCTTTGATAAGAAGCCAAACAGGCAGCATTGAGCTGGTCATTAAAACAAAGATGAGAGCATAACTCTGCAGACATTTTGCTGTCAAGATGAAAGCTTTGGTCTGCTGGATTTCTGCTGTGCACTCAAAGAATCCTGCATGTTAAATTATATTGCTTTTACCCTCTTTATATTATTTTTATGCTCATAATACCTTGAATTTGCTTTGTATTTCCCCTTCTTGGCACTCTTATTGTCAGCATCAATAAGTAGAGGTTAAAGATACTGTGCCAGGGTTCTGACCCCTTTTCTTTGGACCGGGGTCAGTGGAGAGAAGTGGGAAGTGATTCTGATTTGGTCACTGAAGAGCATGTACTGGGCTGACCTGCATTGACTGGCCTTGTCAAGTGGGAAGAGAGGGAACAGCAGAAGGCCCGACAGTAAGTACTCAGTATATTTAATGGATAGATAGATGCATGCATTAGAGGAGGAGTGAGTGAGTCATGATATGATAAACACACCAGCCTGCTGACATTTAAAACACAGATTAAAAAAAAGAAAAAATCTGCCTTTCGCTCAAGTCATGATCCCGGGGTCCTGGGATCAAGTCCCATGGCTGAGACTGCTTCTCCCTCTGCTTGCCGCTCCCCTGACCCCTTGTGCACATGTGTGCGCTCTCTCTCTCTGACAAATAAAATCTTAAAAACCAAATCAAATCAAACCCAGAGCCATCCTTTGTCATTTGTGGTGTAGTCAGGCAAACCTCTCTACCCCCAAATGAAGGCATATTTGACCGGTTAAGATAATGCTTAGTGAAACCTCTTGGCCTTCCAGGTCACTCTAATGGAACCACTCCCCGACCCCAAAAAACAAGCAAGCAAGCAAAATGAATCCTCAGAGATCTTTAGGTGCTTGCCACATTATTTCTGTACCACCTTGTGGACCGAAGTGCTTTTAGAGCCATACAAAGAAGGAGATACTTCTTTAGAGATTTTGATTTTCTTTTGCTACACTGAACTAAAGAGGTATTCCTTCTGAACGTCTGTCACTTCACTGAGTTGGGCTGTATACTCAAGGAGAAGTCTTCAACCAGACCTTCTGGACTTCTTAAATATAGCACACACATACATGAAAGCAAGAGGTTAGAAGGGTTCCAGAAGAGAATCGTTCATGTTGCTGACTATGCCATCGGAACCATGTTTGCCACATACAAGGGGATGGACCCAGGGTACATAAGAGAAGTTCTGTGAAGAAGCACTGTGCTTGAACTCTGCTGTCCATATTTGAAAGTTTCAGTTTTACCATGGTGCTTTATGCTGGGTATGAAGATGGGCATTTCTTCCGTAATAGAAACTAGTTATTGGCTCCTTCTTCTCAAAAGGTCTGTCAACTTACTATAATGAAAACTGCCATTAGTAGTTCCCTAAAAAAGCTGCACTTATTTAGGAAACATCCGTGTAAGATTAAAAAAAAATTAATGTGATACTGATACAATTGCTGGAGTATTTTATACCTGCTGGTTCTGGAAGTGTAAGTTGTCTCTATTGAAAAAAAATACTTATATATATTTATATATATATGTATAAATTATATATTCTGTCAATGGAAAATTTATCCTAACCTTAAAATAATTTAAAATTCTAATTCTCTTAGATGTAGGACACTGTGTTTCATGAACATATTTAAATCAAAATGGGATCCAGTAGATAAAGGACATTGAAGAGTTTTCCTGTAAATGAAGGAAGCTTTTGAAAGTAGAAACCATATTATACACACACACACATATAATATATATATATATATATACATATATATATATATTAAACCATATTTTATATGTGTGTGTTTATATATGTGTGTGTATATAGTGAAAAGCATCATGAGCAAAATATTCTAATTAGAATTCAGTGCATTTTGATTTGGAATTTGTCATTTTTGACTGGCATTTTGGTACTCAAATAACAAGAAACTATTTTTTATATGTTGTTTAAAAGAAGAAAATTATTAATCTATCTTGAAAAGAGTGTTTACCTATTTTACTGAAAAAGGATTCATAATCTATACTTGGTCCCCTAATATGTATGTAGATTTTAAATATTTTTTTCTGTTTGCTATGATCTAAAATTCTTTTTTTCTCTTCTTTCAGAATTTTTTTTTTCTTATTTGTTATTTGGACTGTTCTTCAGCCAGTGTGCTCAGCAGAAAAATATAATGGAGTTATTTGTTTAAATGAATTTCTTCATGTTCTTTTAAAAATATGTAAATTATATTTAAGAGGGATTTCCTTCTTTAATTTTTTTAAAGTGACTGAAGCAGAAAAGGCTTTGGTTATTTTACTGTAGGGAATTTACAAGTGTTACAGGTAAAAGAGAAAATATTAACATGGAATTAAGGTTCAAGCATAGGAATTCCCTCCTTCATGCTGTGTTCTGATAATTCTTTGAGCAAGAAATTGGTGCTAATTTTTCTCTGCCTTTGGATTTATGTACATCCTGAAGCAGTAAGCTAAGATAATCAAATCAGAAAAGAGAAGCTATTCATTGAGTCAAAGGTATTATTTTCTTTATTCAAAGGTATCTACAATACTGTAATCAGTATATCCTCAGTACCAAGTCAGTTTGTTCATTGCTTGGAAAGTCTTAAGTAACTATCTTTAAATTAATGAAGAAATAAATCCTTAAGCCTTTTAACCAGTTATGAACAATATTTACTACTCTAAATAGATATAAAATTATTCCTACAACCTGTTTCCATCAACTTTTTCAGTTGTTTAAATGAAGCAAGAGTTTCTGTTTAGTTCAGTAGAAGTGATTTGAAATTATTCATAGAATGAAGTAGATAAATTTTGTTATCCTTTTTTTCCTAGAAAATTATACCACAAGAGTTGCTTTTTGTTCCTCTAACGACCACTTATAAAAATGAAGCTATTTTGTAGTGATCTTAAATATTCTAAGTGATCACTCCAGACTATTTTACAAGATTCAAGTTTGTTTGATGCCATGGTAATAAAACTGAAAAAGGAAGCTAGATTTTGAGAGCATGATGGCAATAGAAATGACTACATTATTGCTTTTGATGTGTCAAATTTAGCACATTAAGCTGTCATCCCAGTTTTATGCTAAATAATTCACCTAACTTGGTACAGCTCATCCTCTTATAGGATTATGCCCTCTATTCTGACTTCAATAAACTCTGTACTTGTTAAACATTCTGACCTTTATGGACTGACTTTCTAAAAACACTGGGGAATACAAATAATTGTTCATCCATTTGCAAATGATACTTTATAAAATAATATTAATCTGAAAGATTATCCTCTGTTACATCTTGCAAGGATGTATGTGAGGCAGATACCCCATATATTTTTTGTAGGAACTATTATTGCCAGTTTGGTATTTTCTACTGAATCACATGACTTTCTTCATTCTCAAATATTAGGTTTTCAGTTCGTAGCTGAAAAGATCCAGGAAGCAGTAAGGAAAATCTGAATGGTTCTAAACTCTTCCAATTAAAAAAGAAAAGTCATTTTAAATTTATTATTTTAAATGTGAGTCTAGCAATCATACGGAAAAAAAAAAAAGGCATTTAGTCAAAAGAATGCCCAGCACAGTTAGACTTTAAATGAGCCATTAGAATGAGTCTTCCCAGCTGGAAAGCCTTTTTCCTAGGATATGCTTATGACTTAAGTTCTCATTTTATTTAGGTCACAATTCAGATATCTCCTACCAGAAATACCTTCCCTGAGGTCGCATGCCCAAAGAATGTTCATCTTACTAGAGGAATTGAGATAAGACAGGATCTTTTTCTGCTGTTTGATATGCTCATTACCTAGAGCAGTTCTGGCCAATAGAAGGTGTTTGGCATAAATCTGTGGAATATAGGAGTGAAAAAATGAATGAATTATAGAACTAAGAAGACCTTTTGAGATCCTCTTATCTTTCTGATTTATGTAACGGGAATAAAGTCCAAGTTTGGTTCATTGATTTCCTCAATATTCCATAAGTGAGAATTGAGGAAATACCAGAACTCCTATTCAGAACTTCTGTCTGTGACCTTCACCCCTGTCCAAGAGAGGCAGTATAGGAAAGGGGAAGGACTGATGTTACAGACCTGGCCATGGTCGGAGTTTGAGTCCTAACTCTACCACGTACTAGCTGTGTGACCTTGTGAAAGTTACTTTAATCCGTGTAAGTCATTTTCATCAACTGTGAGTGGAGATGATATGTATCTCTTTGGATTAACCTGGAGATTAAATGAGACAGTGTAGCACAGAACCTGTCATGAAGCAAGCTACTGTGGCTGTTGTCATCATTCTTGCCATTTAGTCATTATCATGTAAATCACATAGGTAGTTAGTCTATTCCTTCCTATATTATTACTGCAGTATTTTTTCTGAACTTAATCTATGTAGGGCTTGTTAGTTCATCATTACCTGTGGTGATATATGAAGTTTACTAGGTTGATAACCCTTGTTCAGAATACTAAGTGATATTAATATGAAGTATAGTTTATGTACTAGTTTATGATACTGATTAAATATTTAACAGTCTGGTGTTTCTGATTTCTGGGGCTGTAACAGGTATTCCACAGAAAGATTATTCTCTTACCAGCAGTAGACTTTAGACATAAGTAGGATCTAAATCTAGTTATAGAGGTTGAAACTCTGTAAAAAAACCTATCTTTGATTTTTTTCTTGTCCGTATCCTATCTAAAATAGAACAATTTTTGTCAGTCAGGAACCAATCAAGAGAAGGCATGGGGAGTGTTCCAGACAGGGGTAAGTTACATAGATACATATTGATCATTATTTCTCTTAATGTGTTAGAGTCTAATTTGAAAAATTTTTAAAACTTTTATTTATTTGAGAGAAAGAAGGAGAATACAAGGGAGAGGGAGAGAAACCCAAGAAGACTCCTCACTGAGTGTGGAACCTGATGCAGAGCTCAATCTTAAGACCCTGAGATCATGACCTGAGTTGACACCAAGAGTGAGATGCTTAACTGACTGAACTGCCCAGGCACCCGTGAAATTCTGTTTTTTGAACTTTGAATCATGTAGAATAATTGATACTATCAAGAAACTAATTTTTAGATGATATTTTTAAGGGGTCAAAATTATTTTATTAATAAATTTCTGTGTGGTAAGTTTATTTCGGATTCTAACTTTGAAATAGACATCATGTTTGGTATTCATTAGAAGAATAGATCATTCTGGGGTTTACTGTCTTTAGAGTTCAGTTTTTCAGATGTATGGGGATCTGTAATAATTTATTGTTACCATTAGAAAATATGAAGCAGTTCCTTAACTTGAGAACTTTTGTTCAAGGGGAACATACCATGGCAGCTGATTGTCTTCAGAATGATCTGGGGCTGACTGATTCATACTTGAAACTTAAGGACTGTTGGTACCAGAATCATAGGAGACTTCAAGTTGCTTCTATTTTGTGAAGCTAAAGAAGTGTGAGTTGGATCTGAGAAAGTGGCAACTAAACTTTCTGAATGTCCAAATGAACTAGTTTCCTCATGTGTGTGGTTATTTTAAGATGACTTTTGAAATCCTTCCTTCTGCTGAGTTACCCTGTTGACCTTTCACATGCAGATAAACATTTGTGTCCCCACAGACCCATGTACATATAAGCTAGTTCATTACATGGAAAAACGATTCACTCCTGACTGCAAAATGGGCATCTTGGTTTTCATTCAGTCCCAGCTCCTGGAGCCTTGCATACCTTAAACATACAGTAAATGTTTCTTGACTGACTTTTGAGATCCTTCTCCATTTATAAAGAAAACATGTCATTATAATGTGAGTGTACAAATTTTCAATTGCTGCTATAACCAGTTATCAGAAACATAATGGCATTAACCCACATTTGTTATTTTTTAGTTCTGTAGATCAGATATCTCACATGGATCACACTGGGGTAAATCAAAGTGTTGGCAGGGCTGCATTCCTTTAGGCTCTGGGTAAGATCCACTTTTGTGCTTTTTTCTAGCTTCTAGAAGCTGTCCAGTTTTCTTGGCTTGTGGCTCTCTTTTTCTACTTTCCAGAGCTAGCGAAGATCACGTCCCTCTTACATCACATTTTTACCACCTTTTCCGTGTTCACATGTCCTATGACTGAATCTTCTGCCTTCCTTTTATTAGGACCTGTGTTTACAATGACAGTAATCCAGGATAATTCCCCTATTTCCAAGTCCTTAATCACATCTACAAAGTTGCTTTTGCCATGTAGAAGGTAACATCCTCACAGCTTCTGGAAATCAGGACGTGAACATCTCTGGGTCCCTTCTGTCCATCCACTGAGGGCCTGCCAGTGGCTGAAGCATCAGAGGTCTTTTCCTTGTAGCTACCCAGGGAAGTTACTTCTTGGTTAGCAAGTGTAAGTGCTTTGGCCAAGCCTGTCTGAGGTTTTAGCTTAAAAGCTCTGTCCTTAAGGTTTAGATTTCAAGTGTGTAGTCAGCAATTATTTTCTGTAGCCCTCTATGGCCTATTACTTAAGTTCCAGTAAGTTCACAGTAAATTCAGAACACATTAGTTCATCACACAGGAACAGGGTTGTATGTGGTCCATGGTAATTTCCATTGAGCTGGACCGAGGAGAATCCTCTTCTCTGGTTGCTAACTTTGCAACCCCGTGTGAATCATTTTTTGTCACTGCACTTCATTTGCTTATGTAGAAACTGCATATGATAGCTAAATCTCTGACTCATCTTCCAGGACTAGTGAGATCTCAATGAAAAATATTCTACGAAGCCCAGAGATTTCTTTCCTATATATAGTATTTCTCTAGGTTTTACTAAAGGGCTCGTCTGTACCAAAATGTTTTATTTGCTTTGATGTAAACAACCACCATGGTGAATCTTAGCACATTACTGAAAATAACTCAACATTTTGTAAAACTACTCCTTAGCGCTGCTTTGAATGTTAAGCTTTCTGGTAAATTATACAAAGCAGATTTATTTTGCCTGGTTTCTTTGGGAAAAGTAATGTTAATCCAAGTGTCTGTTGATGGTTACATTTTTTTTTTCTGTAGTGCTCTTACATGAATATGAAACTTTGATGCCTCAGTAAGTCTAAATATATTTTTAATTAAGAATCCTCTAGGACAGTGGTTTCCCAAGTGATTTTGTAAGCAGCAGAAGCCTCTTTGCTGTCGAATATCACATGGAACTGCCAGTTACAAAGCCAATGCATGTGGAGTTGCTCTGGTTGGTTGGTGTCCCCATGAATACAAGTTCCCATGTGTGCTCAGGAGCTCTGGTGGGCTGTAGTGAACAGTGGTCATGTACTTCTATTCAGTAACCTCTAGAGTGTATAGGAGAATATATCCTAGGTACAGGTCAAGAAGCTATGGGGTCTCTGTGTGTGTCTGTGTATGTGTGTGGAGAGCAGGTCAAATAAATCAGTTCTCCACAAAGTTTACTTTGTAAATGCTAATGCTAAGTCAATGTTTGTTCTCTGAGTTAACCTCCTATAAAACCATAACCCACGTGAATATTTACATTTCAAATTATTTTCTTGGAAGTTACATTTTAAATTCATAAAATATATATATATCTATACATGTATATATTGTTTATAGTATAATATGATACTGTGTTGTGTGTGTGTATATATATGATTTAAAAATATTACATCTGTATAATTTTGAAAATTCAATTTCTGCATCTGCCCATCATGAACAGAGAGAATAGAGGTTATGATGCTATAGCCCGGGATCTTGGAGATTTAATGTATATATGAGTACATGAAACATTTTCATTAATCATTTTACCGGAGGAAATTTAGAAGCTATTTTTGTCAGAGAAGCATGTTTAGTTTGTAGTAAGAAATCTTAAAGTTCTGTTTGTTTCTCTGACTTCTTGTTTTTTATAGTTGGGTTTGTAATCTTACAGTAGAATTTCTAATTTGGCTCATAAACATCATCCGAAATGGTGTCTGCTACTCTTAACTAGCTAATTGAGAAGATCTCTATCTTCTGTATCTGAATATTCTTAAGTAAGTTAATTTTAAAGTATTTTAAAAGTATGAAGCAAGTAATAGATATGAAACTTTTAAAGCCAAGTGACTGGGAAGAGAAAGAATTTTACTATTTTTCCTTGACAAATATGTATCAGGGGCACTTGGGTGGCTTGGTTGGTTAAGCATCTGACTCTTGGATTTGGCTCGGGTTCTGATCTCGTGGCTTGTGAGATCGAGCCTCATGTGGGGCTCCCTGCTCAGTGGGCGTCTGCTTGGATATTCTCTCCCTCTGTTCCTTCCCCTGCTCACTCACTCTTGCTCCTGAGCTCTCAGAAAATTAAGAAATCTTAAAAAAAAAAAAAAGTATCAAATGAATAAGGCATTATTTTTGCTTTCTGTTTTGGAGAAATAGGTTATTCAATGTTCCACATATGTGTACACAATTTGTCTCACATTGTTCCCTCAAAATAAAGTAAGTGACTTGTGAGAAACAGGTGATTTTTCAAGAAGACAGTTTAAGCAACAAAACTAAAATGTTATCAAATCTTTTGATTCAAATCCTAAAAGACTAAATTTCCATTCATTGTAAATAATTATTAAACTCAATTTTAAACTTACTTCACATCATTGAGGGCATTCATTATACTAGGTCTATTGTTCTTCATCCGCTTTTTGGATTCCTTTTTTAATTTATCACAGCCAGAATATGAGCTACATTTCTATTTGTATTGGGCCCTTGAGAGGTAATATAGCTAATGGAAAAGCCTACATATGAGTCCAAGATCTGCCTCTTCCAAAATTCATTGCCATAAGGAAAGCTGGTTAGCCTCAGGGAATTTCTTAGATGTTCTCAATTTAATTTTCTAGCCTGTAAAACGGTCCAAGGGGAGTTACAAGAATTAAATGACATAAGGTATGTGAGAGTTTACGGTGTAAGGCATGGCCTATGTTAAGTGATCAACGGGTGCTTTGCTTCTCTTGCTCTTTCAACTAGAAATTCACTTTTAGACTGACGACTTCTAAATTCATGACTCCTGCTTGGACCCCTCTTTTGAAATCCAGACTCCTATAGCCAGCTGCAATAAATGACCTCTTGACTTTGACACCTGACACACATCTCAGACTCCATGTGTCCCAAGTGGAACCTCCATCCATTGCCTTCAGACCTGCCCAGATGCAGCCTTCCTCATCTCAGCTGAGAGCAACTGGGGCCTTCAAGGTGCTCTGTCAAAGATCCTGGGGGCATCTTGGACTTCTCGTGTTCTCTTATCCATCACACCCAATCTACCAGCAAGTCCAGTTCGTTCTCCTTGCAGAATCCTCTGGAACCTGACTGTCACCACCTCTACTGTTACCAGTGTAGTAGACCTAATACCGTGCCTCGTTTGAGCGCTACAGAAACCTCTCTGCAGTTCTCTCTGCTTCCTCACTTACTGTCTGTTCACAGCAGAATGGCCTGAGTGACTTAAGACTATATATCCCTCAGTAATGTTACTCCTCTGCTTGAAACCATCCGTGGACTCGTCACATCAGAGTAAAAGTCAGACACTTGATGACCCTACAGGGCCCTGTGTAACTGAGCTCCTTTATCTTCGCCATTACCTTATCTCTCACCACCTTTTTCTTCATTTACTCTGCTTGGGCTACGCTTATCTGTCCTTTGCTTTGTGCATGCCCAGCAGACTCACGGTGGACAGTTTGCCCTGGCCGTCCTCTCAGTCTGGAGCACTTTCTTGTTGAATATCCTCATAGCTCAATTTCCTCTGCATCTGTGTCTTCAAGCCTTAAAGCTGATGTTGCCTTTCCATTGGGGTTTCTCCTGACAGCCACCAGCCTTCACTTCACATTGAAGCCTTGCCCCCTGTACTACCAATTCTTACTATCTTACTCTTCCTGCAGGAGCACCTGTCACCTTTTGATACATAGTAGAATTTATTGGTTGCATTCCTTATTTACTGTCTTCTCTAGCACTTCAGCTCCACAGCGATGAAGCAACTTTTGTGTTTCTTGGCTGTTTGCTTTACTGACATTCCCTAAGCATTTAAAAGCAGTGTCTGGCACATAGTAAATGCTCAATAAATACTGACAGAATGAATGAGGTGAACAGATCAGAAAAATGCATTCCTAGAGTCTTTTACATTTCATGCCCTACTGTTTATTTAAAAGGAAGCTGTTTAGATAGAAGAGCAGTTGGAGCAGTCAGTTTGCAGTTTGGGAAATAACTGGGAAGCAGAGATTCAGGAGTGAAGTTATGGTAGGAGCTTTACATTTGGGCTACCCGGGATTGATTCCTGCCTTGGCCACATAAAAAACTCATTGGGATCATCAGCTTCCTGATTCTTTTGTCAACATGAATAATTTAAAATAGTTAGCCATGGAGTTGGTAACAAAAAATCTTTTTTTTTAGTTTTTTACCCCACCACTTGTTTTTCTTAAGCATCCAAAATCTGGTAATGAGGACATTTATTTTATTTTTTTGAAGAGGTCATTCATTCATAATAAGGAATTAGGTCTCCAAATCAAAACATAAAACCCTATCATAATTTATATATATCTTCTTCTCGTAATACCCTGCGTTTTCCATCCATTTCATGTTAGTACACATGCATTTGGTCACCAGATCTTAAACTGCCTTTCTTACGTTGGATTTGTGACATTGTGCGTCACCAAGAGCTGTTCTCCAAAACACAGATTCAATTACATCCAACAAACAGGCCAAATATCTAATCTGCCACCGTTAAAGCTCTATTAACCTGCTTTTATCTAGTTGGGGCTTGAATAACAGAGCAAGACCACATCTGTGTCCACAGCTGCTTCCTTTTAGTCAAGAGCTATGGCATAATATTCTGGGCAAAGGCCCTTTTGAAGAGTCTATACACAAAACACAATTTTAGGTATCAGGCAAGCCTGTCTTTGGTGTCCTGGGCCTCTGCTGTACCATCTGTTTCCCCCCTTACAGTGTCCACTTTGTCTTTTTGTCTTTTGGGGAGTAACTACTGCATTACTTTCTGTTTCTCTCATTAAAATCTCCTTTCTAGAAGCAGTCTGTCATGTATGTCTTAGTGTGAACTATTTATCCTGGAAGTGTTTGCTTTTATAGCTTAATTTTCAACTAAATAAAGTCTTTTTTCCATTAAAAATGGGTGTGTATCAGTCGGTAGAAAAAGTATTTCAAGAGGGCTTTTTTGGCACCAGAACAATCTCTATAGATATTTCTGCCCACTTCATTATTTTATAATGCCTGAACTTATGACTTTATGTCTCCTGATTACTTTGTTAATAGATGGCACTTAATGTTTCCCTTCTGATGGTTAAATGTCTTTTGTTCTACTTAGTGCAGCTTTGAAAATCCAGAAATGAATAGAATGGAAAATAAAAATCGTATGTATGTTTGCTCTTTTCTACAAACCATTACTTGATTGCTGTTCTTAATTCACATTTACTATAATTGGGAGATATATTTGAGTTACTTACTAACTGAAGAGGTGAAAAAAGAATATTTCATTTACTTAATTCACTATTTTTTTTACTTATGAAGCTGAGCATTTTGTTTATTAGCCATTTGTATTTTCTTTCTTGTGAATTATCTTCTCATTAACATCTTAAATATTAACATTTGCTTATTTTATGTGATGATAAAGCATTTCAAATGTGTTGGTTGCCTTATACATTTATTTATATTTGACATGCAAATTATCATTTTACATTTGGAGATTATCCTTCTATTTAAAAATTTTTTTTTAAATAGCCTTTCCACATTCAGACAGCAACAACTTTCATCAGCATTTTCTTCAAACTCTTTGGTTTAAGTGATTTAAAATGTAGTTCTTGAATACTTTGGGATTTAGTTATATGAATGGTAGTTTGCATGTAAATAAGCAGATTGTGTATATATTTTAAGTTGCTATATACATTTGTCAGCAGGTTTAGTTGAGTAATTTGTATGATTTTTTCTGTTGGCTTATAATATGTTAGATCAATTAAAATAAATTGTAGAGAATTCACTGGAATTAGCTAGTTAGGTAGAAGTTATATTTCATTAGTGATAGAAGCCAAGTAATAGTGGGTGAGAAGTAGATGGGAGGTGAGGATATGGAAAAAAATTTTTTTAAGATTTTATTTATTTTAGAGAGAGCATGCATGCAGTGGGGGAGGGGCCCAGGGAAAGGGAGAAGGAGAAAGAGGATCTCAAGTGGACTCTGAGCTGAGCTCAGAGCCCGGGGTGGGGCTTCATTTCAGGACCCAGAGATCATGACCCAAAATCAAGAGTCAGTTGCCTGAGTCACTCAGGTGCCCCAGACATGGAAAAATTTAATTTAGATTATATTTTCAAGGTGCTGGGCCACTAAGAGAAATAGAAAAAGAGAAAAATAGCTAGAAAGTGCTTTGGGGATAAAAATCTACATTTGTGAAAGGTAGGGAGAGCCTCAAGTATGTTTGCTGAGGAAAAAGAAGGTAGAAATGGAGAGGTTCAAAGATGCAGGCAAAGAATTGGTGGGATTAGGTGTCTGGAGAGGCAGCCAGAGAGAATCTAACCCTTTCATGGACCTATTAACATCAGCTGAAGATGAACTGTTCTGCTGAGTAGGAAGTAAGTGATGCAGATACGTGTGATGCATGTACATTTGTAGGAAGGAGCACCTAAAGTGGAAGCAGTTTTCATGATTTCTACAAAACAAGAAGGAAAGGATGCTGCTCTGAAAGGGAAGAGAAAGATAACAGATGTCATTTATGTCTGAATTTCTTCGTACATTCATTCAACAAATACTCATTGAATGTTGCCATATGTCAAGCCCTGTGTTAGGACAGGAAGGGTGACTGAAAATGAAGTGTGCAGTGAAGTCTGTCACATCACTCCAGTCATGAGTCAGTCAGAAAGTCTCACAGAGTTGAGGTGCCTGGATGCCTCCCTTGGCTAACTGCCTGCCTTCGGCTCAGGTCACGATCCCAGGGTTCTGGGATCGAGCCCCAAGTGGGGCTCTGTGCTCAGTGGCAGGTCTGCTTCTCCCTCTGCTCCACTCCCTTGCTCCTCTCTCCTGCTCATGCATGCTCTGCCTCTCTCTCTGTCTTGTTCTCAAACAAACAAATAAATAAATGAAATCTTTATGAAATCTTTAAAAGAGAGTCAGACGGGGAGAAGGACTATATGAACTCTGCACTGCAACATCCAAAGTACCATCTGTTCCAGATGCAGTCTCCTTACCTGGGTATCGTCAGTTTGGGGAGAGGATATTTTCAGTTTGGTTAATGACATAGAAATAAAACAAGGCTTAATATGGATGCAGATAGATACATATGGAAGTATTTATCATTATGTGTATAGTTCAGGGTTAGGATACACACAGTACTTCCTTGGTCTGTCTACTGGCAGGGCCTAGGAGTGACAACGCCCTACTAGCCAAGTCTGGTTTCTGATACCATCTCCAATATGGGTTTCCTTACAGAAGTGTTTATCCTAGGACTCGGGTAAGGAATATACAATACAAGCCTGGAGTGTCTTTTAGCCCTCCCCCGACACATGTACACAGTGATACTTGGGAAATGACAATCGGACATTGGAATAAACCAAAAGAACACTAATGGCTAAAGCTGGAACAATCTGAGAAACAAAACAAGTAACATGGTGTTGGATTATTATCTAAAGCCTGTGATAAATATTCTTGAACCCACACTGATCTAAATGATTGATTAAATAAATAGGCTGCATAGGTGAATCTCTTAATGCAAAAGGATTCCAAATAATTTATGTGGATATTTCTCTTTCAAGGACATAGAACACACCTTCCCTCTGCTTAAGTGTGGACCGCACTAAGTGGTTCCTTCCAAAGCGTATAGTATGGGAAGTGGAGAAAAGGGTGACTTCATAGTGGAGCAGCCTTGAAAACTGCCTCAGCCAGATGATCAAGGTTACTTTAACATCAACAGCAATGTCATGCTGATAGTGTGTACCCATAATATGATGTGAGAATACATTTACTTATGTGATCTTCCTCCTTAAAACCTTTAACTCCAGTCTAATCATGAGATACACATCAGATAGATGACAATGGAGGGATAGTCTACAAATACAGGACTAGTTCCAAAAGCATCACAGTCAAAAGGAAATTCAGAGGGGTGCCTGGGTGGCTCAGTGGGTTAAAACCTCTGCCTTCGGCTCAGGTCATGATCCCAGGGTCCTGGAATTGAGCCCCTTCTTCAGGCTCCCTGCTCAGCGGGGAGCCTACTTCCCCCTCTCTCTCTGCCTGCCTCTCTGCCTACTTGTGATCTCTGTCTGTCAAATAAAGAAATTTTAAAAATCTTAAAAAAAAAAAAAATTCAGAAAAACTGTCATAGCCAAAAAGAATTTAAGGCGATACGACAACTCAATGCACAGTGGTATCCTGGAGGGAATCCTGGAACAGAAAAAAAACACATTAAAAAAATAACTAAATATATCTAAATAATATATTGGCTGTAGTTATTAATAATGTATCAATATTGGTTCATTAATTTAGTGAATGTACCATACTATGTAAGATGTTAATGATGGCAAAGAAGTGTGTTTGTGGGGGTGTGGGGTGGCATTTGACTCTGAGCCTTCTTTTTTTTTTTTTTTTTAAGATTTTATTTATTTGACAGAGATCACAAGTAGGCAGAGAGGCAGGCAGAGAGAGAGGGGAAAGCAGGCTCCCTGCAGAGCAGAGAACCCGATGCAGGCATCGATCCCAGGACCCTGGGATCATGACCTGAGTTGAAGGCAGAGGCTTTAACCCACTGAGCCACCCAGGCGCCCCTGACTCTGTGCTTTCTTTACAAATTTTCTGTAAATTAAAAGCTATTCTAAAATGAAATTTGTTTTAAACTTTCTTTAAAGCCACACTACAAACCATATACTCTTTGGTAATTATGAAGCCATTCTTATATCAAAAACTAAAGACAAACCTTATTCGTGCTAACTTGATTTTTTGAGTGAATCCTTTTGTAAACAGCCCAGTGTGCAGATGGAGTGCAGTCTAGTGTTTCTTTCTTATCTTTCAACAGAGGAAACAAATGAAGTCGTTGATACTTGCCAACATTAGTTTTGGGGTTTAGGGAGTTTCCTCTTTTTTTCTATTTTTATTTTTTTAAGATTTTGTTATTTATTTATTTGAGAGAGCAAGCTCGTGAGCACAGCGGGGTGGAGGAGCAGAGGGAGAAGGAGAAGCTGACTTTACGGGGAACATGGAGCCCCACGTGGGGCTTGATCCTAGGCCCCTGAGATCATGACCTGAACCAAAGGCAGGTGTTTAATGGACTGAACCACCCAGTGAGTTTGAACCACCTCTGAACCACCTCCCTCAGTGAGTTTATTTTTAATTAAAGAATGCATTATGCAGAACAATGTAGCATATTTTAAGCTAAACAAAATGACCATCCAAGAATTTCTGACCAGGTTAAGACTCCATTTACCATTATCTTGCTTGGTAAATTTCAACTCCAGCACATTGAGCAGTGACTTGGTGCCCTGAGAGTGATGACAGATTTGGAAGTGTCACGTTCCAAGGAAACTATTCACTGGGAGAAAAAACTCTGTGTAGAGCATATTTGTTTATCATTATTTTGGAAGCATCTATCATGATATAAATATATTCATTTATTAATGTTGCATTATTCACAGTAGGAGGCACCAGATTTTTATTCGTTCTTAGTCCTTTGGGCTTTTTAAAAAAATAAATATGTTTTGTTGTTTTTGAAGAATTAATTACATAGAGTCATTTCCACCTTACCAAAGGATGTTGCTGAAGGCCTGTTCCTCTCCTGCCTATTAATTTCCCCCTTAACATGACAGATGCTCTTGGGCAGTGATTCTTGATCTTTCATGTTTTACCTCATACCCCTTAATGTATTGAAAAATCTGGGGCCTGGTGTCGTAACATCAAACCATGTTTATAGTCCTCAAATGCATATATATTTTAATTTATATTTATAGCACAAATTGATGCAATTTTAGCAGTAAACTATGTTAACACAGTATGTTAGGAATACTTGAGGGAAGTGAATCAGACTGGAGAAAATAGATTGATCTGGTACCAGCAACGTGAATTAAAATTGCATCTAATATGTGTTTGGAAAGATTGGCAAAAGAAAGTACAAAACATGAGGACTGAGAAAAAAATCCGAGTAATAGTTATGAAAGTTCTTTTTTTTTTTTTTTTAAGATTTTATTTACTTATTTGACAGAGAGAGATCACATGTAGGCAGAGAGGCAGGCAGAGAGAGAGGGGGAAGCAGGCTCCCCGCCGAGCAGAGAGCCAGATGCGGGGCTTGATCCCAGGACCCTGAGATCATGACCCGAGCCGAAGGCAGAGGCTTAACCCACTGAGCCACCCAGGTGCCCCTAGTTATGAAAATTCTTTGTCTCTCACTCTGCTACCTCAGTGTCTCTCTGATGGTATGAATGTTATTGGGGAAGATTCTAGGATACTATTTTCAATTTACTAGTTGTTTCCGGAGTTACTTAGTAATGATACACAAGAGACTACACTAGGAGCATCTTGCATGTTAAGAGATACATTCGTAGATAGTTTTTCTTCCTGAATTTTGGTGCAGAATATCTAGACAGGAGTCTAAAAGAGATGTAGCCATATAATCTTTGCCTTATTTAAAATTATTTTCTGTGCTTACGTATTTAGTTGAGCTGAACCCAGACATATGGAACGGATATTGAAAATTTATAATAGTTTTTTTTTTTCTTTTTTAGTAAAGTTTATATCCCACCCTCTGGAGCCCCTGTATCTAAACAAGACTTCCCACATGTTGGCTAATTCTTACACATTGTCTCGATTAGCATGATACAGTGGGTTAGTGTGACACTCTTCCAGGATCTCCAGACATTAGGACACTGCGGATTATATTATGACAGAGGGAGACAGAGTTAACATAGCCCCAAGGGCAAAGCTGTGAATGTATACTTTTGTACATTATGGGTGAATGCAAATTGTCTCTGATTCTCTTCTCTGATAGGGATAGGAAAAACTCGTTTGTTCAACCAGAGGCCCGGTGTTGTGTAGCTTAGGTGATATTAATCAAAGATATAACATCTGGCATGGACACTGCTAGTTGACAGACAATTGGGGAAACGGCTTGTAGTCTGCTGTCGTCCTCAGGATCCATCTGGTTTGTGGAGGAGCCAGATCGTGGAATTTAATGGGGACGTAATGAGAACCATCCTTTAGGTCCTGAGGGAGGCACCAATTTATGCCCTGTTAGAGGTTTTGAAATGTGACCTCAAGGAACTTGTAGCTCCGCAGGGGGTGCCGTGCCTAAGCAGGCCATTATAGATAATTTTTTATAGCACAGTAATAAAAGGGAGTACATGGTGTTTGAGCCTTGAAATAGGGGAGGCCCTAGAAGGCTGTTTTAAGGAAGTGAAAGTGATAATGCTTTGAACTGTGTTTTTAAAAAAGTAGCCAGGAGGGTGGAGGTTGGGGGTGGAGAGGAGGAACAAGAAAATACTCAAGGCTGAGAAAGCAAGAAGCAAGGAATAATGACAATGCAGGAAAATTGCTCCCTGTTATTTCTGTGGCATTCATGTGATGGGAAGTGAGGCTACAGAAGAAAACAGGACCAGATCGCGCAGGGTCTTGGTTATCATGTTCAGGATCTTTTATCCTACTGGGGAGAACTAGGCTATGCCCAAGTCAAGATTGCGTTTCTCATCTAATAGATCATTTTGGCGTTCTCACCAGTGAGGACCACAAATTTGAGATGGAAAGTTTGGAGACAGGAAAATCTGTTGGAACGTAATTGACAAAGCACATGGGACTAACGGTGGGAGAGGCTGCTGGAGTGGAATGGGGGTGGAGTTACTGAGTCCGGATGAGGTGACTGGTGTTGGAGCTGTAGAAAGGATGCGACTTGTGTACTTAGGGATTGGATGGTTAAGAGGGAAGTGCAAGAAACAATACAGAAGGGAAAAGTTTGATGGGAGTGGTTATGGAAGCTTGAGGACATGGTGGATTTATTTTGACCCTTAGCTTACAGTTAGGAGGGGCATTTGGATAAAGATATCCAACAACAAATCTGAAGCTTAAAATGGAGGATGAGAATCTTCTAGCTTTAGAAAGTAGTTTAAAATGTTGAGGATAATATCAACTTTCTTGGAAAAGTTTTGGAGTTTTTCTTTAGCCCATCCTTGGATGAGGTCAATTGCTTTGGTCTGTTGGCTGAGTTAGTAAAAATGTTCAAAGAGTTGATTTTTGTAGTTTAATTTCTATCAACTAGAAACCTAGAAAGGAAATCTGAAATGATACCTGACTTTATTTTTCTAGTAATCGTATAGTTTTTTATTTTATTTTATTTTATTTTATTTTATTTTATTTATCAGAGAGAGAGAGGGAGAGAGAGCGAGCACAGGCAGGCAGAATGGCAGGCAGAGGCAGAGGGAGAAGCAGGCTCCCTGCAGAGCAAGGAGCCCGATGTGGGACTCGATCCCAGGACGCTGGGATCATGACCTGAGCCGAAGGCAGCTGCTTAACCAACTGAGCCACCCAGGCATCCCTAGTAATCGTATAGTTAAAATAAAATGTCAAATAGTCATGATATATATACATTTTGTTATTTATTTCCACTAAAACTTAATTATAGACTCTAGAGACCATTTTTCATGTGTTAAAGTATAATTTTCACAAAGGTAAAATCATGGTAAATAGAAACACAAAATGAACATAATGCAGATATTTTATTTAATTAATGAAGGAACCAATAAAATGTTAAACCCAGTACAAATGAGAATTAGACTTTCATAAATTTATATTCTCAGTCAGACAAAATTAGTTTGTGTTATCATGAACAGGAATCATTTGCATTGCTATGAACAGAAAATCTTTGCACTGTTACCAGTTTTCCCTAGTTTAAGGACTGTTCCTAGAGTTGTAAAATAGCCTAGTCAAAAGCAATTAGAGATATGCATACACATTCTTTTTTTTAAACCCTAGAGGAATCTTTAGAAATTCCTAACATTCCACTGAAAAGACAGTAATCTTTTTTTATATTAAGGGCCTAATACACTGTCTGGTGCATAGTAGATACCCAGGAAAGGATTGTTGATAATAATTTTAATAGACCTGTCTACTAACATGTTAAATGTGCTTCTGAATGCACAGAATATTTGTCAAATTTTTATGAACCCAAAGTGTTATTTTTACATGTATGGAAAATTACTGGTTTATACTGAATCAATTATTTCAGCATATGAGATCTCAAATTATTTGTTTTAAGTTTTCTTTAAACTTTTTAAGTTGTCACTGTGATTAATAGTGAAAATGTTTACAAAATCGTGTTTTTTTATTCTTGAAATTGTCACTTTTGCTTCACATAGTTAAGCTAAATGAATTTTTTAAAAAATCGCCAAGGCAAATTACATCAAGATAAATTTTATTCAGAAAAATTTCACTGAAAGGAGAATTTATTTTATTATGCAAAGCTGCAAGCTACAGCTAGGATGGGCAACCCTTTACTCCTAATACAAATTATAGAATTTCAAAACCGGAAAATCATCTTTTCTCACCTGTCTCTTTATAGATGGGAAATAGAGCCCCAGAGAGAGCACATGATCCGCTCAGTGTCTCAGAGGCATTTAGTAAATGGCGAAGGTGTGAGTTTGGCCACAGCAATGACAAGGAAAGGGAATGGAAAGGAGAAGTGATTCTGAAAGTTGTTCGGTGTCCTTCAGAGTATCAGATGCCATTTATTGGCCTTGTTATCACTGATGCAAGCATGCATCCACCCACTCAACAAGGTTTAATTTACCAGCTGAAGTAATCCAGGAATAAGACAGGACAAGACATGGTTAGCAAAACAAGACATGGCCCCGCTTCCTGGCCAACTGGTACAATGAAGAAGGGGTTGAAGGCTGGGGGTTACAGTGGCTCACTGAACTGTGAGGCAGGGGTAAGCTTTCCCTGGGAATATGTTTGGATCCTTTGGTTTTCAAATGTTGTGTGACTATAAGAGCTCATACTTGGAATGCTTTTCTTAATTTTATAATAGGTACCACAATGACATAAATCCACTTTTTTACTGCTTTTCTGCTGTGTTTCATAAAGCTCCCTTATGCAGCAAATTGTGTATTGGTGGTACCCTAATTATACTGATATCTTTATGAATATTTTTATGTTTTATATATATACATATATATGTGTTTATATATGTTGTGTATATAAGTATAGCATGTCTTATGTATATTTAAAATATATGGTATGTGATCTTTATGATTAATATAGAATATGTTATAGTATTTATATATAACATTAATATATATTAGTATATATTAATTATATATTATTAATTAATTAATTAATTACTATTAATTAATTTATATACTATAAATTAATATATTTATATATATTAGTATAAATAATTTCTTTATATATAATTTATATAGAACATATTCTATAATTATATTTATATGTAATGCAATATATATTATATATGTATTTATACTATGATATATAATGTACGTATTATTTATACACACACATACATACATATATATAAGATTCGCTAGAATGGGATCACGGGACTAGTTTAAACCTTTGCAGTTTCTGAAATACCAGGATCTGCTCCTTTCCAGCTTAGTAATATTGTTAGGGATATATAGTACAGGGTCCTTTTCCCTTGGGCCTTGGCATTAGCACTGTGACAATGGTTGTCAAACTGGAATGTGTACACCAACCTCTTGCTCACTTGTCAGATACTGAGTTCCTGGCCCCAGCCTTAGGATTATGGCTTAATAAACCTGGATTCTAACATGGGTGATCCAAGACCCTATTTTGAGAAGCTCTGACTCTGCCATATTCTTTTCTGAAGACAGGCAGGAGCTTATCTCTTTCTCCTTGGCATGGACAATTCCTATACACTATTTGAGCATCTAAATATTTGTCTCCCTTAAGCATTGGTAGATTGCAGTCAATTTGCCTTACAAGGGGTAAATTCCAGACAGAATTCTTCAGTGTTTCAGATCTCATAAAGGACTGGTTGTTCATTCATTAAAGACTGCTTAGAAAGAGCAGTCTTGTCAATATTCAAAAGCAATAGAGAGCATGAATAGAGGACTGCTTTTTAAAATTTAAGCAACTCTTCTTTAATCAAGAAAAATCTAGTACTAGATGGACTGTTTCCATGTTTGTAAACCAAGATTAACAGATGTTTAAAACATGAAGGGTTTTTTTTCTTCCAGCTCCCTCTTCCCCTTGTTCATATAAAGGATAATGGTGGCCAATTCTTTTTTGGTAACAACCAATAACCCAGTTAATAATTGATTACATGAACAGAAAGGCATAGCCAGATTTTTAAAAAACAGATTTTCATTCTAATTTTCTAGATACAACACAATTCAGTAGAATTTCCTGTGATGACTGAGATGTTCTATGTCTGCGTTGCTTAGTCCAGAAGCCACCAGCTCCATGTGATTACTGAACACATGAAATGTAGCCAGTACAACTGAGGAATTGAATTTTTAATTTAATATCAGTTAATTTAATGTACATTATATTGGACTGTGTCACTCTAGAAGAAAGTATATGGTTTTTCATAATTCTAGGAGTAGTGATTCTTTTTGAAGGTAGAAAGCTATATGTACGTTTAGCACTGTACTTGTAAAGGTGGCTTCTAATGGAGCAGTCGTGTGACTTTCTCAGACTTGAAGAGATGGTTATTATTTCTCTCCCTGCTTTTATTTTGAAAGTCCTTCCTTTATTTCCCTTAAATTTAAAAAAAAATTTATTTCTTTAAATTTTATTTTTTATTTAAATTCTAATTATATGACATGCAGTGTAGTATTGGTTTCAGGTGTAGAATTCAGCAGTTCATCATTTACATACAGCACCCTGTGCATATCATAACATGTGCCTTCCTTAATACCCATCACCCATTCAGCCCACCCCCTCCTCCTCCTCCCTCCATCAACCCTGTTTGTTCTCTGTCTGTAAGAGTCTCTTATGGTTTGTTCCCTCTCTCTTTTTTCTCCCTCCCTCATATGTTGGTCTGTTCTGTTTCTTAAATTCCACATATGTGTGAAATCATACGGTATTTTTCATTCTCTGACTTATTTTGTTTAGCATAATACATTCTAGTTCCATCCACATCATTGCAAATGGCAAGATTTCATTCTTTCATTCTTTTTGATGGCTATGTAATATTTCTCTCTCTCTCTCTCTCTCTCTTTCTCTCTCTCTCTCTCTTTCTCTCTCTCTGTGTGTGCACGCATGCACACACATACACACACACACGTATACCACATCTTCTTTATCCATTCATCAGTAGATGGGCACTGGGCCCTTTCCATTGTTCAGATGCTATTGATAATGCTGCTATGAACATCATGGTGCACATACCCCTTCAGATCTATATTTTGTATCCTTTGGGTAAATACCTAGGAGTGCAATTGCTGGATTGTAGGCTAGTTCTACTTTTTTTTTTTTTTTTAAGATTTTATTTAATTATTTGAGAGAGAGAGAGAGCATGAGAGAGAGCATGAGAGGAGAGAGGTCAGTGGGAGAAGCAGACTCCCTGCTGAGCAGGGAGCCCGATGTGGGACTCGATCCCAGGACTCCAGAATCATGACCTGAGCTGAAGGCAGTTGCCTAATCAACTGAGCCACCCAGGCACCCGCTAGTTCTACTTTTTAAGAAAATTTATTTATTTGAGGGAGAGAGAAAGAGAGAGGGAGCATGTGTGTGTACATGAGAGCAGAGTGGTGGGGAGGAGGCAGAGGGAGAGAGAATCAATTAAGCAGACTCCATGCTGAGGGTGGATCCTGACATGGGGCTTGATTTCACCACCCAAACTGAAACCAAGAGTTGTTCATTCAACTGACTCTGCCACCCAGGTGATCTAAGAGTAGTTCTATTTTTAACTTTTTGAGGAACCTCCATACTGTTTTCCAGAGTAGATGTACCAGTTTGCATTTCCACCAACAGTGTAAGAGAGGTTCCCTGTTTCCACATCCTTGACAATACATGTTGTTTTTTTGTGTCAAGTTTAGCCATTCTGACAGGTGTGCAGTGGTATCTCATTATGGTTTTGATTTCTATTTCCTTGATGTTGGGTAATGTTGAGCAGCTTTTCATGTGTCTGTTGGCCATTTGTTCGTGTTCTTTAGAAAAATGTCTGTTCATGTCTTCTGCCCATTTCTTGAGTGGATTATTTGTTTTTTGGGATGTTGAGTTTGATAAGTTCTTTATAGATTTTTGGATACTTACCCTTTATCAGATATGTCCTTTGAAAATATCTTCCCCCATTCCATAGGCTGCCTTTTAGTTTTATTGATAGTTCCCTTCACTGTGCAGAAGGTTTTTTTAAACTTGGTGAAGTCCCAATATTTCTTTTTTGCTTTTTGTTGCCCTTGCCTCTGGGGATGTGTCTAGTAAGATGTTGCTCTGATCAAGATCAAAGGGGGTTACCGCTTGTGTTCTCCTCTGGAACTTTGATGGTCTCCTGCCTCACATTTAGGTCTTTTACCCATTTTGAATTTTTTTGTGTGTATGGTGTAAGATGTGGTCCAGTTTCATTCTTCTGCGTGTTGCTGTTGAGTTTTCTCAACACCATTTGTTGAAGAAACTATCTTTTTTTTTTCCCATTGGATATTGTTTCTTGCTTTGTCAAAGATTGACCATAGAGTTGTGGGTTTATTTCTGGGTTTTCTATTCTGTTCAATTGATCTACGTGTCTGTTTTTGTGCCAGTACCATACTTTCTTGATGATTACAGCTTTGTAACATAGTTTGAAATCTGGAATCATAATCCTCTAACTTGGTTTTTCAGGATTTCTTTGGCTATTCAGGGTCTTTTGTGGTTCCATACAAATTTTAGCATTGTTTGTTCTAGCTCTGTAAAAAATGCTTGTGGCATTTTGATATGGATGGCATCAAACCTGTAGATTGCTTTGTGTAGCATAGACATTTTTAGCAGTGTTCTTCCAATCCATGAGCATGGAATGTTTTTCCATTTCTTTGTGTCCTCTTCAATTTCTTTCATAAGTGTGCTATAGTTTTCAGAGTGTAGATCTTTTAACCTCTTTGTTTAGCTTTATTCCTAGGTATCTTAAGGTTTTTGGTGCAGTTGTAAATGGGATAGATTCTAGGATCGATTCCTTGATTTCTTTTTCTGCTGCTTCATCATTAATGTATAGAAATGCAACAGATTTCTGTATGTTGATTTTATATCCTGCGACTTTGTTGAATTCATAAATTAGTTCTGGCAGATTTTTGTTGGGGTCTTTTGGGTTTTCTACATAAAGGATCATATCTGCAAATAGTGAAAGTTTGACTTCTTCCTTGCCATTTTGGATGCTTTTTATTTCTTCTTGTTGAGGTTGCTAAGGCTGGACTTGCAGTCCTATGTTAAATAGTAATGGTGAGAGTGGACATCCCTCTCTTGTCCCTGACCATAGAGGGAAAGCTCTCAGTTTTTCCCCATTGAGGATGATATTCACTGTGAATCTTTCATATATGGCCTTTATGATGTTGAGGTATATTCCATCTATCCTTATTTTGTTGAGGTTTCTTATCAAGAAAGGATGCTATGTTCTGTCAGACGCTTTTTCTGCATCTATGGAGAGGATCCTATGGTTCTTATCCTTTCTTTTATTTATGTGCTGTATCACATTGATTGATTTGTGATTGATTGTGATAGTGGTGAATGATTCTTTTACTGCTCTCTTGGATTTGATTTGCTAGTATCTTGTTGAGAGTTTTTGCATCCATCCTCATCAGGGATATTGGCCTGTAATTCTCCTTTATACTAGGATCTTTCTCTGGTTTTGGAATCAAGGTAAAGCCTTGTGGAAGGACTTTGGAAGTTTTCCATCCATTTCTATTTTTTGAAACAGTTTGAGAAGAATAGGTATTAACTCTTCTTTAAATATCTGGTGGAGGGGTGCCTGGGTGGCTCGGTTGGTTAAGCGGCTGCCTTCGGCTCAGGTCATGATTCCAGGGTCCTGGGATTGAGCCCTGTATTGGGCTCCCTGCTCAGCAGAGAGCCTACTTCTCTCTCTCCCTCTGCCTGCTGCTCTGCTTACTTGTGCTTTCTAGCTCTCTGTCAAATAAATAAATAGAATCTTTAAAAAAAAATAAATATCTGATAGAATTCCCCTGGGAAGCCGTCTGACTCTGGACTTGGAATGTCCTTCTTTAAAGCAAGCAGATGTTATAGAGTGAGTCAGGAAATCCATTACACAAGGCGCCCCCTGGAACTGTGTATGCAGCATCCCTAGCTGCCCTGTAAATCTCAAGGGAATTCCTTTTTTCCCCCTTTTTAAAAGATTTATTTATTACTGCGCAAGGGGATTTTTATTCTTTTTTTTAATCTGCCATGTTTAGGATGCAGTCAATTCATGATAAATCTTTGTCCTGGTAAAATAGCAATGATTATCTCAATTTGAAATGTCTACAGTAATGAAGGATACTAATTTTACTATGTAAAAATCATCTTTGTGCTCAGAGAACCCATTGTGTGAATTTCCCTTTTTTTTTTTTTTAAAGATTTTATTTATTTACTTGACAGAGAGAGAGAGATCACAAGTAGGCAGAGAGGCAGGCAGAGAGAGAGAGAGACGGAAGCAGGCTCCCCGCTGAGCAGAGAGCCCAACGCGGGGCTCAATCCCAGAACCCCGGGATCATGACCCGAGCCGAAGGCAGAGGCTTTAACCCACTGAGCCACCCAGGCGCCCCCCCCCCCCTTTTTAAAAGATTTTATTTATTTATTTGACAGAGAGAGAGATCACAAGTAGGCAGAGAGAGGCAGAGAAGCAGGCTCCCTGCCTAACAGAGAGCCTGATGTGGGGCTCGATCTCAGGACCCTGGGATCATGACCTGAGCTGAAGGCAGAGGCTTTAACCCACTGAGCCACCCAGGTGCCCGTGAATTTCCCTTTTGATCTCTATATTTGTTGACTTGTCCTACATGTGTAGAGTACTTACTTTGTAGCACGTCTTAATTTAAGTATTTGGCTTTCAAGATAATTTAGACACAGTATGTGCCTTTCTGAATCTACTACTGATTAGTGAAGATGGGAAGGAAATGTGCTGCATTATAAAAAAACAAATAGTTGATGTATGTGCATGGCATAGTTTTGAATACCAAAGGAAAAAGTGATTTTTGTCTGGCTGAGAGCTAAATGGAGGGGATGAAGGCAGAAGAGGCTGCACTGAAAAAGTGACTTTGTTGGCAGGTTTTAAAAGTTTAATGGGAGCAGGCATAGGGATGAGTAAGGAAGATAAGGCCTGCTGTGGTCCAGGGACTTTACTAAGAGCTTGAGAAATATTATCTCACTTGAGTTCTCTCCATGCTTCTCCAAGGTAGGTATCCTTATCCTTATTTTAGTGACAATGCAGCTAAGATTCAGAATTTAAGAAACTTGCCCAAGGTAA
Source organism: Lutra lutra (assembly GCF_902655055.1). Classification (NCBI taxonomy): domain Eukaryota; kingdom Metazoa; phylum Chordata; class Mammalia; order Carnivora; family Mustelidae; genus Lutra; species Lutra lutra. Next base: position 81,487,957 of record NC_062285.1, on the reverse strand, counting down.
CCTTGTTTTTAGGGAGGGTGCCAACCTTTGGCACCTAGCTCTGTCCCAACACCAAAGCCCATTCATGGTGTTGGGCTTAATAAATCACTAGTGTCAGTAATGAACAACCCTGCATGTTTGGGAAAATTGAGTAGTAGTATTCCTGAAATACAGGATACAAAGAGGAGTGACTTAAGAGTCAGAGTGAATGCATGAGATCATGAAAAACCATTGATGCTGTGGTAAGTACATTGGAATTTTTTTTTCTGTGAGTTACATGGAGACTTAGATGGGTTAGTTTTAGATTAGGCAATGACATCATAATTCCTAAGGAAATTCAGGAGCTAAGATCAACAGCAGACTTGGCTAATTGTTTGACTTGAATTTCTTTTTTGAATTGGCTTTATTATTTCCTGAATGCACAATTGCTGAGAAGTGGTCGAGTCCAACTCTGGTCTGGTGCTTGCTGGCTATCAGCCAACAGAGAAGTAAAAATTCACCATGGATAGTCAGCCAAGAGACACATGTGGATACTTAAGAAATAATTATAATTGGTTTTCACATGTCTGCCAGTGGAATGGAAAGCTTTTGTGCTATTGAGCTTTTTGATTGTTGGTTTGTTTTAATGTATGTTTTGGGAAATGTAAAGTAACAGGACAACAGATAGCTGATCGAGTTGCCAAATCATTTCTAGGATTTGGCCCAAGGTTTGAGGATCCCTCTGCTGTTTCCTGGCTTCATGTGCTCAGAAGCACCCACCATCAGCTCTCAGCCCCGTGGCAAAAGTGAGGAATGGGGTCAGAGTCAGGGAAGCAGAAACCAGAGCCAAGAGTTGCTCCAAGAAGAAGTTTTAGCACCGGTTTTGTGCAGTGAGGAGTTCTCTGCTTTGTACTCCGCAACCCACATGAGACTCAAGCTGAAAAGGGGGCCAGTGATCTGAGATTGAGGTGAGGAACCAGAGAGGAGACTTTGAATCATGGCATGTCCCCTTCCCCACCTCCCTGATGGAACATTCTTCATGTCCACCACAACTTAGACTAAAGCATGGCCTCTGTTCCTCCTGCAGATGAAAACATACTTTGTTCCTCGTGTAGTGGTATGTTTTTTCTTTCCTTTCTGTTTGTTATATTCCTTCTGCTTCAAATATATTCTTTGCCCAACTCCTGGCTGTCTCTCTAGGACCTTTCTTTTTTTCTTGGGCTTATAAACATCAGATTAAGCTGTAGGTGTCTAGAAACAGACTGGCTGGACAGGAAGGAAACAGGCAGACATGGTTTTTAAATTTGTACACAGTTTTTGGAGCCAGGAACTGTGGCACAGTCTAGCTGCTGTGGGATAAGAATTTATATTAGTAAAGAAGAGTGATGATGTCATAGGGAAATTAAAAAAAAAAAGTCTAGAAAACCATAGGTGATAGGAATGTAATCAGGTATTTTAGCTAATCATTTTGAGATGTGAGTTTAAATACACTGAGTATCCCGTTGGAAACTAGTGATCATTGAGCACATATCACTGCCTTGATGATCATGCATTTCATTTCATACTGATTGGAAATACCCAGATTTCCAGCTTGATGAGTATACTGCCTATTTAAAAGTGATGTATGTGTGTGTTTATACTATATTTTGTTCTTAAGAATATTTTGGTATCTGGGGCGCCTGGGTGGCTAAGTGGGTTAAGCCTCTGCCTTTGGCTCAGGTCATGATCTCAGGGTTCTGGGATCAAGTCCCACATTGGGCTCTCTGCTCAGCGGGGAGCCTGCTTCTCTCTCTGCCTGCCTCTCTGCCTACTTGTGATCTCTCTCTCTGTCAAATAAATAAATAAAATCTTTAAAAAATATATTTTGGTATCAGTTGTTTAGAATCTGATGCCCATGGAAATGCCTAATACATTCAATCAATTTTCCTCCATAATTAATCATCCATTGCTCATTCAAGTCATTGAGTATCATCCATGTGTGACAGGCAGGTGCTCTCCCATGTGCTGGGTTTTTTTTTTTTTTTTTAAATTAACTCATAGAAGCTTTAACATAGTATGTTTTTTCATGTGACTTCTTCTTCTTCTTTTTTTTTTTTAAGATTTCTTTTATTTATTTATTTGACAGAGATCACAAGTAGGCAGAGAGGCAGGCAGAGAGAGAGAGGGGGAAGCAGGCTCCCTGCTGAGCAGAGAGCCGGATGCAGGGCTCGATCCCAGGACTCTGGGATCATGACCTGAGCCGAAGGCAGAGGCTTAACCCACTGAGCCACCCAGGTGCCCCCCCCCTTTTTTTTACAGTTCCGCTCAGATATTTTATTTGTGTTTGTCTTTTTCTTTTTCTTTTTTTTTTTTTGGTGGGGGAAAGGGGACAGGTTGGAAGAGAGACAGAAGAACAAAATCAAAGAGAAAAAAAAAACATGACTTCCCATCCACCGCCACCCCTGGCCCCAGGCCTGAGTTGATGAGGGTGAGGATGAGCACACACACAGCGGGAGAACAGCAATAATTGATGTGATCTCTTTCATGAGATGTTGTGGCTCCATTCATAATTTTGTGTTCTTCCAATTTGTCTTGTTCTTCCCACGACATTCAGAGCTCTTATATTTGAAAGGCTGGAAGGGCATGGACTTCAAAAGTGTCTTGTTTTCGTTTTGTTTTAATAAGCTGTCTAAAGCTTGTGAATGAATAAATTTCTTAAAGAAAAAAAAAAAAGACAGCAGCCCTGCTCTTGAGGAGCTTTTATACTCTAAGGCAAGGTCTTTTAAGGTATGATCCCCAGACCTGTAGTATCAGCACTATTGGGAATTTTAAGAAGTGCAGACTCCCAAGCCCCAGTTGGACCTACTGAATCTGAAACTCAAAGGGTGACGTCCAGACATCTGTCTGTCCAGAAAGCATTCCTGAGGACTGGAGGGGTTTGACGACTACTGCAAAAGACAGATAAAGGATTCAGTGCACCAGAAAATGCTGAGTGGTGTGAAGAAAATGAAGGAGGGAAAGGAGATAGGGTGCCACAAGGTGAGGTTTTACATAGCCTGGTCAGAGGTGACCTCTTTGAAGGCCTCTTATTTGAATGATGTGAGGAAGCAAGCAGAAATATTTGGGGGATAGTCTTTGTAGTAATCTAGGTTAGAGATGTTAGTGAGTTTGTGTGTGGTTGGGATTGTGATGTATTTTAAAGATAGCAACTCCAGAATTTGCCGTTGAATTAATTGGAAATGTGGTAGGAGTGTGCAGGTGACTCTAAGGTTGTTGGCCTTAAGTGGCTGATGATTGGCTAACAATACCTCATAGTAAGATGAGACACAACAAAATGGGGAGGGGCGGGGTAAAGCAGGTTTTGGGGGAAGAATAACACATTAGATTTTAGAAATGTTACCTTTGGAAAGCCTGTTGGTCATCTGTGAGGTTATCTATGAGCCTGCCATTCAGGGGGAAGGTTGGGGCTGGAAATATTCACTGGGGAGTCATCATCCTAAACGTGTTAAAGAAAGGAGTTACAATGAGATTGCCAAGAGAATGAATGTAGAGAAGGAAAGTTGTCTGACTGATGACCAGGTACTGGGGTGTACCAACAATGGAGGAGAGGGCTAGGTCAAAGATAGTGAAAGGTAATGAATGCAAAATGATATCTTGCTATACTTATTTTGACATTTATATGTTAAAGTGGCAGCATCCCTCCTCACTCCTAAGTTTTATGCTTTTCTTGGATTTGCCACTTTTCTTGTTGGGTCTCCTTGGTGCCACAGTATCCCTCTTGACTCACAGGCCAAGCCTTCTTGTCCTAAGGACAGATGATATGTACCTTCCCAGCTTGTGGGGGTCAGTAGTTCCCTCAGCTGTCCATTGCAGGCCCCTCTTGAAACTTGGGGATCATACATACAGCATACAAAACCATGCTTAAGAGAAAAAACTGCCCCTTTTCCTTTTTTTCAGTTGCCATCTTCAATCTTCTTTCTCCAGTTTTGCCTTTCTTGATGTTCACCAGGAAAATTCTTTGGTCCAGACAGCTAGGAAAAATTAAGTTTTTGGTTTGTGTTGTTGTTGTTGTTTTTGGTGAGTTAAGAGTACCTAGATCATTTTAGAAATTTGCTTATTTAGTACTACCCTAACAGAGGTTTTTCTTTTTTTTTTTTTTTTAAAGATTTTAGTTATTTATTTGTCAGAGAGAGAGAGAGAGAGAGCGAGCACAGGCAGACAGAGTGGCAGGCAGAGGCAGAGGGAGAAGCAGGCTCCCCATAGAAGAAGGAGCCCGATGTGGGACTCGATCCCAGGACGCTGGGATCATGACCTGAGCCGAAGGCAGCGGCTTAACCAACTGAGCCACCCAGGTGTCCCCAGAGGTTTTTCTTAATGTTGAAATAAAATACTGATTTTTGGCATTCTAGAACTTCTTGTTTTCTGGTGTGATCATTTGAATGCCTTGAGTTACTGATCAAAGCAATAATGAAATTTATAATTTCCACATGGGCCTAGGATTCTTGGGATTTCCTTTAGAAAACAATACCTCTACGGTGGAGGGGCAGAGGGTATTGGTTAAAATGAAAAGTGTCTTTAAAATCTGAGTTATGAAAGAAAATCAGTATATGATTCACTTTGTAGAAAAGTTCTTTGACCTTACCTAAGATCTCTTATTTCTTTGGTAGGGAATCAAATCTTGAACCTCGGTCTTTCAGTAGCATGCGGAACTATCCATCACAGCCCCAGGGGAGTACCTTAGAAAGAGTGGAGGGGGCGCCGTAGGAAACATACTCACTAAAATGAATCTTCATCAGTGCTCCTGATTTAACACATTCCTGGGCTGCTCACGGTGTTTAAATTTGAGTGACAAGTTTTCTTAGCAATTGTGGTTTCACTCAAATCTGTACAGCCCTAAAATTCCAAAGCCGTAAAGTATTTTAATGATGTTCGTTCTAATTGTCTTTTCTTTTGAGTGAGGAAATCATGGCCTTTTCTTAGAAGAGGAGGAGATTTTCAAGGACCTTTAGAATAGGACCCCAAATCACCAAAATCATAATGTGTATTCACTAAAAGATGGTAATGTTCATTGTCTACATCTCAAACCCAGTCAGGATGCCAGTTGTGCCAGCTTGTAAACATTTTTATAAGAGCTGTTTTCTTTAGATTTTAAATTGTGAAATATATCATTAAAAAGAGCATATGTAACATATATTTTTAATATATTTTGTTATTTTTAAATATACATTGCTTTAACTATATATCTAAAACTATATATTTGTATATATATATATATATATAGCTAAAATAATAAGAAAATTAATAAAGTATAAAACAGACACACATGGACCTAGTCACTGAGCATAAGAAACAAACATTCCAGAATCTTGGAGTGTCCCTTTGGATTCCTGATCTATCTTATCCCCTTCCTTTTTTCTCAAGGTAACAACGTGTGGTGTAGTTTAGGAGTATGAAACTACATAGATGCCCTATTTTTTTTTTAAGTTATTTATTTATTTGAGGGGGTTGCTCAGAGGGAGAGAATCTTCAAGCAGACTCTCTGCTGAGCTCGGAGCCCAGTTTAGGGCTCAGTCCCATGACCCATGAGGTCATGTCCTGAGCCAAAACCAAGAGTTGGATCCTTAACCGACTGAACGACCCAGACACCTCTGCCCTGGACATTTGGGCAAGTCAGTAACATCTTTGTGTCCTGGTTTCCCCTTCGTATTGTATAAAGTGAATGATAATATTATCCACCTCAGAGGGTGAGTGTGAGAACTAAATGAGTTCGTCCACGTAGCCTGCTTAGAAAATATGCTGTGTAGCAGACATTATTTGTTTACTATTTTTGTTATTATCGTTATGTTGAATTTTATGTCTGAGAGACTTAATGTTGCCAAGAAAATGGAATGTAAAGGTCTAATGGTTGGTCTTAAGAGTAATAATTTTATTATCCTTTTTAAAAAATCTTTCAGACTGGAAACATCCTGATTTCTCTTGGGCCTTTTTGATATCATCTTTCACTTTATTACTGTGTGTTTTCAAAATACTTTCCTTAGACACTTCCATTCAGACAACACGGAAGTTTACTTAAGCAAAGACTTCTTAAATTGAGAATCACTATTTCAGAATATAACCCAGTCACTGGCCCTAAGATTTTGTCTTCACAGGATCTTGCCATTCTGTTGTGTAACAGTGCTCATTGCATTTGGATACAGGGAAGGAGGATATTAAAATTTGACAGACTTTGCAGAATACCTCTTTGGGTTTTTTTTGGGTTTGGGCCCTCTGCTGAATTTACTTAAGTACTTCTAAAAGTATGAGAGGGTAAGTGATTAAAAGACAAGAGGAGAGAGTTGGCAAAATAGAACTATAAAACAAGAAAACAAGTTACTAAAAATTGCTATCTTATCAGCATTGAGGGCCAAAGAAAAATTTCCCATTTGGAGATTTTTGCTTTTCCTCTGAGTATTTACAAATAGGATTGAAGGACAATATATTTTACAAGTAAGAGAAAATACCTTCTACTCTAGGACTTTGTTTTGAAGTTGCTGAGGCTTTGAATGCTAATATAAAATTTACTAGTAAGGTATTTGCAAAGTCTTGATGTCACTTTTCCTGTTCCTCTCAGTTCATGCAGAAGTAATTCTCTGAGCACTTTATTGGGACGGGAACATTTTTGGTGATTGATACATACCTGTATTGCCTTTACACATTGGTGTAGATACCCTATAAAATTTCTTATCCTCTGTTTAGTTGGTGCTGTTTCCCCCATAAAATTGTATCCCCCCCCGCGAATGATATTATTTTCAAATTGACTTCTCGTCAACTCTGTAGGCACTTGTCTCTTGGGTTTTAGGTTCTGTATTGTAAGGGGCCAGTAAGGACTTTCTTTTTATTGAGATTGCATTGTACTGTTTTTAAATGACACTCATTTCCTTGGGATGACATTTTAAAAATGTATCCAGGATCTAAAAATTCACTTGGAAATTTGCTTTCCTATCAAATTTGCTAGAGAAAAAAAATATTGCAATTAAAGCAAGTCAGCATAGGAAAAGAAGATACGATGAGCAGATATAACATGCCTTCTAAACCTCTATGCGTCTGACAGCAGAGATCTGTTTCAGGAATGATCTACAAATCTACGTGATGGTTGCTAACCAAGCATGTGGTCCTCGCAGTAGCAGAGGCGATAATCAAAAGCTGTCACTCATTTACTTCTGAAAACATTTAATGGCAGTCTTAAACTTACTTTTTTTCTTGCCCAATCTCATGTCAACATGGGTTTATACTGAATATACAGGTGGTGTATCCATGCCCCTCGGTGAAGTAAATTATGCACCTAATAAGATTTTCATGTTTTAGGGCCATTAGGAAATCTTTTTTTTTTCTTTGTATTTTTTAGTATGAAGAATACACTGGCTGAAGCAACTTCATAAAATAGCTACTGAACATCTGAAAAGATGAATCCATCTGCCCTTTCTAAATGAGATGGTCAAGAGAGAGTTAAACATTTCTAATCTTATATTTGATGATAATGTTTATACAGCCTGATAGTTGCCCCCTTTCCTCTCTTTTGCTTCCCTAATAATAAAAGCCTTGCTTCTGACATTCAGTGAGTGCAAAATAAATAGACAGGCCCTGAGCTGGATGCGCCTTTTCCTTTCTTTTTTTCCTGGCTCCTCCTCCCCTCCCAGCCTACATTTCTTGGCATCTTTCCGCTCTCTGTTTGTTAGAGCTCTGACTCTGACGTAAAGAACTCACAGCGCGTGACCCCCGTGGCAAACCTGTAAAACATTATACAACATGAATAAGAACTTTCTTATTAGATCTGCAGCTGGCTGGGTGCAGACATATGGCAGGAAGAATGTTTTGGAAGAAAGGCATTGCTTGACAAAGAACCCAGTCTCTTGAATAAAGGTTTACACTGGCGCTCCTTGATGTTTACAATACCTGATGCCAGGGGCAAGACTTTTCCCCCCCATTATATTGTTATTTTACTGTTTAAACCCCATGGTTTCATATGTTGAGGTGACTAAAATGTAGAAGCAGACATTTTATGTGTGTCTGTATAACTTTAAAAAAAAAAAAAAAAACCCACAGAACTTTCTCAGGCTTTTCCTGTCCAGCTGGGAGTGCTCCATTCTCTGAGGCCCAGGCTCCAATGGAAAGTGAGGGAGTTTGTCAGAACCCAAGTCTGCTGAGTAGGGTTAAAAATGACCATCAAAGGGTCGTCTGGCTGGCTCAGTCAGTAGAGCATGTGGCACTTTTTTTTTTTTTTTTTTTAAGATTTTTATTTATTTATCTGATAGAGAACACCCAGACTCCCTGCTGAGCAGGGAGCCCAATGCGGGGCTCCATCCCAGGACTCCAGGATCACGACCTGAGCCAAAGGCAGATGCTTAACTGATTGAGCCGCTCAGGTGACCAGGCAGGCAACTCTTGATCTCAGGGTTGTGAGTTTGAGCTCCATGTTGGATGCAGAGATTACTTTAAAAAAAAAAAAAAAAAGGACCATCAAAGGGTAGACTTTGTAGGCCCTGGCAACCTTGACAGTTTCCTCTGGTCACTGCTGTTGAGAGTAGTTACTTCTCAGTTGCTAATAAATGAGGTCGGGCATGACTTGCAGCCCAGGAGGTTGTCGTATGGGTTTTCATTTGACTTGCAGTTTCTCAGTCTTTTCCTTGCCGCCCTGCTCGCATTTCATTCCCTCTCCGAAATCCTGGCTACTAGCATTATGAAGAGCACAGCCGTGTTTTGTGATCTAAATGAGCACCCTGGCATTGAATAATGTATTGAGAAGTTTTTGGATCGTGACAGATGTGCCGTTGCCCCAGGAGCCGTGATGACACTTTGAATTACACTTACAGGGACAGACAAGCTACATCTAGCGGCTAGCCAAGGTGAATGGATGAGAGCTTCTGCTTCTCCTAGGATTCTCGATCTCCTTTGATGACTGATTCTTTGTAACTTTGATGGCATTTATAATGCTCAGAATCTTTGATGTGGTCATTAGCTTCCCAGTCCTTATTGTATCTGTACTAATTTCGTAATAAGCTAAGGTAAGGCATGCTCGCTATATGTACCTGATAATGTTTTTATATGAATATCCCCTCTTGACAGTTGAGAAAACTGAGGCAGGGAGAGGCCTGTGATCTTCCCAGAGCATGCATTATAGCAGAGGCAGACTGAGCTGGGAGTGTAAACCTAGCAAATAGGGCTTGTTGACACTTCTGACTTACCAAAGTGAGTACATGTTAAGAAGTACACATTGGGGGCGCCTGGGTGGCTCATCGTTAAGTGTCTGCCTTCAGCTTGGGTCGTGATCCCAGGATGCTGGGATCAAGCCAGGCATTGGGCTCCCTGCACAGCGGGGAATCTGCTTCTCCCTCTCCCCCTGCTTGTGTTCCCTCTCTCACTCTCTCTCTCTCTCTTTCTCTGTCAAATAAATAAAATCTTAAAAAAAAAAAGTACATATTTACAGAAGCAATGTAATGGATGCAGAGAATGGACTCTAGTTTAAGGATATTGAACATTAGAAAAGGTGTCAATAAGAATAATATTGGAAGTGCTCTGAGTTACGAGAATGATTTTTTCCCTTATTTTTAGGTTTTCAGGTTAAAAATCCTTGGACAAGATAGATATGTTTGTCTTATTTTTGTTGATTTCATCTATAGAGTAAGAAATGTAGGTTTAAAAACTGCTCTGAAATGGAAAAGTCTAGCTAGAAAGGTCTGGGAGATCTTCTAATCCATGAGTCCTCAATCTCTAAATCAGATCTACCAGATGAACCATATGGTCAGTCACTAAACATAGGTGAACCTACTCAGGGTTTTCTAGAAAGTACAGAAGGTAGTACAGCACTTAGGAGGACCTTTCATTCAACAGGTGCTGTCAATACCACTCCTGAAGTATATTTTTTATTTTGGGGGAAAAAAAAAAATGAAGATTGCTTCATCCTTAAATGGTTGAGAGGCCCAGTAGGTAGTCTGTCTACTATCTACATTTGAGAAGACTAAGACCCATGTGTTATGGATTGAATTGTGTCTCCCGAAAAAAGATGTTGACATCCTAACCCCCAGTACCTCCGAATGGACCCTCATTTGGAAATAGGGTCTTCAGAGGGATAATCAAGTTAAAGTGAGGTCTTTAGGGGAGCCCTTATCCAGTATGGCATATATCCTTATTAAAGAAAAATTGGGAATTTGGCCACAGAGACAGGCATACACAGAGGAAAGATAGCTGTATAAAAATGGAAGGTTTTCATGTTCCTTTCATGGTCCATCTGGAGCAAGAAACATGAAAAATTGTTAGGAAACCACCAGAACTAGGAAGAAAGAGGGAAGGATTTCTCCCCCTATTGGTTTCAAGGGGAGGGTGGCGCTGCTGACACCTTGATATCTCAGAACTCTGAGATAACACATTTCTATCGTTGAAAGCTGCTGAGTTTGTGGTACCCTGTTGCCATGGGCTTGGTAAACAAATGCATCATTAGAGATTACTGGTCATAGTCTCATAGGGAATTAATAAACGAGGTGATCAAGTCTGTAGCCCAGTCTGTCTGAGTCCTTAGTGCTCAGTGCCTACCTCTAGAAATAAACAGTTTCATTTCTTTCCTGTAAAGGTAAATGGGTCATGTTTAATGAATTGTTGTAAGGGACTGTTATTTTACTGTTACCTGTTTTCAGTTATCTTTGTCCACAAATTGTTTCCTTTATAAGTTTTTGAGAGCTAATACATTATTTCTGGTTCAGATTTCATTTATTGAAATTGGAGAATTGAACCTGAGGAGGTAAAAGTTCTCCAGCCATTTCTTTCATGTCTCACAGTCGATCAATGAAATCTGAACACCCTGATTACTATTCCTTTTCTTTTACTTAGTGTGAACACTGAAATGATGGTTTACAAAATGTGTCGCAACGGATAGTAGTCAAGGAGTTAGGGTCAGCTAAAGTTGACCTTACTACATCTCATGGGCACACCCTTCTCCGGAAAGTGGAAATAAGACTCAGAGTATGTATTTCATGACCTAAACCCAATGTGAGCACCAAAGAATAGATTCAGCTATAATTTTTCAAGGATTGAATATAAGTCTACAAATCAAGATTAATGACTGTAAAATACATTTTGTTAAGAATTAACATCATGGAGAAATCCTATTAAAAAACCCACCCTTTCTTTTCAAGTTAAAATTAATTAGTAAATTAAAAAGAAATGTGCATGCCTTACTAAGCTCAACAAATTAAAAAATGGAACATGGATCTATCCAGCCCTCCCCTAGGCCTTCTCATCTGTGTACATTAGTTGGAGTAATGCTTTGTTCATTTTCTATGATAGGACTGTGTTTTTAAATACCTCATTCAATGCAAATTCTGACTGGGTTTAATTAAAACTTTATAGTAAATCAGAATTAGAAATCCTGAGCATGAAAAGAGATCTTTTGTTGTCTGGTTCAGATTTCAGCCAAGAAAAGCACTCTCATGATAATCTAGAGGTCTAATCCTTTGAAATGTCACCCAAAATGAAGTTCCCAGAGGCTAATGGGGTTTTCCTTATCGGGACATATTCCTGATCCCCCACACAACTCTCCTCTTAGCTTCATCTTATTAGACCTGTTTCTATTTATTTTGACATTCCAAAACAAAATTGTTCCATTATTTGTTCTACTAACCTCAGCAAAAGTAGTGCTCCTTATGTTAAAAAAAGAAGAAGAAAAAGACCTTTGTCTATGTGAGTGCATTTCCCATACTTGTTCTTGCAGGTTAGTTTATAACACATCATAAACAATACCTTTTTTACCCCCATCGTTACACAGCAAAATCATGTTTATTTGATGTGAAGAGGAATAATCTTAAAGATAATTCTGTATTTCCCGATGCTTGACCACATGTTACATTTACAAAATTCATAATCAGTAGTTTTAGGAATAGCTTCACAAAGTTAAATAGATTTCTCCTACTCACAATCATTACATCAAATAAAAAAGCACTTTTTTGTCCATTGTCTCATTTGTTCCATCATAAAATCCCTGTGAGGTGAGTATGACAAGTAGTGTCTCCATTGACTTAGAAACTGAAGCTTATACATTTAGAGACTGAAGTCAAATACATTTCTGAAGGTCGCTTACATAATAGAGCTTAAGATTAAACCTTAGCGTGAAATTTGCTCTGTTGAGAAAAACATTGCCCTCTAATGATGTATTTGAACTTTGAATGGTGTATCCTTATTAGGGAATTTTTACCAATTAAGATATCAGGCCATTATTAAATAAATGATACCACTATTTTGACAAGAGTAGTACTTCCTAAAATACCTAAGTTACTTGAACCTCAGACTATTAATAAGATTTGTTTTATATGAAAAAATTCTGCATGATCTTTAAATTGTTTGTTCTGTGTCTTAGGCTTCTATTTTTTATTTTGTTTTAGCATCTGTGAAATAAGACCTTTCTTTAAAAAAAAAGGCTGTGTCCTGATCTCAGGTCCGATATCTCTGTTAAAATTCTTGCTAAATGAATAGAGTTATTCCTTTAAGTTCCCGCCTCTACTGCCCTCAGAGATACAAGTAAGTAGCAAACAGTAAAATATGAAGCAAATACATTGGAAACATTAAGGAATTTTGTTTTTAATGAGTTTATCCTTATTGACTAGTATATTCTCTGAATGCAAGTTAATTATGACATCTGGAGTCCATCTTTAACAAAGCTATAGAGAAAAGTATATATATAGAAAGAAAAGCTATTAATAAAAGTAATGATAGATGCTTTGGACAAAAGGGTAAATTCTGGCAAAATCTGTAGGATGGATAATGAAGATTGGAATGCTTGGCATTTGTCACACTTGTATTTAGTAGAGTACAGCTAGTCGGTGGACTGTATGGATATTTGAAAATTCTTTTGAATTTTATTTTGAAAATTATTTTAAATAGCCACAGTCAACATTTATTAAAAGCTAATAGTGCTGTTTGGGTATACAATGAATTAAGTCAGTCTTTAGTCTTGAGTTTACAAATTAAGATTGACAGCGTTGATATAAGTTAGATGTGACAGTCAGATGACTAGCATTTAATGTGAACATTAGCACTACTGACAGGAGACAAACATTTGGGCTGAGCAGGCACCTGGTATCAGGTTTCTGTGTAATAGTTTCTTTAGGGCAGCTTATTCAAATCAGTCTACAAGAATGTATCAAGGGTCCTGTGCTGTTATTGAGGAAACTTACAAACATAACACCACTAAGGTATTAACTGGATATTAGAATTCAAACTGCACTGTTGTTTTCTCTGGATTATTGCCCTTTATCCATGTCCTATTATTATGTTAATATTGCCGCATTTAAGTAATCAAACTGCTAGTTCTGGAGCATCTCAGCAGGCAGAGACACTCAGTGTTAGGCTCAGCTCTTGGTCAATAGGCCTGCACTTAAGGAATTTGCCTTTTTTAAGGTAGATATCTGTGGTACAGTATGAAAAGTACGTGGATTGTTAAGATTTGCCTATCTCTGAAGCTGCCTTTGTTTTGTTGTCTTTGAGTCCATAGAACTCTCCCTCAGGAATCTCTCTCCCCGTCTCTCATCTCCTCCCATTCCTGCTGTCTCTGCCTTGTCCCAGTTCCCCCTTATCTCTTGCCCAGATTATAGAATTGTTTCTCAACTGGTCTTCATACAGGCTCCCACCTTTACCTGACCTCAATCTATTATACAGTCTTAGATGATACCTTTCTAAAGAATAAATCTGGACTAAACAGTGTCTGAATTAGCCCATGGTGTAAATAGTCCAAGTTGTTAGCTGGCCCTACCAAACTCTCCAAAATGTGCCACCCCGTTTTTAGTGCATCCTAAATAGAGCCCATCGATGAATTAGTCTTCTTTTCCTGAACAAATGATTCATGTGCTTTCAAATTCTGAGCATTTGCCAGTGACCCATCCTCCCGGGATGAACCTCTAAATCCCTTGTCTTCCTTCTCTTTCTTTTTATCACAACCTCCTTCAGCCTTCCAAGCACATCTTAAATGGTTTATGCAACCTTTCTTGTCTTTGAGCAACAGCTATTTTAAGGTTTGTAATAGTATATTTTAATTCTTCATTTGCGTGTTTCCTTTTCCTCTAGAAAATGAGGGTTCCTTCAAGTCAGACTCTGAGCTTTTGATCTCTCTGGTAGAACCCAGCATCGGGCAGTTAGTACATGCTCAATAAGTGTTCAATTAGTGAATAGTAAATATGTATTCATCGAAGCATGTGTATCCTTGCCTTTCTGAAGGCTTCCATTTTTTGCTCTTCCCTGGTCTACTAACCCTTTTGGTCTCTCCAGTGATAAGTTATAATCTACTTAAATGGGTAGTACATGTCATTAATTTTTTAGAATCTTCTTATTCAAATTTACATTTATATTTTAAGTGCAGTGTCCTGAATGGAACAAGCCCTTATACTGACTGATCTATGTAATTAAAGAAATGGAAATCCGAGTGCTTATCAACCACTCTAGACCTTTTGATATATTTTTCTGGCTCAAGGACCCTTTACATGTGCTCAGCTGTGGTTGATTTAAATTACCTATTTAAAGGAAGAATACTGTAAGATTCTCCCCCTACTTTTCTTCCGAGTTGTTAATTCTCTATTTCCTTTTGTTGGGTCTCTAATTTATTAAGCTTCAGTTTTCTTTGTTCAATTATACCTGTTGATACAGTTACAACCTCAGATGAAAACACTGATGGTATCATGAGTATTTTATGGCCTTAGTCTTTGAATGTGAAAGGATGCAATGCTCATATTTCAATTCAAATGTATCTTGAATTGATTAGACATTTCCTTGTGGGAATAAGGGGATGAGTACGAACTTTAATTTCAAAATGTTATATTAATTCCATGTTTAGTAGGGTCTTGTAGGAGATCTTGCCATCAGTCTTCTTCCCACAAGTTGCCCTATCACTCACACAGTCCGCAAATACATTTATAGATGTGTAAGCACAAATATGTTCATATAATTCTTGAACGTGTGTTATGTTTCCTTTTGCCTTTAAAATATATTATGAACCCTTTCATCCTATGTACAAGGATCTCTGTATCTTGACCCCAACCTACCTACAATTCTCCCCCATCCCTGGCAGTCTTCTATACATAGCTTAAAAACCAATCCAAACGTCACATCCTATCTTTAGCTCAGCCCGCATGGTTGCCCCCTACGTCTCAGGGAGGAATTCGTTGCTTCCATATTTGTGATTAATTCATGATATGTAGAGAGTACAATGTAGAGGGTAAGAGCTAGTGTTTCAAAGGCAGACCTTCCTGTGTATGCATGCTGGCTATGGGACCTTTGGCAGAATCCACATAATAAAAAGCTCTCTGTATGTCCCAGTTCTATCATTTATGAGAGGGGAATTGATACTATTCTAGAGGGATTATTTGGAGGAGTTTTGAAATAATGCATAGAAGATACATAATGCGTGCCTGGCACACAGTAAGGACTCAACCACAAGTGGGAAAAAACAAGTGTGTGCTTATGCTTGTGTTTCTCTCTCCTCTATTAGAACGAGATGGCCAGAATTCCATCCAACTTCATTGTACACAAAGTATCCAACAGTTCTTGGCATACGATATTGGCTTTTGTGGTTATTTATATTAATATATATGGAAGGTAGTGGTCAAAACATTAATTGTTTGGAGAAGAATTAAAAGATTATTAAAGTGTTTTGAATATGCATATTAATGTTATAATTGACACTCAAATATTTAGAGAGAGGTTTTGCTCACAGAGAAAAGGAAAAAGAAAGCTACTGTGTGAACCGCAGTTTAAAATAACAAGTCCCAAAATGTCAGATATTGTATCTCTTCAGTGGAGAATTACTCCTGGAGCCAATTTAGAAATAAAAACACTGTAAGTACTTACAAAATCTCCCTCTGCTTCAAGCTCTGCAGGTAGAACTAGTATAAGTGGAAAGTTTCCTAAATGTTTCCACAGTAGCTGTTAATAGGAATAATAATACCATGCATACACTTACCATTTTCTATCAGAAATAAGACATATTTACTTATATTTACTGTTCAATACAGGTAAAATATCTTACACACCAGGAACTTAACTATACTTCTCTACTGTGTTCCACAGTATTTTTAGCAGCAAATGTCAAGTTTAGATGGAGATGATTAAAGCTTAAGATTCTTCTTTAAGGAGCTTCTTCAGTTTGGAATATGTATGCTTATTAAGAAACTTTTATTAAGATATTATTCACATACCATAAAATGTACCCACTTAAAGTATGTAATTCATTGGCTTTTATATATTCATGGGAGATGTACAACCATCACCACTGTCTAACCATGAACATTTTCATCATCCCCCCACCAAAGAAATCCCATATCCCAGATGCTAGGGTGGCTCAGTTGCTTAAGCATCTGCCTTCAGCTCAATCATGATCCCAGGGTCCTGGGATCAAGTCCTGCATAGGGCTCCCTGCTCAGTGGGCAGCCTCTTCTCTCTCTGCCTGCCACTCCCCTTGCTAGTGCTCTCTCTCTCTCTCTCTAACAAATAAAATCTTTGGGGTGCAGGGGGGAAGAAATCCCATATCCATCAGTAGTCACTTCCCATTTCTATTTCTTTCGCTACCACCTTCAGCCCCAGCCAACTACTAATTTATTTTCCATCTCTATGAATTTGATTTGCTTACTCTAGACTTTCCTTATAAAAGGAATCAGTTATTTTTGGTCTTTGGTGATTGATCTCTTTCATTTAGCATAATGTCTTAAAGGTTTATCCACGTCATAGTATATATCAGAACTTCTCTCCTTTTTACTGACAGACAAAATTGCATCGTGGAGCGCCTGGGTGGTTCAGTTGGTTAAGCATCTGACTCTTGGTTTAGGCCCAGGTCATGATCTCAGGGTTGTGAAATCAAGTCCGAGTAGGGCTCCATGCTCAGGGCAGAGTCTGCTTGCAATTCATCCTCCCCTTCCTCTCTCTTCCCCTCTGTTCTTCCCCCTGCTTACTCATGCGCTTTCTCTCGCTCTATAAAGTCTTTTTAAAAAGTACATCATATGACTATCCCACATTTTGTTCATTGATTAATGGACATTTGCATTATTTCCACTTTTCAGCTATTATGAATAATGTTCTTATGGACATTCATATTCAAATTTTTGCGTGGATCTAGGTTATCATTTCTCTTGGGTATGTACCTAGGAGCTAAAGTGCTGGATCATACAATAACTACATGTTTAACATCTGGAGAAACTGCCAATAGTTTTTCAAAGTGGCTGTACCGTTTTACATTTTCACCGGCAGAGTCTGAGGGTTCTCATTTCTTCACATCTTCCCCAATACTTGTTGTATCCTCTGTGGGTATATTAAATATTATAGCTATTCTAGTGGGTGTAATGCGGTATCTCATTGTTGTTTTGATTTGTGTTTCCCCAGAAGCTAAGGATGTTGAACATCTTCCTAATGTGTTTGCTGGACATTTGGGTAACTTCTTTGATACTTCAAAGAAGTATGTCTGTTGAATTTTTGCCCACATTTTAGTTGGGTTAATTTCTTTTTGTAGTTCTGTATTCTGTATACAAATACTTTAGATACAAATTCCCTATCAGATTTATGATTGGCAGGTATTTTCTTCCATTCTTTGAATTGTCTTTTCACTTCTTGATGCAGGTATTGAGCATGTTTTTTGGGGCTTTTTTTTTTTTTTTTTAGATTTTTTATTCATTTATTTGACAGACAGAGATCACAGTAGGCAGAGAGGCAGACAGAGAGAGAGAGAGAGGGAGAAGCAGGCTCCCCGCTGAGCAGAGAGCCCAATGTGGGCTCGATTCCAGGACCCTGGGATCACGACCTGAGCTGAAGGCAGAGGCTTTAACCCACTGAGCCACCCAGGTGCCCCAAGCATGTTTATTTTTTAAAAACAAAAATCAGACAAATGACTCTAAAAGCTGGATTTTAAAGTTAATGTTCATTTTCATGACTCATATACAAGTACTTGTTCTTCTCTGAAATTTTTAGCTTTTTTAATTGAAACTATAAACTTTTGAAGAACAAAATTCTTGATTTCATTGTTTCACAAACTGTGCTCTAATGGTACATAAGATGCTGCATGAGAAATGAGTTCAGTTTCTGAGGTGAAACATATTTGGGAAATTGAAAATATTGAGAAATTCATTTGATTTTTCAGAGGTCGTAATATTAAATGACATGTGAAGTTCTGTATTAAAAATAGCATGTGTCTAGCCCACTATTTCTAATCTGTTTTAATGATTCTTTAAAATTTGAAACAACTGTTAACAGCATGTTCTAAAAAACATACTCTAAAAACATTATTTTAATCTGGTCTCCAAACTGGATTTTACACGGTTCTCAGCATTATGGGCATTTCTCTCTCTCTCTCTCTTTAAAGTAGTGATAGTCCTTTTTTATTCGAGATCCAGGTGTATGGCAACAAAGGGAACTGAGACACCCACAAGTTACTTCTACTGTGTTTGTTTAATTCATGAAGTTGCATTTGATATATGTGTCATATCCATAATGAAAATCAAACTGATGACATCAATTATTTCCCTGTGTACCCATCTTATAGTTGGCATGTTATGATTTTGCCTTGGAGTAAATCCAAAGGTAGTTAATATGTGTGGATCTGTTTCTTTTCCATTTCCAAGGCCTTTTTTGGTATATATTGATTGCCTTTCATTTTTGCTGCTCCTCCATGATAACTGGAGGTGGGGGAGAGAGAGAGAAAGAGAAAGAAGGAGAGAGGAAGTTTGCATTTGTATGTGTTTGCTCAAATAGGACTCAATAATGACATTTTCATGGCTTCAGGTTGTTGGGGGCAGAAGCAGTTATCTCTTCCTCATGGTCATTTTGTGTCAGATGATGATTGCTTCATTTCCAGAATCCTATACCCCCTCTAGGAGGAAGAATGGGAAGATAGAAGAGCAGAAGAGACAAGCTAGCCAAGTCTCTTCTTTCATAGAATTTTCTTGGAAGTTTCACACAGTGACTTCTGCTTATATCTCATTGGCCAAGACTGTCCCATGGATGTCCAATGTGTATAGGAGAGGAGGTCAGGAAATGTAGCTTTTAAGTGGAGTGCATTGCCATCCATATGAAAATTGGGGTTCTGTGAAGAAGGAAAAAGAATACAGTGTATACGATATGAGCAACTAGAGGGCTTTGGTCACATAAGGCAAGTGATGAAAGACCAGATTCTGGGCAAATCAATCAGTCCTTCTTTAAACAAATATTAAGTCCCTAAAGTGGTACCAGACCCAGGGCACATAGAAAATGAGACCAAAAGTTTTTGCTATCCTCAAACTCATTTTCTACAACAGGAGACAGACAATAAACAAGTAATGAAATGAATAGACAAGATAATTTCATACTGCAGTAAGTACAGGAAGCAAATAGTCATGCTGAAGAGTAAGGGGGGGGGGGAGGTGAAAGCAAGGCTGGCCTCCTGTGTTTACTCCCTAACCCCAGTACCCAGTATCAAGCCTGGCCGAGAGTAGGTGCTCAATATATATATTTATTGATGTTGGGTGAATGGGTGGATGGAGGAGAAGGGATGAATAGATGAAATGGGAAAATTCATTCTAGGCATGGAAAATAATATTCAAGCCTTGAGGTTATAGCAGTGAGTTTAGATTTAATTCTAAAATAAGTGAGAAGCCAGTTGCATGATTTTATACTGACTATCCCATCTTCATAAAAATTATGTGAAGTTGGTAATACTATCATCTCCATTTTACAAACGAAGAAACTAGAACTAGAAATGATAAAATAATTTACTCAGATTGATGAAACTAGGAAAAATAGGGATTTCATTTCAAGAAATTTGACTCCAGATTTTATCCTTCCAAGGAGACTGTTGTGGACATCTGTGCATACCCTGCAGCCAGAAACATCAGGGGAGCAGTCATTCCCTAATGACCAATTCCCAAAAAGAAGAAATATAGGCTAACAGGAAAATCACCCTAATATTCCCATAAATGACAATAATTTTCAATTTTCAAGTATGACTTCCTGATCATTTTTGAATCCCACAATTCTAATCCTTGAATTTCTCAACAAAGGATTAGAAACTAAAGAATTTTCTGTGGCAATTTTATTAAAGAAGGCTGGCTCTGACGTAGCAGTGATGTACAAATACTTTGTCAAATTCCATCCCTCCCCATATTTCTAAATCACAATTTATATTGAAACATGTTTCTTGGTAAAATCTTTAGTACTCCCAGTTATGGTTGGAAGCAAAGAAAATTATTATATACTTTCTTCAAGATGTCCCCTTCTCCCCCCAAAAAATATCCAGGGAGTTTTCAATTTACATAAGGAATCTAAAGCACCAGCATCTCATCTGTTGTGTATTACTGATTCAAATTGACAAGGTCAGTGGTAAATTGATACAACAATCAGAATTGGTCTTCTACAACCTAGAATGATTTTTTTTTAAAAGATTTTATTTATTTATTTGACAGAGAGATCACAAGTAGACAGAGAGGCAGGCAGAGAGAGAGAGGGAAGCAGGCTCTCTGCCAAGCAGAGAGCCCGATGCAGGACTCGATCCCAGGACCCTGAGATCACGACCTGAGCCAAAGGCAGCGGCTTAACCCATTGAGCCACCCAGGTGCCCCTAGAATGATTTTTTTTTTTTTTTAATAGCCATTGTTAGCTGTGTATCTATTTCCTTGTATTTCTTTCTTCCAAATTAACTTTTTTAGTTCTTCCTTTTTTTAATGTTTTGCCTTTAACACAGGCTCTGGCATATAGTAACGCTTAGAAAGAAAGAAAAGAAAAAGGCAAGTAAGTTTCTCTACCCTAGTACTTGAAGTAAGAACTGAGAGAAGAGCATGGCCATTCTTTTTGCATCTGTAATACTATCCACCTCATACAATACAAAGTATTTATTAAGTTTGTAATTGAAAGTTCATAAAGTTTGAAATTCAAAGAGTTCATTACAACAAAGAATTTTAGATAGTACTATATTCCTACTTTTCTTCTTCCCCCCTTCCCTTTTTTTTGCCACAACATCTTATATTCCAATTTCTTTTCCCTCATCCCTAGTGACCCATATAATATGTCCCTAAAGGGAATAAATTTCCAAGAAAACTTTTTTTAATGAAAGGAACTTTGCTTGCAGTATAAACAAACAGATGAAATGACTTTCAACATATCAAATGGCTCTTGGAGCCATAAAGAAGAATTGAAGGGCTCAGTCAAATTTGGGGATGTGGATATATATTCTGCCTTAAGCTTGAGCTAAGAGAGTATCTTCTGGCCTTATAATAAATTATTTCCAACAACACTTAAGAATTTGAGGACGTAATGGACATGTTCTGTTCAAACTTAACTAATTGTAGAAAGTTGAACTAAAGTACTTTTGGCAATACCAAGCACAGAGGAAAAGAAGAACCCCAAGGGACATGTAATGGAGTTGACATATATTGTTGTCTGCCACTTAAGTGAATCTGTCCTTTTCTCACCAACCCCAAAGTGAAGCTGTTTGATGAGGAGGAAGTAGCCTGGAAAATGCTGGGAATTATGTCATTTTGCTTAAGTTTTTTTGGCGCTAATGAGAAACATGGCTTAGCATTGAATAAGACTTTTAAAAATTCACAAAAAGCATTTTTGGAAAAATGTAACTTTCACATTGAGAAGAAATTGTAAAAAACTAATTCAGTATTTTATGTCCTTTATGAGACTTAAAATGAGCTCAGTCTTTTAAGCAACATGAATTGTTGAGATTTATTTTGAAAAGTCATGCTATTGACTTTTAAGACCATTTCTAAGAGAGATGGTTTAAGTGGAAAATTTTCCTCAGATTTAGTTTGTTTTGTTGATACGTAAGGCCTTAACAACTAAATAGTAATATATCTATATTTTTATAGGTTCACAAATGTTAAGCTATTTGGGGATCAAAGTAATTTTCCCACTTTTCAGCACACTGTTAATTTTAATGCTTTTACATTAAAGAAATTATAGGTTGTTTACACCACATACAATACATAAGAATATCTGATTAAGAAAAAGGGGGAAGGGCGCCTGGTGGCTCAGTGGTTAAAGCCTCTGCCTTCGGCTCAGGTCAAGATCCCAGGGTCCTGGGATCGAGCCCTGCATCGGGCTCTCTGCTCAGCAGGGAGCCTGCCTCCTCCTGTCTCTCTCCGCCTGCCTCTCTGCCTACTTGTGATCTGTAAAAAAAAAGAAAAAAAGGAAAGAAAAAGGGGGAAAAATCTTAGAGCTATCCAAATGAATCTTGAGTTGCAGCTTTTGCCACAACTAAGACTTTTTCTGGATTTTACTATTTTCCCTGGGATTTCCAAATTTTTCTTCTAAGATCAGTTTTATAGATTAGTTTCATGAAGTTGTCCTGGTGGATTTGACTGAGTTTTAATAATTTTTGAGGGGGGGAAAATATTCTTGAATGAGTCCTTTCAGGAGGCATTGTATAAATGGAAACTGAATATATATAGGGGAAACTGAGAAATAGTAACATGATCTTGTCTAAAAATAACATGTAAAGAGCTGGAAATAATAAACGAGATCCCCATTTTCAAAGATTTTTACTCGGTTACATAAATTGGCAGAAATAATACAAACTGTAAAGTATAGATTTATAGTCACATTCAAGGCTGCTCGGAGATTAGCATTTCACTTAGAGTAGAGTTGATAGAGTTAGTCACTTGTAGCTGGAATGCTTGTTTACTATTTTACAAGAAAAATGCATTTGTTTTGTTTCTAAGAACGTAAAAGCTTTTTTACTGTGGTCATTTTAGAAATACTTGCATGGATTTTTTGGGTTTGTTTTGTTTGCTTATCATTCCCCACTCCCCCCAGGCATTAACTATCATTTGCATTGGAAATTTGGTTGTGTTTCCAACTAATAGATGGTACACCTGAAGGTGGGAGACTTTTCCAAATTGAAAAAACATAGTATGGCTTTTGCCTAGCGGATCTTTTCAAGCGTTTGCTATTTGTGGTTCTCAGCTTTTTGCCACTCTTTATGCATCAAGAAGAGTAAGCTGTCCCAGTTGTCATTACTGCTTGTACCACCAAGGGGACCTAGTAAAGTAGCAATGTCACAGTTTGGGTTTTCCAGCTGTTACACAGAAAATAATCAGAATTGGATGCAGTAAATGCAGTAGACTCCATGGTCATGTACATGTGTTATATTACTGTGAGTGACAGTACACAAAGTTTCATTTTACTCATGAATTTGATGGGATTTTATAAATTGTGTGTTGGCATGGATCAAGGGATGGGTTTCTTCCATTCTACTTTAATAGAAAGCAGCCGTATAGATCATCTGAATTACACTTTTTATTTTTATTTTTATTTTTTTAAAAGATTTTATTTATTTATTTGACAGACAGAGATCGCAAGTAGGCAGAGAGGCAGGCAGAGAGAGAGAGGGAGAAGCAGACTCCCTGCTGAGCGGAGAGCCCGATGCAGGGCTCGATCCCAGGACCCTGGGATCATGACCTGAGCCGAAGGCAGAGGCTTTAACCCACTGAGCCACCCAGGCGCCCCTGAATTACACTTTTTAAAAGGAATCAGAGTGTAATAACACCTACATAATATTATATAATTCTTAATGGTGATAGAAATAATAGCATTTAATGAGTGGTACTTCCTTCACATCAGGTACTATACTAAGCCTTCTTGATGTAATGAGTCATTTAATACTCCCCTAAACCACATGAATTAAATGCTATTATTATCTGAATTCTAACGATAGAAAACTAAGGCACAGAAACTTCGACTAAATTTTCCAAGATTATGTGTCTAGTAAGACTTTCATGTCAGATGGGAGATTTGAACCAGCCATGCAGCCCCCTAGAACCTATGTGCTTAACCCCTGTGCTGCTCTTTATCAAGATCCTGTGATGCCTCTGGGTTGGCAGTATCAACATTTGTTGTGTTTACTTAGAGCACGGGGCTTTAGATTTATTGTGGCTACCTGTTAAATATTTGTTGGAAGGGTGTAGAATGAATAAATGAGTGTGTGAATGCAGCAATGAGTTACATGTACTAAAGAGATGTGGTAGAATTTGGTATAACTTAACCTCTGACATATAATTTACTATACATTTTGAGGTCATTCTATAGCCAACTTTAAAAAATATGATTAATATCCATCACCCATCAAGCACTGGGTGTTCTGTGTAAGTGATGAATCACTAAATTCTACTCCTGAAACCAATATTATACTATATGTTAACTAAAATTTAAATAAAATTTTGAAAAAAATATAAAAGTATGATTAATTTATAGTATTTTCATAGGGTTGTCTGAAAAATTCAGTTTTCCTCTTGTTCCACAGTTTTTAAATGAGGTGGAGATGACAGAGTAGAAAAATGGATGTTAGAGAAATAAATCTATCACATTAATTACCACCGTGAATTCCGTGAAGACAAATCAACTCCCACGTCTTTTTCTTTTTCCTTACCAGTAAACTTCATTGCTCAGGATGTGATATTTGGTTTGGACTCAGTAATTCCTTATTGTTAACAGTAATATAGTAGGAAAAAAATGTGGGATTATATGTGAGTATGTAAATTGTATGAAAATCATGTATAAGAAAAGCACTTAGAAAGCTGTAAAAAATAGTTTCTCAGAATGTGTTTTAAGGGAAAATTTTAATCCCTTTGGAAACAAAGGTGTTCTATGATCAAATACTTCTGGAAATGTTTAGTTGAATTATGTTCCTTTGTTTAAGACTTCCTCAAACTTTAACAATGCTAGTATATATTGAGACCATCTCAGAATTCTATTTTGCAGGATTTCACAAGCTTATTTTACTTTATTGCTATTTCGTTATGAACTGTTGTACTTTTTAAGCATAAGACTGATGTGACTGCATTATTAATAGTAGTACCAAAAATGGAAATTAGCAGTAAAAGTGCCAAAATCGATGTCATCAAGATTGTCAGGATCTAATACATAAAAATAATGGAAGGTTTGATTCATCAGTGGCCACACATAGATTTAGGGCAATGATTATCATTGTGAGAACGGAGACAGAAATAGAATTATGGAAACACTCTTAATCAGAGTGTGGGAATATCATCATAATTACCAGAAATAGATGAAGGATATGCAGGAGAGAGGCTGGGATTTCAAACTCCGGAATATTTGGATTTCTTTCTATTTGAAGTCTTCTCATTCCCTCGTGTTTCTGATGTTTATACTAGGTTGGAACACTAAGAGTAAGGATCGGGGATTTATTCTGTGCCAAGTGGATGGAATTTAGGTAGTTATTACCGACTGTGAAAAAAAAAATCCCTTAATTTCAGTCATTTAGTGCTTTACTGTTTCCAGGCTCTCAATGCTAAGGGGCCTAAAGAATTTTTTTTTTTTTTCCTGCTAATTTGTCTGAAGATTCAAGATGGGGAGAATAGGAGAAAGCTGAATTACTCTGGGAAAACAAAACAAAACAAAACCAGAAACATATTTAGATCCTGAGAAAGATCCTTAAGATCCTTGAGGCATGAAAGCCTGGGACTAGGAAGCTAAAAAAGACTCAGTGCTCTTGTCCCCCCACTAAGAGTAAAGGGCAAGCCATGGTGACAGCTGCCCCCCCAAATACTTTATGATGCCCTTGGATGTATCTGATGAATAATTTTGTGGCTCTTTGCAGTATTCTGTGTAATGTAAACATGTCCTGCCTCCCCCTAAAATCTTTGGTATTATTTCCAACAGTCCTATCTGGTTTACCCAAAGGAGGCTGAGCGAGTCTCCTCCCAGTTTGTCCATTTAATTATAAAGGAGGGTAAATCTTTGTGTCACCTACATTAGGCTTTTCTGTGCCCCATACCCTAGGGAAGAGCCCCACAGGGCTGGGAATAGTATGTGGGAGACTCGGGGATTCTCTTAACACCCTTGGACTAAGGCCAAGTATACGTAAGTATATATAGTGTACAAGATTTTGGTGTCCCTTTCCCGCAGAGCACATTGTCATGGTGAACTTCTTAGTCCACTGATAACAGGAGGAGAAGGAAAGGAATATAAAGGACTGAGAGCGGTTCCCCTAAAAGGACTAGACAGGGGTTGAGCCTGTGTAGACTTCCCAGGCTGGGCACTGCCATCAATGCAGATGGGGGAGTCAGCAGTCCAGGCCCATCTTCCCACCTAGAATCTGGGGGAGAGAAAGCCTAAGTAAGTAGTAAAGAGATTATAAAAAGAGTTTGCCAAGGGAAGAATCCAAAGGGAACATGCTAATGGTAAAGACAAGCTTTAATTTGTTTATCAATGAATGTTCCAGTGCCTCTCATAGTAAATGGAGTTAAAAGGCAGCCCTGCTTTTTATGTATCTTATGACTCTTGGAAAAACGTGTAGAGGGATGACAAATTTATGCCATGTGATTTGGCTAATCACAGGGTGCCTTTGTGGAGTGTAGGATCTGTTCCATAAATTCATGTTGATTTGAATAAAATTGAGGAAGAGTTTGGGGAAAGGAGAATCCCTGGGCCCTTATTGCTCTACAGACTGTACTTTGCAATTTTTAAAGAGTGGAGCAAATGATTAACTTTTAGATAATTCCATATCAGAGAAAAGGAGTAAATACCAGATATATACCCATGGTTAAAAAGATCCAGCCCTTTAAAAAAAATTTAGCTTATGAGCACCGTGCTCCTCTTCAAATTAACCACTTCTCCTGTCTCAAGATCTTGGTATCTTCTATTTCCTCCATCTGGGGAGACTGTCCCCCAGATATCTGTGTGTACATCTCTCATTTTTACAGTTCTCTCATTAAAAAAAAAGTCACTTTTTAGAAGGACTTCCCTGATCGCTGCTTACATGAAAGCAGCTCTATTCCAGCCTGTACCTGCCATTAGCCACTGATTCTCCATCCTTTACTCTCATCTTCTGCAAAGCTTTCTCATCACCTGGTATGTTTATTCATTTATGTTCCATCTCCTTTCATTAGGATTGTAAGAGCCAGGTGAAGAGAGACGCATCTTGGTTTGTTCATGGATGGGTAGGTTATGCCTAGAATAGTTTCTTGACCATAACAGGCATACAATAAATATGTGGTCAGGATTTGTGTAATGACTAAATGATGCAATGCAAAGGGGATTATGTAGTAACGTTGCCATCCTTATCTGTACCATACATAGTACATGTAAGTATATACAATGTACATTTATGTAATAGTGCATACAACAGTGTATGTATATTGTTTTTATGTTTTCAAATAATTTTCAACAAGTGAAACAGAAGAATGGTTTCTTGGAGAGGAAGGCGAAGATGACAATGTTACTATTGCTCTCCATTGTTACCTTTTCTCCAGTCTAAAACTCTCCCCTCTTTAAGGACATGCAGAGAATTTGTCTTTACATTTCTCCTGGTTCTCACGCAGCTTTCATCTCTTTTCAGTTTATAGCTATGATGAAATTTTTCTTCATGCGAATCCCTTAAAAGGCATTCTTTTTTATGTTAACTAACAGAAAGTAATAGATTATAGCTCAGGGAAAAACATAGAAATGAGAAAGAAAAGTCTCTTACCTACAGAAATATACTTTGAACTATCTGCATTTCTCATGCTATTATTAAAAAATACCTCTGCTTAGATAGAACCATTTTGTTTCCATGCTGACTTCTCCTTTGCTTTCTCCTGTGAACTTTTTAAATTCGGTGTTTGGCAGTGGTTTTGTTTTCCTTGGAACTAAGTACTGTGTAACATACTGTTAGCTGAAGACTGTGATGTAGAAATGCATTATTAAAGAGAGAGAGAGAGAAAGAAAAGAATTTATTCCATAAGGATGAAAATGACTCAGTGTCAAGGAAGTTAGGATTTTCAAAATGCTTTAAATAACAGATTGTGTTTCTTTTAAAGGAAGTATACTTTGTTTCCTAGAAATAAATTTTTAAGGGTCTCCACTTTGCCTATCTTGATGAATGGGAGCTGGAAAAGAAGAAAGATGGTCTTTTTTTTTTTTTTTTTTTTTTTTTAAGAGCATGCCTTCCTCAAATGGAAAGATTTTTGTTCAGCATATGTGGTCATAACCTTGGTAATCTCTATATTTCCAAACCTTATTAAAATGCCTTTTCCCAGAGGAGTAATCATAGTTCAATAGCTCAGAAGGTAGTTTTTATACGTGAGAGACATTCTTTTTTCTTCCTGAATTAAGCAGCCATGTATTCTTTATCAACTGGAATATATTTGAATATCCTTTTTTTTTTCATTTTTCTAGTCTTAGTATCTGTCTCTCTCTTACATTTCTAGAAACTTTATATAACTAATAATAAAATTATAAGCATTCCTTCTCCAGAAAGAATATTATATCATGTTAATGGACTTTCTGTCTCTTTTCCCAGAATTATCTAGGTATCATGCTACTATTCATTTGTCTTGAAAGTTTAGCCCAGATGAATTCAATTGCAAAAAGAAAAAATGTGCTGTTTCTACTTCTGTTCCTCATGGTCCATGACCCATTTCTGTCTTTTATCTAAGCCCATGAAAATGTCAAAATACCTACCCTTGTCATCTGCAACTTAAGACCAATCCTACCTGTTTGAGTCAAAGGATGTTTTGACTTTCTCACTGATATCTCATCAACAGCAGTTTGCACTTAATTGTGAAATAAACTGACTTCGTTGCGCAAACTCTCCTTTTCATTATTTATCATAGCTAAGCAAGTTTTTTGATTTCTTCTATTATTAGTCAAGAGAGTGAGGCTACTGAGGTATCTCGGTACTTCCTAAAACATTTAGCCCTCTCTTTCTTCCTTAACAGGAAACCTGTGGCCAAATGCTTCATTTTATTTTATTTATTTATTTTTTTTTTAAAGATTTTTTTTTTATTTGTCAGAGAGAGAGGGAGAGAGAGCGAGCACAGGCGGACAGAATGGCAGGCAGAGGCAGAGGGAGAAGCAGGCTCCCCGCCAAGCAAGGAGCCCGATGCGGGACTCGATCCCAGGACGCTGGGATCATGACCTGAGCCGAAGGCAGCTGCTCAACCAACTGAGCCACCCAGGCGTCCCCAAATGCTTCATTTTAATTTAAATAATCTGTAAGATTAAGTCAGGCAGTTTATCACACGATGGATGATTTGTTTTTTATTTTAGGATAGTGAAAACCTTGTGGTTATTTCAGTCCTTGGTCTATGATCTAAGGACTGTGCTATTATGACAGTAAAATTAATTCTATGTGCAAATGAGACAAATATTCATGTGCTTATCTTCCCCACTCCCCACCTCACTCTCATCAGCGCCAGGTACGCTGTAATTGAGGAGACAGGAGGGCCCTGCCACGCGGGACAGCAGCCCCATCACCTCTTTCTCTGCATGTAAAAAACAAATTACAGAAAATATTATAACAAACTTCAGACATTCAGCACTAAAATCATTAATGTTGATGTTTGATTCAGATTATTTGAATTAAAAACAAAACCTTTGTATGATTTCCTCAAGTCCAAAGGGGAAAAAATCTTGTTGAATTTCCTTGAATAGAGAACATTACAGTATCTTGTTTATCATTTCAGAGTTTATTGCTTTTTAGATTGTATTTTCCTTAGCATGTAGATTTCTAGAACTCTTCAATACTTTGAGAAAACTAGTAATAGTATTTAAAAACACATTTTGACATATTAACACATTACTGATCCACTCAGATTTTAAATAGAACAATGATATTAATATATAATAGAAATATGTAATAATAGACTAAAATAGAATGCTTTTACCCTTTTTAAAAATTTTTATTTATATATTTGGCAGAGAAACACAGCTAGAGAGGGAACATAACGGGGGAGTGGGGGATGGGAGAGGCAGAAGCAGGCTTCCTGCTGATCAGGGAGCCCTACATGGGGCTCAGTCCCAGCTGGGGTCATGACCTGAGCTGAAAGCAGAGGCTTAGCTCCTGAGCCACCCAGGTGCCCCTGCCTTTACCCTTAATTTCTCTTAGTAGTCTGTTGTATAATGCTAGGAAATAACTCTCTCTGATATATAATACATGTGGCAGATTTTACTATGGTATGTTTCAAAATTAAAGGTCGGATTTAGTGAATTTGTGGAGGTTTGTAAGTTCTGGCTTATAACGATCAAGTTTATCTTCTTGTTCTGTACTAAGTGATGCCCCAAATGAGACTACATTTTGAAAATTTTTGCTCTCAGACTAAAAAAAAAATCATCTTTTTTTTTAAACATAGGTAATGATAGAAGGCAGTGAAATCTGTGCTTTTCTTATTTTAGTTCTGACCTGGAGAAATGTTATCTTTTTTATTTACTACCTGTCATTATCAAATATTCCAAGTCAATATATTGTGGATTATAACTTGTGTTTGTGGTTTATTGACCTCTTTTTACTGTGATACTCATGATAGTACAATTTACTCAGTTATCCTATTAGTTGAAATTCATTAGCAAGAGAATAATAGGCATAACAGTCTTCTTTAAAGTGTTATTTTTCCCAAGACTTAAATAAAACAGTGAGGGAAAGGAGAAGATAACCCTTCTGCTTATAAATTATTTTACTCTAGACTGATGAATCAATACTCTGTACCTTTGAAACCAATAATATGTTGTATGTTAATTAATTGAATTTAAACTTAAAAATGTTAAATTATTTTACTCTAGCAACATAGTACTCAAGTCTATCATCTGCTTAAAGTTGCCAAAACAAGCTTCCTGTCTTCCTGTTATTTTTTTTCTTCCTGTTATTGACAAAAAGGTATTCCCAAGGTCTCAATAAGGCAGGTGATTGAAATGTGTCAAGAAGGTTTTCGATAGTTATAGTGAAAAACTGATTAAATGGTCTTAATTTATCTGTTACTAAATCAGACTATTTCATTAGTTGATTAGTGTTTAACTTTTTTATAATCAACTGTTAATGAGTATTAATGAATATTTACTAGTAGATATAATGCCATTAAATACAGAAAATTTTAAAAAAGCATTAAAGAAATACCAGCCATCTAAGCAGTTTTTTATGATGATTACCTGGGCTAGCCAATTTATAATTAAATCATTTCACTAATTCCAAGGCTTAAAATAACTGAGCATCTTATTAAAGATGAGTAATTTAAAATTACTTTGTTATATTTTTCATTTATTATACCATGAAGATTTCATATGTAATTTTGTAAAAAGGCCCTAAAAACCAAATTTGAAATGCTATATTATATTCTTTTTATACTCTAATTTAGCAGATAGTTCCCTTTTTGTTGGATAACACAGAGATTGATACATTGTAATTATTGAGGTTTTACATTTTTATTTTCTAGTTGAAAGGGTATGAATTTTTAAGAGTATGCAATATGGGGGCGCCTGGGTGGCTCAGTGGGTTAGAGCCTCTACCTTCGGCTCAGGTCATGATCCCAGGGTCCTGGGATTGAGCCCCGCATTGGGCTCTCTGCTCTGCGGGAAGCCTGCTTCCCCCTCTCTCTCTGCCTGCCTCTCTTCCTACTTGTGATCTGTCTGTTAAATAAATAAAATCTTTTTTTAAAAAAAGTATGCAATATGTATTAAAATGGATATATATATAATATATGTGTGTGTATTTATAAATTTTTGTAAATATACACATGTGTGTATCTGTACACTACATGCTAGCAATATATATGCATACTTAGCTCTCTGACTTCTCACCAGTATTCAGCATGATCAGGGTGCTAATTTAATGGGTAATAGTCATCTCTTGTTACTGTTTCTACTGAACTTTTTCACTTCAAATAAAATTGTTACTCAGTATTGATTGTTGATAGTAATTTTGTGAACTGTCTTTATCCACTCCTCTAATTATTTGCTGGGGTTACATTACTTTCAGATTTGTAGAGCTCTTAATGTACTGAAGATATTATTTTTTACCTGGCATTTAACGGAGATATTTTGCCAGTGTGATGTTTGCACAGACATTTGAAGTTTTATGTAGCTGGATCATAATCCTCTGTGTGTGTTTTGTTTTGTTTAGTTTGGAAAATCTCTTTATATTTCAAGGTAGTCTAAATATTTGCCTGGATTTTATTTTATACTTACCATTTCAGCTTTTTTTTTTGTTTTTAAAGATTTTATTTATTTATTTGACAGAGAGAAATCACAAGTAGGCAGAGAGGCAAGCAGAGAGAGAGGAGGAAGCAGGCTCCCCGCCAAGCAGAGAGCCCGATACGGGGCTCAATCCCAGGACCCTGGGATCATGACCTGAGCGGAAGGCAGAGGCTTTAACCCACTGAGCCACCCAGGCGCCCCACCATTTCAGCTTTTTAAATTTGTCTTTTTATCTACAATTTATATTTGTGTATAAGGTTCAGCTCTCATTTTTTCCGAAGAATCTGTTTCTCTCTCTCTCTCTCTCTCTTTTTTTTTTTTTCTCCACTTGGGGACTAATTCATTAGATACTCATTGATTTTTTTTTTTTTCATATTTTGACATTTCACAACTGTCTACTACGTATCATTCATTTACATTTTGAGTGTTAAATCATTGTCCTATAATTTGGGTTAAATGTTAGAATGTTTTAATAGTTTTAATAACCCACTAGGGTATTACTCTCCTAGTATTTTCTGATTCTTATCAGTTTATTCTCTCAGATAAAATGTATTTAGTTGTGTTTTTCAGTTTCCTAAACAATCTGAATGGCTTTTGATTGAGATTGGGTTAAACCTGTACATTTGTGTGGGTAAAACTGATCACTTAATAATTCTATAGAATCCGGTCTTATTAATCAGGAACATTGTATGGCCATCAATAAGGTCTTACCATTTTGTATATGGTTAAAAACATTTCTTGGTAATGCTGTTCAAACACATACTAGTTTTTTATTGTCTCTACTAAGGGGTCATTGCTGTTGTATAGAAAAGCCAATAAGGTATATTCATATGTTGAATAGTCTGTCCTGTTCATGTGCTAGCTTATTAGTGATGGGGAGTTCTTTCATTGGTACACATGAGTAGCAAGCATACTGGACAGATGAATGGAATTTTATTCCTCTCAGTCAATATCTTGTATTTTCTTAGTGTTCTAGTTACATGGTATTTTCAATAATTAAATATCATGCTTTGTGAGCAAGTAGCTCAGGGCTATTACAACTATGGGACTAGCTTGATAATGTTTTATAAGGTTCTTTTTTTAATGAAAATCTGTATTTTGTGACCTTGGGGGCATATTTTGCTTTAAATCATTTCACTCTTTAGAACTCTATTTTTGTGATATTATCAAAACAGGACTAAAAATGATTGAAATATTTTGGCTTTCTCATTTTTATCATTCATGACAGTAAATTAAGCTATAGTAATGATTTGTTTAGCATATTTTTTTAAAGATTTTATTTATTTGTTTGATAGATCACAAGTAGGCAGAGAGGCAGGCAGAGAGAGAGAGGGAAGCAGGCCTCCGCTGAGCAGAGAGCCCAATGCAGGACCCAATCCCAGGACCCTGGGATCATGACCTGAGCCGAAGGCAGAGGCTCTAACCCACGGAGCCGCCCAGGCGCCCCTAGCATATCTTCTTAATAAGCTAGAAGCTTAACGGCATGTGAAAAGTTTTACCTGGGTTAACATCTTTCTAGGATTTTCCTGACAAAGAACCATAAAGCTGTAGATTAGTAGACTCTCTCTATCACATAGTGATATTAAAACATCTTCAAAACAACTGCCAGTTGAAATATTAGCTATCAAACCAGAAATTATTATTACTTTAAGCATGTTAATTTATTCATGATAGCTACTTAATACATTCATATTAAAACATAGATTTCAAAAATGTAATTATTCTTTAGAAAAAGTAAAAATATTCTCCACATAAAATAAGTATCATTGAATTTACAGTAATTGTTATATTATATTACAGCTCATGGGGCATTCAGAATGGGACCACAAGCGAGGGCCAAGAGGATCACAGGTAAGTTCGTTTTCCTTTCCTTATTTTTGCATTTTGTTTCTTAACGTTCTGAGCTGTGAGTCTTGTAAAACTCAAGCAATAACAAGTAGAGGAAGAGGCAAATAATCATGCCATTTGTTTTTATTTAAGCTAGCTGTGATTAAAGTCTGGTTTCAGATCCCAAAGGCAGATGCCTGTGTATTCTTCCTGAGAGCTTTTTGGTATCCCAGATTGGTTGTGTTTATATGAATGTAGATTTTATATTCATCTTGTCTCTGCACAATACATTTTGATCAGCAACCCACTCTCTTGCTTTTATTCACTTCCTTTGATAATTTTTCTATGTATTTTCTTTCTTTTTCTACCTTCCTGTTTTTGGTTAAATATTTTGAAATATAATCAAAGTAAACCCTGAACTAATTACAGATTCTGTCTCCAAATTAACTGTCTTCATCTTAGGGAAATAGAAAGATGAAAGGACCTATTATTTTTGAAAAGAAACAAATTCTGAACCTTTCTATATTACCAGATTGTTTTCATTGTCTTACTTTATGTCTTAGGCAAGGGGGAAAACTTCCATGACGCATTTATGCTTTTTAATGACCTAATTAGACAATGTGGATTTGTTTTGCTTCCATAATTACTTTGCCTGACAGAATGAGGGCTGAGTTTTACACGAAGAAAATTCCCTCTCCTCCTGCGGTATTTTGTGAAGAAAGATGAAAAATCCTTTATCTCTTAGCAGCCTGTGTGTTTACGTGATTGTAGATGGCCAAGTAAAAATTGTTTGGGACAGTTTTACCTCTCCTGCTCACACTTTCTATTTGCTCCTAAAAAAATATGGCTAAAAGAAAGCAAGTTGAATATGCAATACTGTGTATGAGAATTCATTTTCAAATGTGAGATTCTCTCAGGTTTTTTACAAAGCTGATATGGACCTGTGCCATCATTAAGTTTGCCTGGTAGTTATTTAATTTAGGTCACTGGGAGAATAAAACCCAGTCAGTTGTTTTAAGTTGAGATTTTAATAGCCGTGGTTTTATTTTCATCCGTTATCAACTTGATTAGTAAATAATATAAACCAGTCCGATGAAGTTAGTTATCCGAAAGAATTTATGTCTTGTCTTCCTTCATTCTTATTTCCCTTCTCTGTTTTCTCTGTCAGCTCTCCCTCTATTCACACTGGTAATATTTTAAATCAGAATTTGCTGCAAGAGTGGGAATGAAAGGATGAATGTATGGTAAATGCCATGTGATTCCAAACCAATTAAAAATTAAAGATGAGCACAAGTAAGGAATTCAATAGTTCCCGATTATTGCCACCAAAAACATTTTGCTATTCAAAATGTGCCGAGTAACTTCATGACAACATGCCCCTACAAAGTAAGGTAGTGCTGTATAGGTTTGTTTAAAATAAGTATTATTTACTCATACGACCTATTTGGGGTTTTTTCAAGTTTTTATTTGAATTCCAGTTAATTAACATACAGTGTAATATTGGTTTCAGGGGTAGAGTATAGTGATTCAGCACTTCCATACGACTGCTGGTGGGTGCTCATCACAGTGAGTGCCCTCCTCAGTCTCCATCACCTATTTCACCCATCCCTCCCAACCACTTGCCGACACCCCCCCGACCCCGGCTCTGCCATCTCCCCTCTGGTAACCATCAGTTTGTTCTCTAGAGTTAAGAGTGTGTTTCTTGGTTTGCCTCCCTTTCTTTCCCCACCCTCCTTTGCTTGTTTGTTTTGTTTCTTAAATTCTTATATAAATGAAATCATATATTTGTCTTTCTCTAACTGACTTATTTCCCTTAGCATGATAAACTCTAGCCCAATCCATGCCATTATATACACATATAATAGGTATTATATATATGTAGATACATGTATACACATACATGCTTACATAAATAAATACACAGAATGGAATATTACTTAGCCATAAAAAAGAATGAAATCTTGCCATTGTAACCCATATGACCTACTTGAGTATATGTATTTTTGGATTTGGATTGGTCACTCTGTCATTATAAATTAGAAAAAAAATGTCATAAAAGCTCAATATTGCTTGAGTTAAACATAAAAAAACCCAGAGTGAAAAATTTTGAATTCCAGATACTGCACATAGCTAGAAAACTTCAAAATTCCACATGCACAAAATATATTCATAAAGTTTGATCACATTTGAAAGCCTGAGATGGTTTTTGAAAGGCAAATGCATTAGAACATTCTTGCATGAACTACCATTATCAACATCAAGGTCTATCTGAGACCTTTCAGCTAGCTAACTAAGTATATTCAATGCTTATGCCTTTGTCTCACTTTGATTCCTCAACTCAGAAAAATGAGTTGATTCCTCAACTCATAAAAATTGTCAAGGTAAAAAGTAAAAACATACCCCCAAAACTAAAAACAGTAACTATAACAAAAACCATGGAAATTTCAGATAAGTGTTAGGAATAACTTCTAATCTAATTTTAATTGCCCACTGGGGGCAAAAACACACTGTATTTATGTTTTAGATCATTGATCCCTTATCTTGCTATTATTTCCTTGATAATGTCTAAAGCCTTTTAGCCATTTCAGAGGAACTTCAAACAGACTGCATCCGAATACAGATTTCTTAATAATTACTGATCCTCAAACCCCATCTCAGTTTAATTGAAGACAATAAGTTTTTAAGTACTTACTATGGGTACAGCATTTTAGTAGATCTAAGTTTGAAGAGAAACTGAGTTGACGAGGTTACTGCATTCCAAGAGCTCACAAGTTATGTTTGGGTGGGGCAATACTTGAATATGTCATCTGAATATAAGGTAGGTCTAGTAAGTGTAAAATTAAGTGAATAAACAAAATGTGATAGGAGTTTGGGTGGGACAGAGTATCCTTAGTAGAACTACTTCCTGGAGTTGCTATCTGGGGTGAACCGTCAACATTGGGTGAGGTTTTTTTTGTTTTTGTTTGTTTTTTTTTTTTAATTTTTTTAAAGATTTTATTTATTTGAGAGAGAGAGTGTGAACAGGGAAGAAGCTGAGGGAGAACAGACTCGCCACTGAGCAGGACTCCAGAAGCAGGGCTCTTTAGCAGGACTCTGGGATCACGACCTGACCCTGAGGCACATGCTTAACTGACTGAGCACCCCAGGAACCCCAGGTAAGGTTTTAGAAGTGCAGTGGGAGGAAAAGGGAAAAACTGGAGTAAGAGTCTAAACTGGCAGAGTGTAGGATATGTTTGGATATGTGAATTTTCTTTATAACTGCTTTGTCAAAACACATTGGCTAAGGATTGTTGTAGGAACTACTGCAAAGGAAGGATTCTGAGAATGTTATTGATGTTATTGATTAGACATGGCAAAGAAGTAAGGAGGGTCAAAATTTTGAAATTCAGTACTTTGAGGAATGATTCGTGCCATTCACAGACTAGTTTACATAGAAGACAGTGAATTCAGTGTTAACAATGTTAAGTGAGAAGTGACAATGACAGTCCTGAAAGGAAATTTCAGACAGGTACTTGAGTACTGTTCTGGTGCTCTGTGGCCAGATTAGAGCCAGACTGCCTTCTATAGTCAGTTGGGAATGCTAATCAATTACATCAGGAGATAGATTGTAGAAGAATATTATAAGGAAGAAAACAGAAGAAAGACTGATTCTTGGGGAAGGCTCATTGGAAGGGCTGGGAGGAGCCTGGGGAGAGAATTAAAGCATGCCCATGTCCTCACTTGGAGACCAGTTAAAGGAGAAATGATGCAGAATCAAAAGAGTATACTATCCAGTTATACTAGGAAGATGATTGAGACCACAAAGGTTCAAGAAAACGAAAAACATGGGAAATGCATTTTGATATAGTAATAAGCAGGACATTAGTGAACTTTGAGAATGCCATTTTGATCAAGAAGTGATAGAAAGCAGAATACAGAAATTAAATGACTAGTATAAGGTAATAGAATGTTCTCTTGGAGGAGTTTTGCTTTAGAAGAGTGATGGCCGCAGAAATGAGTGAAATATCTTTTTATGCTGAGGTGAGGTGTGTGTCTTAATAATTATTAATGGCAAAGAAAAAAGGATCAGTGTAGAGAAGAAATCACCAAAAATTCTCAACACTGGCTTCATTTAAGGGATGAAAAAATGGTATGGTTCAGGGAAGGGAATGTACTTTCTTCCAAAGTGGCCCTTTTGGCATCTGTTTGTCTGTTTTTCTCACGTGCCACCAGTCCTCACCCCAAATCCTACCATTCACCCTAGGCAGGAAAATTGATCATGTTCTCAAGTGAGATTCACCAAAAAGCACAAATGAAAAAGCTTTGGAAAGAAAGTAGAGATATCTATCCCAGAATAAGGGATAAGAAATAGGGACAGATAGT
This sequence comes from Lutra lutra, assembly GCF_902655055.1. Classification (NCBI taxonomy): domain Eukaryota; kingdom Metazoa; phylum Chordata; class Mammalia; order Carnivora; family Mustelidae; genus Lutra; species Lutra lutra. The sequence goes on along the minus strand of NC_062285.1, from coordinate 81,449,893 downwards.
ATAAAATGAAAGGAGCACTGTGAGCTTAATGACTTCAGTTCTCTTGGTAGAGAAAAGGCGTAAAAAGTTGGTGATTAATAGTTGAAGCTTTTGAACGGAGGAAAAAAAGGAGTAAATTCATTTTGGATATCTAAAAAGGGGGACTGGCTTGATGTGTGAGCATCAAAAATGCCTAATAAAAGCAGAGGTCTATCACCTTCTCTGAGTGGGTAACTGGCAAGACAAATTTTAACCTATTTTCTGTTGATTCAAAAAAATACCAATGTATGTCAGGTACTTTTTTAAGCCTCTAAAGGGTCAAAAATGAACTAAATAACTTTGGTCTGCAAGAAGCATACAGTTTTACCTAAAGTCAGCTTTAGGTAGAGGATAAAAAATGATCAACTAGTACTGAGAGCGTTAATCATTGTAAGATAGAGTTAAGCTTCTCCTGGCCTTCCCTCCACATGCTTACTAAGAGATTTTCTCAGACTTGATGTGGTCCTCCAAAACGACATCATGTGTACACTGCCACAGGTAATAAAGAGGTATGCCCTTCAAATATTCATCAGATGGAAAAAATGCATATATTGCTTCAAGTGAATTGTACCACTTAATTGCATACAACTTTGCAAACTCGGCAATAATTTAATTTAAATTGATTTATGACTCACAATAATTGTGTGATGTAATTTGTCAGCTGACTCAAAGTTTTCTGGCATTTTTTTCTTCTCCTTGTTGTTCTTTTTCATCTCCTCCTCCTCTTTCCACTCCCTCTCCTCCTCTTGGTTGTTATTTAAGTATATATTCTCAGATAGTAGATCATCCAAATTAGGGAATATGCTACATGATGGACTTCCAGCAGCATGCAGAACTCTTACCTGGCAGCATTCCCAGTAATACCAAATGAAGGGATGAAATTCTCAGAAGGCAGTTGGTTTTTTATTTTTCTTTAAATTCTTAAAGAAAAGTTTTCCACTGGGAAGTGAAGAGGGGCAATAGAAAATCACTGATCGGAGTGGATTCCAAGGAGCCTTTTGGGAAAAGTTTCCTTCAGTTCGTGAATTTGTGAACTTGCTAAGATTTTAATGTACTTGGAACCAGCAGGCTCCTTTTAATACATAGTTAGAGACTAGCAGTTTCTTTAGTTATTTAGTGTATTATTGATGACTTACAGATTACCAGCCAGCCTTTCCCAAATAGACTTAAGACCACTTAATGGTTTATCTAGTTCTGTAGACAATGGAATTCTGGATTATATGTTCCTAAATAAGTGAAGTACTGTATGTACAATACAAGAAGATAGCTGAATATTCTGATAGGAAAAATAAGTTATCAGATATACTAAGCTATCATATAATAATAAAAATAAATATATTTTTAAATATAAATAATAAATAAATATTAAAATAAAATAAATAATGAAATAAAACAAATATAGGTATGTAACATACCAAAATTTATGGGATGCTGCAAAAGCAGTTTTAGGGGGAAAGTTCATAAAGATAGAATCTATCTCAAGAAATAAGAAAAGTCTCAAACAATCTAACTTTATACCTTAAGAAAATAAAGGAAGAAAAAACAAAGCCCAAGGTTAGTAGAAGGAAATTACAAAGATCAGAGAAGAAATAAATGAGATAGAGTCTAAGAAGAAAATTAAATTAGAAGCCAGATCTTTGAAAAGGTAAACAAAACAAACATAAACAAAACAACCTTTAGTTAGATTCACCAAGCAAAGAAAGAGGACTCAAATAGGTAAAATCAGAGATGAAAGAGGAGATATTACAACTGATACCACAGAAATACAAAGGATCCTAAGAGACTGCTGTGAACAATTATATGCCAATAAATTGGACAACCCAAAAAGCGGATAAATTCCTGTAAACATACAGCCTACCAAGGCTGAATCATGATGAAACTGAAAATCTGAATAGACCAATTACTAGCAGGGAGATTGAGTCAGTAATCAGAAAAGTTTCAGCAAACAAAAGCCTGGGATGAGACAGTTTCACTGGGGAATTCTACCAAATATTCAAAGAAGAATTTCTTCTCCTCAAACTCTTTAAAGAAATAAAAGAGGGGAAACTCTTCCAAACATATTTTATGAGGCCAGCATTACCCTGATAACAAAACCATACAAGGATGACATACAAAAGGAAAACTAAAGGACAGTATCTCTAATGAACATAGATGTAAAATCCTCAGCACAATATTAGCAAATCAAAATCAACAATACATTAAAAGGATCATACCCTGTGATTAAGTGGAATTTATTCCAGGGATGCAAGGATGGTCCAATATTGACAAATCAGTCAATGTGATATACCACATGAACATAAAGGATAAAAATCATATAGTCATCTCAGTAGATGGAGATAAAGTGACAAAATTCAGCATCCATTTATGGTAAAATCTCCCACCAAAGTGTGTATAGAAGGAATGTATAGAAGTGTATAGAAGTGTATAGAAGGAGTGTATAGAAGGAATGTATCTCATCCCCTCATGTTATGTATCAACATAATAAAGGCCATACGTGACAAGCCCATTGCTAATATATCCAACAGTGAAAAGTGGGAAGCTTTCCCTCTAGGATTAAGAATCTGTTCACGCTTACCACTTTTATTCAGCAGAGTATTGGAAGTCTTCGCCAGCAAAAGCAAAAGAAAAGAAAAAAATACAAGGCATCTAAAGGAAGAACCAAATTACCATTTGCAGATGTCTTGAAATTAAATGTAGAAAATCCTGAAGACTCCATTAAAAAAACTCTTAGCACTAATAAATGGATTCAGTAAAGTTGTGGGGTATAATTTCAACATGCAAAAATCTGCCTTGTTTCTTTACACTAATAATGAATTATCAGAAAGAGAAATTAAGGAAACAATCCTATTTATAATTGCATCAAAAATAATACAATACCTAAGAATCAATTTAATGAAGGAAGCAAAAGTCCTGTCTATTGCAAACTACAAGGCATTAATGAAAGAACTTGAAGGCACAAATAAATGGAAAGATATTCTGTGCTTATGGATTCAAAGAATTAATATTGTTAAAATATGCATACTACCCAAAGCAATACAGTGTAATCCATATCAAAATTCCAATGGCATTTTTCACAGCAGTAGAATAATCCTAAAATTTTCATAGAATCTCTCTCTCTCTCTCTCTCACACACCCCCACAGCCAAAGCAATGCTGAGAAAGAGCAAAGTTGGAGGCATCATACTCCCTGATTTCAAACTGTATTACAAAGTTACGTAATTAAAGCAGTATGGTTTTTGTATAAAAACAGACACATGGATCACTGAAACAGAATGGAAAGCCCAGAAATAAACCTACGCATATGTGGCCAATTAATTTATGACAAAAGAGCCAAGAATATACAGTGGGGAAAGGACAGACAACTTCTCTTTAATAAGTGGTGTTGGGAAAATTGGACGGCCACACTCAAACTGGATTATTGTCTTACACCATACACAAGAAATAACTTTAAATGGATCGAAGATTTGAATGTAACAACTGAAACCATAAAACTCCTGGTAGAAACTTAGGCAGTAAGCTCCTTGACATGGGTATTGGCAGTAAATTTTTTTTTTTTTAAATCTGACAACTAAAGCAAAGAGAAAACATAAAAGCAAAAATACACACCAAACTGAAAAGCTTCTAATTATCAATAAAATGAAAAGGCAACCTATTGAATGAGAGATAATAATTGCAAGTCATACATTGACAAATATCCAAGACATATACAGAACTCATACAACTCAATAGCAAAATCATAATTGATTAAAAAAGGGGCAGAGGATCTGAGTAGACATTTCCAAAGATATATAGATGGCTCACAAGTATGTGAAAAGATGCTCAACATCCGTGATTATCAGGGAAATACAAATCAGGCTCATGCCTGTCAGGGTGGTTAGTATCCAAAAGACAAGAAATAAGTGTTGGTGAGTGTATGGAGCAAAGAGAACTCATCCATCATTGATAAGAATGTAAATTGGTGCATTACTGTGGAAAACAGTAGGAAGATTCCTCAAAAAATTAAAAATAAAACTACCATAGGATCCAGCAACTCTACTTCTGGCTGAAGAAACTAAAACACCAGTTTGAAAGGATATATGCACCCCCATCTTCATTGTCGCAATAACCAACATACGGAAACAAACTAAGTGTCCATTGATAGATGAAGGGATAAAGAAATTCTTACATGTATTAAATACACACAACTGCACATACTTACAGTGGAATATTATTCAACCATAAATAAGAATGAAATCATGATGGACCCCTAGGGCATAATCTAAGTGAAGTTAAGTCATACAGAGAACCATATGATCTCTCTTCTGTGTGGAATCTTAAAAAAAGAAAAAAAAAGCTCATAAATACAGAGAACACCTTGATAGTTTCAGGAGTAGGGGGTAGGAGAAGTAGGTGAACTGTTTTTTGTTTTTTGTGTTTTATTGGTTTCTTAAAATTAGTTTAAATAAATTGAATAAAAATTTAAAAATAAATGCCAAATTATCTATGTCATATTTAGTAGCATAGCTTTAAGTCTGTCACATACTGGAGGCTCCAAAGAGTGAAACTTCTAGAGTAAGATCCTGTACCTATATAAACTAGCTTCTGCAGCACTCTCTTAAGTCTTAGGATGAATTTTAATGGCAAATTACTATACTTCAGTGTTCTGTCCATTTGGGTCTTCAAGAAAATGATCTGTTAATAACAGCTACTAAAGTTGATAAACATAAGCTTTTGCCTCCTAGGGATCTAATTCAGTGACAAATCAGTTCTTTTCTGGATTAATTTGTGTTTTGATAAGAGTGTAAAGAGTAATTTAAATGCTATCCCAGACTTATCTGGAATAATGCCATATGACTTTATTAAAGTTAATTCCATTTAGTATATTTAAAAAGACAACCCTCCAGATTTTTCAGGAATGTATTCCAAGGGATTAATGTGAGCAGATTGGGAGTCCATTATTACGTTGTCCAAACTGCCGATGTGTCACTAAGGAATAATTCATGCCCGGGGAGAAGCTGCCTGTCCGTATTACTTTTTCTGCAAATACAGTGTTTTTTACTTGCAATTCCTTATCCTTTTTTACTTTTCCATGTATTTAAACATTTTTTTAAAAATATTTTATTTATTGGGACGCCTGGGTGGCTCAGTTGTTTAAGCAGCTGCCTTCGGCTCAGGTCATGATCCCAGCGTCCTGGGATCGAGTCCCACATCGGGCTCCTTGCTCATCAGGGAGCCTGCTTCTCCCTCTGCCTGCCATTCTGTCTGCCTGTGCTCGCTCTCTCTCCCTCTCTCTCTGACAAATAAATAAAATCTTTAAAAATAATAATAATAATCATTTAAAAATATTTATTTACTTGACAGAGATCACAAGTAGGCAGAGAGGCAGGCAGAGAAAGAGAGGAGGAAGCAGGCTCCCTGCTGAGCAGAGAGCCTGATGTGGGGCTCAATCCCAAGACCCTGGGACATGACCTGAGCTGAAAGCAGAGGCTTTAACCCACTGAGCCACCCAGGCGCCCTTCCATGTATTTATAAAACAACTGTTATCATTTTTGGGGGCAATTCTCCAAGTGAATTTTTGTTGTTGTCGTATTGTGAATTTGTTTGAATTTTGTTTGTACGGAACGAAATGACAAATATTTATATTTGCCTAAGCCCTACACATTTTGGGAGTGGCCTTGTCATCTCATACAATGGTGGCAAGAAAGGACCTGACTGTTTAATACTAATGGCCTCTTATCTTGGGGCTATGGACATCATTTACATGAGATGTACACTACCTTTACTTTGTTAAATCAGAACTTTTTGGTGCATTTAAAAGATGAAACAAAGATAGGTGTTTCATACTCATCTTGTCCATGAAATCCTCCTCTGTTTTAAATATTATCCATTAGTCAGATCTAAACTTTTAGACAATCTCTCCCTTACATTCTGGAAATTGCTTTAATTTAGTTTTGTTTTACTGTTCTGTCTTTAATTTACATCAGCAAGCTTTATAAGGTACAGTCTTAGACATTTGCCCTGATAGGGACATTTTTGAAAATGTCTGAAGCATTCAAAGAGGATTTTTATTCTGAGAAAGGAAGATGGTGTTTCTTTTTAACAACTGAACCCAGTGGTATATTACTTCTCCAGCATCTCTGGTCTCTCTTCCCAGTAGGGGCCAGTAGCGAACTCCCCCATGTGATAGTGAAAATGTGTCCAGACATGGTCAGGGAGGCAAAATCGCTTCTGGTTTGAACCAGCAAGAGTACAGCATCATCTCTTTGCCATGCATATAGACAATAATAAATATTTATTTCATATAGGAAAATGGGAAAATAACTTGTTAGGTGTACAGCCTTTCAAGCTTTCAGGTTCCATCTTTAAGTCTACTCAGCAATTTTAAAGAGCATATTCATTTTATGGTGAGGTAGTTACAGGAGAATCATTCCTAGAAACAAGGAGGAGAAAGTGCACCCTTTCCACATTTCAGCATTCACGAGATTCCAAGGAGTAGCCTCAGACAGAATGTGGCTCTGTCCATGTGGTGGTTGCATGGAATGTGTTTCTGGTGAACCAGTGTGTAACCTTGAGTAATTCACTCTTTATTGAACTCCCTGGTCTCTCTATAAAGGTATCGATGAACAGGAATTCAACAAGTCCACAGAAATAAAAGAGAAAATTGCCTCTGGCATTTATGCTCTCCCCCTTCCATGTTTATAGATCAGTAGACCTGTTGTTTAATGCTTATTGAATGACCCTCTTATTTGGGGACTGTGGACAATATTCACATGACACATGTACTGCCTTATGTTTGTTTCAGGAAACACAATAGAGACATCAAATAAGCAGCTATAGATGACAGGTGTTTTATCTGCAGGAGCTTAAGTAGCTTAAGCAAAATCCCATTTACTAAGTCACAAAAGCATACTTCGAAGAAAATAAAAATAGTAATACTGCCCTCCACTCGCTGGAATAATAGAAGAAAGATGTGCTATCTGGAGAACTGTTCCTTTTGTCTTTGAATCACAATACCCAACCAAGGGAAGTCATTTTTATTGCAGACTGAGTGATTTTATGCCATCTCTGGCATAGAGTGAGCTCTTGTTCTCCATTAATTATGCAACATACTCTAAAAGAAAAGTTTTAGGGGTTGATTTTTAAAAATTTTTACCTATTTGATAAAACTGATGGAAAAAAGATTGAGCGGAGCATCTTTAGATTTTCATGGGAAATAAAAATCTAAGACTAGGGTGTATTGACCTGAACAAACCACCCTCAAGAGTAGGAGGTAAAGGTGAGGGGAAGTGCAGAAGGTCAGAAGAGAGAAGGTCAGTTAACTAAAAGGTGTGAATTAAGGCAACAGAGATAAGAAATGGCTGTGGGAAATAGTTGATCCTTTAAAGTAAACATGGACAGCTCTTTTAGTGCACTAACAACAACAACAAATCCACCAAGATGCAGGTATAATTTAAGGAAATTTGGAGAGAGTGTTTTTATTTAACTTCTTAGTAATGCATCTAGGTTATATGCAAAAATACATATTTCTAATATATAGCAATCTTATTCATGGTATAGGAGTTTTTCTTTACTCCCATTGTAGGGGATGAACTAAAAGTTTGTTTAAGAGCGTTTCCCCATGATTTTATATTGTCATCAAAGCTACTGATATTTTTTAATAAGATTTTACACTGGTGAATGGAGGTTGCTTGACAATTCTGTTCTCAGTTTAAGTAATTGTACCATTTTGTGTTGAAGGCAGCCATTGTGTAAAATTAAGTAAATCCAAGGAATTCGTGCTAATAATTACAAAGCAAAATCCTGGCACAACATTAGAAATATTAGTGAACTGAAATTATCTCAAAATTTGCAAAAATGAAGGTTCTTGTCAAGTTTGATTTTTCCAGATCAGAAGGTGTTTTGTTTTGTTCTGTTTATTATTTTGTTTTTGTTTTGTTTTTGAGGTGATGCCTTATGCAATGACCCATTCCTGGAAAACTCTTAGTGTTATAAGTCAAAGCTTATTCTTACTGGGAATCTGCAGGTTATCAAACTTGAATCAAAATAGTTTGCTTCCTGAATTTTGTGGCCCAATGATTAAATACTTCTGGGTGACTGTTCACCCTTGGATCTCTACAATGATTTCCATTTAGAATTTTGAAACCATACTTCTTTTCAAATCATTTTAACCCCAGATGTACAGAAGGTTGCTTACACAGCATCAGTGATACACACTTCAGTGAGCAATTAAAAATAAAGGTTTGGGAGAAAAACTCTCAGAAGAAGATTGTGAGTGAGACAAACAGATGGAATAGAAATCTCAAAAGCTAAGCTAGTGTGATCATCAGGAAGATAAAGAAATATAAAAGCTCTAGTTGTCCAAGGATTGAAACAAAGGAATGGAAAGAAGCTATCAGAAATGATGCAAAAGACACCCAAGGGAAAAAGGGTTAGTAAATAGAGGAACAATCACTCAAGAGTTGAGACAAGGCTACGACCATTGCAGCTGCGTGGAGAAGGTGAACATGCATAAAAACATGCATAAGAGCCCTTTGATCCTGGGCATCATGATTTGTGATGGGGGTGGGGGGGTGGGTTTGGCAGGTCTTAAACCCATTTTTATTACTCATCATCACTGGTTAGGATTACAGTGACTCACTGCCCTAACTTGTTGGCAGTTCTCTTGTACTTCAATAATGCAGCAATGTGATATGTATTTGTTGAGTTTTTAGGCCTTGTATGGTTTTTAAAAAAAATATATATCTCAACACATCAAGTCAATTTGTGAACTCTAGTCCTAGAATAATTTTGTTTTCTTTTTGACATAGAAATACAGCATGACTTTAAATAAGCTTTGGTAAATACTGTAGTATCGTCCCAGCAGTTAGGTATATTTTATGCTGAGTATGGCAACCCAACACCCCAAATAGTAGATTTTTAATGAATATTCCCAAAATAAGTTAACCTATGTTAGCATTTATGAAATTAGAGTTTCATCTGTTCAAGTAGGTTTTCTTAAACCAGGGTGCTTTGAAGAAATCTCTATTAATTCATAATAAAATACAGCAACAACCTAGGATTTATTGAAATGTTTTCTAAAGCATAAATCCTAAGGCCAAAAAACCTTTTGTTTTACTTATGCTATTCCTCTGCCTTCCAGCTTCTCTATTTTAAAGCATACAGGTAAGTTAAGATTCCCTCATTTTAATATCCTTGATGCATGTTTTAGGGTGGTATTTTATTACTTGAACTGTAAACTGCCATTATGACCTGAGGGAAATTTGTCATGTTGATTTTAATTAAGGAGAAGATAGAATTTAAATATATCCTTTCCCATGTAGAAACATGTGTTCCTCTCATTCTCAAGGCCAGTGTGGTTCTCCCTCCCTCCCCACTTCTCCCTTTGCTCTCATGACATGGACTTTCTGAGAGCAGGAGTGCTCATGTCTCATGAAGCAGAGATCTGAAATTTACATAAGGACTTTAATAGAAACTTGTGACACATGATACGACCAGGCTTTTCATTATTTTTTGCCATTTATTTGGCTTTAAACCAATGGAACAAACTGAACTTGGCATTGCTATTTCTGTTCAAAAAGAAGAAAAATATATAATTTTACTATTTCTTATGTTTTGGTCTTGGCACTGTGGCTTTTGTTTATGGAAAAAGATAGGAGAGGAAAGTGCATTATTTTAACTTCACATGATAAATAATCATACCAAACTAAAATTTCCTTAAAAAGCAGTTGTTCTTTTTTTTAAATTATCATTATTGCAGTGCACACTGTTACTAAGTCAGTGCAAGCTTGAAAAAAGGAACAATATTAATAACATCTTTAAATAAACATAGGTTTAAATGCATCACTAAGATTATATGTGTCCCATTAGATTTCAGCTAGTTTCTGTGCCTGTGTGAAAGGGAAACATCTCATCTTATTATGTATGTTAATTCCTTTTCATAAATTCTTACAGTAAAAAGGAAAAGCATTTAGATTTACTTTTATTAAAAATGATAATGCACACTTATTGTCAAGATGGACATATTTAGCTACTTTAAAACTTTAACTATTTTTATCTGAAGTAAATTTATTCCAAATACTATTAATGGAAAATAGGAATAAAAGTAATCTCTGACTTCCAGATGTTTAAAGGAAGTTCTGTTTTCATCATTTTATACCCTCGTGATCATGAAAATTTTAATTGGTAGATGCAGTATAGGAAGTAAACAATCTTCCCAGAATGAACAATGTATTATACATATTATGTACTTAGCACATAGGAGATGCTGTATTACTTTGAATAACAAGGAGTTGAAGACTTTCTCCCTTTTTCTGTATTATATCTCAAACATGCAGCAAAGTACAGTGAACAGTGTACAAGAACCAAATGCTCACCATTTAAACTTAATAAATATTAACATTATGCTATATCTGATTGAAATATTTTATTCATTGTTGATTGCTTAGAAGTAGTCTCATTAAGCTTTTTCATAATGTGTACATTTTTTTCTCATTAATAGATCTGTATTTCATTAAATTTATTTTGCTATACTTGACCGTGTGGAAATTTTACAGGATATGGGAAAAATTAGTTTGGAGAATATGGAAAAGAAGTAAAGAATATGGAAAAGATTAGTTTTTTAAGAAAATAAGCAAGATGCTGGGGTTTTTCGCATGTAAGCAGAGTACATTAATAAATATGTATACAAGTACTATCTACTTTAACACCATTTAGAACAAGCTGGTGGTGTATAACCAACCTATTAACAAAGATGTGTCCAGAAACATGTTAACAGGGAAATACATGAGTGCAGTCATAAGCATGTCCTATATTAAAAATAAAATCATCTCTTTGGAGATATTAAGAAAAAAATGTAAGAAATTTTATTAACATTAAATATTTTCTTCTAAATAGAATAGTTTTGCTAATTAGACTTAAAATTTCTTTAAATTGTATTTTAGAAAATCATCCCTGTGTGGATCCATCAGACCAGCTTCTTAAAATCAACTTTATGGAAAGTAACTATAAAATTGGAAGTGGATGTTATTATCTATCCCTGAAATATCATCTAAAAGTCTTACTTTCTGTGCCTTGTATATAAATATTTAATGGCTATTTTAATGGCTTAAAAGATGAAGATGTTTTATATATTTTTATCTCAAAAGTGTGTTTATTTTTGTTGGAGTTATTTAGAAATACTATATTCATCTCTTTCTTCAAAACCTTATGAGGGCTGTCCTATTTGCATATACAGTAAATAGTTTTTGCAGAACAGAGTCAAAGAATAAAAGAATTATAAAATCCTTTAAGACACCACCCTACTTAACATTTTTATCAATGATAACATAGACAAAAAATGAATACATATTTTGGTGTTACAAATAATAGCTAATATGTGAATGACAGTACATTTTCATTAAACTCCAGTTAAAATACTAAAGTAATAGGGGTATCTGGGTTGCTCAGTCAATTAAGATTCTGATCTGATTCTGTTCAGGTCACACTCAGGTTTGTGAGACTGAGCTCTGCTTTGGGCTCTGTGCCAGGCTTGGAACCTGATTAAGTTTCTCTCTCCTTCTCCCTCTACACTGCTCTCCCCACCATAAGTAAATAAATAAAATAAAATACTAAACTAATGAGATTAAATTGAAGAGGAGGAAATAAAATTTTGCACTTAAAATTTTTAATAAAATTCTAATATGGAAAGTGCCTGCATCTTTTTATAAAGAAACGAAGAAATAGAAAATAAGACGTAAAGATCTGGGTAATTTCAAGCCCAAACCATGGCTTTTCTAACAGGAAGTGCTGCCTTGGGTTTCATTAGCAGTGGTAAGCAACAGCATACAGAGCAGGGTTAATCTAACAAAATCTGCACTGGCCAGATGCAGTGTTGCATTCAATTCCAAATGCCAGATTTCAGGAAGGGGATTGAAAAGCTGATCCACTCACACAGAAGATCATCATGTTTAGACAATGTGGGAGAAAAGAGCTTTCCTGGCTCATCAGAAGTGTTAGGATATTGAAGGGGAGTACAAGTGCGTTCAGATTTGGATTGAAACTGAGGAGGACATCTCTGGCTTAGAAATTGACTTAGACTCAAATCGACTTAGAATAGTATCAGGTAATAAATAGTGTCCTTGAATATGAAGATGTTTTAATTGTTATGTAGGATGGTTTCTATTAGAATCCTTGAGTTTACTTTATCAGTGTGTGTGTCCTGATTGTTTCTGATCAGTGATGAATAGTCTGAGATACTAAAATCTCAACCTCCTAAATTCGTGTGCCTCAGAAAAGAGTCCTATTATTATGCTCTTTGTTTGATGGAAATTTCCAAATCTAGGCAAACCGTAAGTTTTGAGCTCAGATCTGGACTGTATTCTGAATAGAGTACATACAATGATCAGTTCCCCTTGGGGAGCAGTTTGAAAGCCCTCGTTTTCCAGGATTAGCAATATCCATTCAGGGTCGCCTATGGAGTTTATCACAGATTCTGATTGATGAAGTTTTAGATGGATCTAGGAAACCTTCCTTTTAGATGTTTCCCAGGTGATGTGAAGAGTGCCCATGTATTCCACCGTTGACTTAAAGGAGATACAGTGGATGGTGAATGGATTTCAGTGCCAAAGCTAATCTTTGTCTCACTCCTGCCTGAAATTCTAGAGTTAGAGTGACATTTCTTTCTGTTCCCTCCTGGTTGATCTATAAACTGTGAAAGCTTAAATTTTGTAGTGATATCGGTCATTTATTCATTAGTATGAATGAAGCGTAATGGCAGTGTTTGATGAGGGAAGGTATAAGGGCAAAGAAATGAAGGCACCGGATACTGGAGTTGAAAGACAGAAACAACACAGATGACTGATAGTGGTTTCTCTTTCCCCAACTTAAGGTACCAGGACAATAATTTGCACAGTTCCAAGAAGAATCGTTCATGGTATAATCTACATGAGTGATGCCCCCCCCCCCGCTCCGAGTTGTGCACTGTACAGCATGAACAGCTGTGCATATGGCCCTTAATGCCTGTTAAGTCCATTTCTACACTCATAACCAAATGATTATTTTAAAACTAAACTTGATTGTGTCCTTCCAATTAACTCTCAGGAAATGGACAACAAGGCCTGTTATTTTCTGACTCCTAGCT